>NC_142009.1:249199717-249507217 GCF_049901735.1 Notechis scutatus | reverse complement strand
CTTGTTTTTACTGCAATATTTGTGGCCATTTGAATTGCTGCCTGATTATCTTCATGTATAATTATAGGATAATCTACAGTTATACCTATATCAATTAACATTTGTTTATACATTATTAATTCTGTACATAACAGTGATAAACAGGAGAATTCTGCCTCCATAGTAGACAAACTTATATGCTGTTGTCTTATTGACTTCCAGCCTATTAATGTCTTACCCAGCATTATGGCTGTTCCTGAAGTCGACTTTCTAGTGTCTCTTTCTGATGCAAAACTAGCATCTGCATAAGCACTCAGAATTAAATCACCTTTTGGCTCTAAATACAATGAATAATTCATTGTCTTTTTAAGATATCTTAATATCCTCTTAGCTGCAATCCAGTGTCTTTCACATGGTGCAGAATTGAATCTAGCCAACTGATTCACACAGTACGATATATCTGGTCTAGACCAATTACTAATATAACTCAAACTACCAATTAAAGATTGATAAATCACCTTATCAAACTCCGGGCTTTGTTCATCAGTGTTGCTAAACTCCTGACTCATTGGAGTCTTAGCCGGCTTACAAAGCTCCATCTTGTAATCTTTTAGCAATTTACTTATCTTATCTTCCTGAGATATCTTAAAACCTTTCCGTGTTTTCTTTATATTCAAACCGAGATACTTCTTTATCTCCCCTAATTGCTTGATCTTTATTCTCTTTCCTAATGATGCTATTATTTTATTTGCTTCATCATTAGTTTCAGTAATCAATGCAATGTCATCTGTGAATAGTAATAATAATGATACTTTCCCATTTGTCTCCCTCTTAAACAGACATGGATCGGCTAAACCAGCTTTAAATCCTATATTGTCTAGTTCCTTTACAATATACTGGTTCCATTTATAGCCTGATTGTTTAAGACCATATAGGCTTTTCTTTAACAACCAACAATCATTATTATCCTTATTTTCAATTTTAATACCAACAGGTTTTTTCATATAAATAGTATGTTTTAATGGGGCGTGCAAGTAAGCAGTTTCCACATCTAGATGGTTAACTATATAGTTTTTACTAGCTGCCCACACTAAAGCTGCCCTCAAGGTTGCTGCCTTAAGACTAGGTGCAAACACCTCATCGTAGTCATTAGCATTCTGCCTAAAACCTTGGGCTACTAACCTTGCCTTATTGATTAAATTACCATCCTTATCTGTTTTTACCTTAAATATCCATTTGCAGCCAATGGATTTCTTACCTACAGGTAATTTGGCATTTTCATACACCTTCATATCACTTAATGAATTCAGTTCCTTATTCATTGCTGCATACCAACTTTCTTTTTCCTTAGTAGGATACTTTTTAATTTCTTCTACAGAATTAGGAACTTGATTAATCTGGCACACTGTGTTAGCCTGGTACCTATCAGGCGGTCTAGATACACGTGTAGTTCTTCTGGGAATTACAGGGCTTACAGGAGGACTTTCTTGAACTACTACCTGTTCATCTTTCTCATCCTGTTCAGCTATTGATTCTGTTTCTTCCTTTATGGGCACTATTTCATCCTGTATTTGTCTCTTTACTTTATTTTTAAAGTTACAGGGATAACTAATGGGATTTCTATAGGATTCAATAATTACATCTTTATTGGCATCCTGTTCTAATTTCTCCCATCCTTCATGTTCTAGAAATTGGGCACTAGCACTACATAACACTTTAGATGTGCCTTTCTCCCAAAATCTATATGCCCTATGGTTTGCCTGATAACCAACGAAGAAAAATCGTTTAGCTCTATGTTGCCCTTTTTTTCTGAGTTGTGCAGGAATATGCACCCATGCTGGTGCACCAAATGTGTGCAGGTAACTTAGGTCAGGTTTCCTGCCATGCCACCTGGTGAATGGTATTTCACCTGTTGTTGTATTAACAACGTTGTTCAATATGTTATTAGCACACATTGTAGCCTCCCCCCACAAATAATCAGGTAACCCAGAATCATTTAACATTGTTCTAACTATTGCCTGTAGTGTTTGGCCTCTTCTTTCAATAAAAGCGTTATGTTCTGGCCTGTATGGAGCAGACTTCTTATGCTCTATTCCAGCTACTTTAAGTCTGTTCTGGAATTTGTTATTAATAAATTCCGTACCATTATCTGTCACCAGGGTTATCAGTTGTCGTTTAGACTTTCTTTCAGCAAACCTAAGCCAATTGAAAAAATGTTGATATGTTTCAGTTTTGCTTTTCATTAAATAGCAAAACCCATATCTAGAATAATGGTCCATAATGCTCAGTATATATCTAACACCCCCCATACTGGGTTTCTTTGGACCTATGATGTCTGCAAATACCACTTCTAAAGGTTCTTTTGTTTTGAAACCATTTAGCCTATTTGCAGGCAATACTTTGCTCTTATCTTCACAGCAAACATTACAACGCAAATATTTATCACAAGGTTTTAACCTTATTCCTTCAGATAACTCAACTGTACGTTTTAGCATTTTAAAATTTACATGCCCCAAACGCCTATGCAATAAATGGATACATTCATTATGAGGTTTTATATTATTAAATACAGTATGTGCCTCCCCTTTCTTACTATTATCTAATACATATAATGTTCCATTTAAAGCTGCAGTTACCCTTTTGTTATCTTTTTCAATTATGCAATTATTATCTTTAAAAGTAATTACATAACCTAATTTATCTAATACCCTTACTGAAAGCAAATTAAACTTTAGTTGCGGTACATACAGCATTTTTATATCCTGGTTTATGCACGGACAATGTGCAAAACCTTGACCTTTCGCGTTAAGATTCCAGCCGTTTGCAAGAGATATATGTTGAGAGCTTTTAGACATTTTTATAAATTTTGTCTTATCTCTTGTGATGCAGTGGGATGCGCCACTGTCAACCACCCATATATCATTCTTCACATCAGAGTTGCTAAACGTGTCTAGTTCAAATGCTTTCTTTGGCTTTTTTACATTCTGGCTTTTTCTCTTTTTGCAAAACTTTGCCAGATGTCCTCTGCTTCCACAATTAAAACACTTTTTAATTGTGTATGCCGTCGAAGATAAATTCTCTTCTTCCAGGTGCTGTACTTTGCTAAGCTGGTTTCTTTCAAGCTTTGAAGATAATTTCTCTTCTTTCTTATCTTCTCTCAGCTCGTCACGCTCACGCCTTCTTCTGGCTTCTTCTAGTAGCCTGCCTGTAATCTCGGTTAATGAGAGGCTTTCTTTTGGCAATACCTCTAACGAAGTCACATAGTCATCATAGCTTTGATCTAATGAAGATAATATTATGTAGACTTGTTGCAGTTCATTAAATATAAGCTCTTTTTCTTGCAATTCTTGAAAAATGCTCTTCATACAGTTTAAATGAACTAACATATCTCCATTCCTCTGAAGATGCGTTCGAAAAAGCTTCCGTGTAAGATTTATATGTGCTCCTACACTGTCCCGAACATAAATCTTCCTGAGGTTCTCCCAGCAGTTTGCAGCATTTTCTTCTCCACGAATATGGACAAGCTGCTGATCACTGAGAGTCAGTCCTATGATGCATAAAGCCTGCTCATTCTTCAGTTTAAAGTCTTGTAACTTTTCTTTATCATCATCATTAGCAGGATCCCAGCTACTCACATCTGGTGGGTTTGCTATAATGTCCCACAATCCTTCTCTGCGTAGAAGTAAACTACATTTCATTGACCATGAAACATAGTTTGTTCCATCCAGCCTGGATATCATGGACAGTTGTGACAAATTTACTTGTGCCATTACTCTTCAGATATTGTGACTATTTTAAACTAATTAAAACAGTTTGGTTTTTACAGTAATGTGCAACTCACACCAACTCTCTCTGCTATATCCTGGTTAGTTAGACTATGCTGCTGGGCCCATAACCAATGTTAGAGTTTGGGGATTAACCTCTAGCAGAGTATTGCAGCAGTAGTCAAGCCAGGCAGCGGAAACGAGAGTGGAAGGGCCCCAGAGTATACACACACTGAACACAAACACTGTTTGTAGTTTAAATAGTTTTTAATCCATTTAGAGTTTAAAGCATTGTCATTCAGTCCATTAAGTCATTCACAGTATTTCCATCCAGTAAGACTCACTAGTATAGTCCAAGTTAAGAGTCCTTGCAATATCTTTATCAGCCGATAAAGATATCTTCTCCTCCTCCGGTGCCTCTCTCCAGAGGAACAAACGCTGGATATTCAGCAAGAAGTTCAAACAGTAGAACAGTAGAATTACGCAGTAAATCAGCAAACAGTAGCAAACAAGAACAGTTCAATCACAGGCACTCACAGTCAGTAATCACAGTTAGTCACAGTAAGACACAGTTAGTCGCAGTAAGCTTTCCAGCTTCTAATGCTTCCTTATATTGTAACTTCTAACCGCACCCTTAATCGGCTAATTGCCTGCAGCATTGTGCTTAAAGTGATAAGCACTTAAACCATGATATCTAAGTTTTATATATTTATTTACCCAAACCATATTTGGTATCAATGTTATACCTAACAGACATTAATAACATATATAGGCTATGCAAAAGAGGTAATAACTAGCCCAAAAGAGATAAAAAAGACTCCAGCACCTCTCCACCAGCACCCAGCACCCAGATCATCATAGATTAATGTCAAAGTTAACTTCAGACCAACCATCAAGTAAATAATACCCCAATCAAGAGCCATCAGTAAATAGCCAAACCAAATAATCTCTAAAACCAGGCCCCACCCACACAGCCAGGCAGGTCCCCAGAATATAAACTAACAGTAAAGAGCATTCTTTACTAGCACTGATGATGTTACCTAATTAGGGTAATGAAATGTCTGCAAGAAAACAAGCAAGCTCAGAGAGCACCAAGGACCCCTTGTTTGCTTTTCATACCTGTGTCATCTCTCTAGGGTTCAAGCCTTGCTGTGTTGAGCAGCAACTTTTGAAAGACCTATCTACGATATTGAACATGAGGAAACTTGAATTTGATAAGATCAAAACTGAGGGAGCAGAAATGTGTCATGCAAAGGCAGGAAATGGGTTTTAGTTCTCTATCATCTGTTTGTTGGCATGGTACATTGTTTTTCCAATGGTTTACACATCTGTCTTGAATGTCTATATTAAGAAGTGTGCAAAAACAGGCCATAAAGAATAGCCAGTTTTGCATGATGCCCACACTTAAATTTTGGCATAAGTCTTACTAAAGGCTAAGAGAATCCTTACATTGTAAATTCCTGTCACCAACCGGTTACTGGAACCATTTCATGTTTGGGAGATGAGGGAGATGGGAAATGAAACCCAACTTTTTAATAAGCACCAGTTTCTGTGTGATGGGAGTGAACTGATGGGAAATTATACCCTAAGGGAAACTGCTGAATGAAGAAATTATGGGAGCTGTGAATTATGTTGCTATATGTAACGAACCCTATAAAAGTCTGAACAAAAGACCAGCGACTAACATTTTTAATACTTCCCATTCCACTTTTCTGGTTGGTTCTATGGTTGATTTATGTGAATAGCAATTTTAGAAGCACACGCTGCCTTACCTATAGTAAATAAAATAGCGATCTAGCAATAACAATGAAAAATTGCTGGTGTCTGAGAAACCATTTATCTTTCTTAAACTAACATTAATTTTAGGAAACAAAGTGGAAAGTTGTTGATCTGTTCAGTATAATTTTCTGCCAGTAACCTGGACAACAAAACTTAACATCTTTCCATGTGTTCCTTATTATAAAGCAGCTTTTATAACACTTTGGTTATTGGTTGGCTGTAAATTTCACTTCATTAAAATTTTCGCATCGGAGCATAAATAAGCACTCTTTCAATAATTAGCTCCTGGAGTAATCTGGCTGGAGTATAACTGAGAAGAAATTCCCATGACATTTTTTTATAGATCAGTCAGTAATAAAATTTCCATTCCTGTTATTTTAACTTTCAGAGAAAAGATATACATTATAGTTTCTAGACACAACTCTAAAGTTCAAGGCAGGATGGATGGCTAACAATGATTTGGTAACAAAAGCGCAAACTGAGAGGAGAATCAGTACATGCTGTACATCAAACGTCAACTCATGTTTCTGTTACAAAAAAATAACAGAATGACTATTGTCATCATTGATCTTTAAAAATGATATTGGGGAAATTTGTTCTACTAGTTGGAAATGTGTGGCTCCTCCCTCATCAATAAGATGTATAGTTTTTTAAATCAACTGTTCCAGATTTTAGTCATCTATGAAAAATGGGTTTATGTCTAACTCTAAATACTTTGGACAGGATCTAACAGGTTGCATGTATGTACAAACTAGTATGACTGTTTTACTTTCTTCAATTACTTTAACTGCCTGGAAAACTTCTTGCTGTTTTCTTAGCAAGGGAATTTTGAGAACATGTCTAGTTTGGAGTTATCTGTTGGAGTCGAGTCTTTCTTGAATGCTGACACAGCTATAGCTGATTCAACTGACTCTTGGATGGGTGAAGCCCACAGTGTAAATTAAAAGTGGTGTCAAGCCAGATGGTATAATTTATTAGAAGAGTGAAAAATTTCAATGAAGTGCTTTGATTTGAAAAAGTTTCAGTCAAAACACCCCATTAAAATAGATTTATGAATCAAAGAAGGGATGGACTACAAACCAACAAACAGATTCAGCTGCTTCAAAGCCCTTTGTAGCTCTTTAAAGCATTTTGCAGATTACATATCTTTTCTACTGTTTCTGGGGTGGTTATAGACAATATAAAATGTGGCAAGTTCACATTGCCACCTGGGAAATACTAAGAATAGTGTTGAGATTTGTAACATTTTCTGACATTGATATGGACAGCTGGCTGGTTGTCTTATACCCATCTCTATGCCTATTAGGATTTTCAAGGTGGCAAAGGAAATAGTTCTTTAGTCTTCATTCACTTTCTCAGCTCTCAGCATTTTAAACCCCTAGTTACAAGCCTCAATTTTATTTTTTTCTTGTACTAATGGATATTTACACTTCTACATTGCTCTACTCAACACAACTGGGAGTCCAACTCAGCTATCAGCATTTTGAATATATGTTGAAATGCAATCTTCAGCCTACATACCCTACTTCCAAATTTACATGATTTGGGAAGGCTACATTTCTTGACAACTGATGAATGAAAGACAAATCAACACTTACATAGACTGACTAGATACTAATTGTAGGGGATATAAGGCTCAGAATTGTTGTGTGTCTGTGTCTATGCATCTGCCTCTTTCTTAGCAGCTTGCTTATCTCCATGGCATTTCATTGTGCTAGGCTGCTGATATTGGCCAACATAGAATATTCCTCAAGCCTCAAGCCTGGTCATAGCCAAGTAATGCCAGTGATTAGAAGTTCCCAACCAGCTTGCCAACCATCTTGGACTGCAATAAATCAGTAATCAAAGAAAGCGACACTGCGCCCCCCCCCCCCAAAAAAGCAAAATAGTAATTCTTCCAACTCCTGCCCAGAAGAAACAGGTTATGCCAGTGAGTTTTGCCAGCCTAGTGCTTCATCAAAGCCAAAGATGAAAGGATTTTTCCCAGGAGGTACCAGACTTGCCAACAAGCTATGCCAAATCTCATGGCATTCCAGGAAAACTAGCAATTAGAGCAAAGCAGAGCATCTTGCAGGGGGAAGTCAGTGATTATTCTTCAGAGTCACACCAACCTGGCACCACAGAAGAGCCAGTGGAAAAATATTTATTCTTTTTAAGTTGCTAAAGGACACTTTTTTTCAGTGGCTCAGCATAGCTTTGATTCTTTCCTGGACCATTTAGGAACTCTCCAGTCCTTCCTCTCTGCCTTAAAAGAATTGAAGATAATGTTATTTATTAACTTACTCATTTAATTTGTATGCCACCCATATCTCTACCAAGTGACTCTTGGAGACTAACAATACCATAAATAACAGAATGAAATAGCTATAGAATCAAAATATGAAAACATAACATGAAAAGCTAAAATATTAAAATTAATATTAAAACAGAATAAAAACCAATGAGTGAGGGTAAAGGTGAAATCTACTACTTTACTAGCCCCTAGCCACCTCCAAAATGGGAGGCACCCATCAGGGCTCTAAGATAGTTGGAAAAGCCAGTTTTTCAGATTCTCTCGGAAGGCTAAGACAGTGGAAGGTGGTGGAGGGACATGATATTACAAAGGGTGGGAACTATGGCAGAAGAGAGTCTTCTCCTGGACCTCATCAGCTGCAATTCTGTGGCCAATTCCCCTTCTGCTGGAATGAGTGGGCCAATCCCATTGGAATGAGATAGTTCTTCTTCAGGTAACCTGGACCTATACCATAATCCAACTGAAACAATGTAGACTTAAAGTCCTACAGTGGATGTATCTCTTTTCATTTAGCTGCAATTATTCGGTGCTTTCCTATTACTTATGGTAAAACTATAATCTATGTTTATTTTTTTTTCCCCTGAAGTTGCTTTGAAGGAGTTAACTTTTGAATTGCAAATATGAATGAAATTTTACCCTCCTTGAATCTTAAATCTCTAGTTTGTAATAGCTGGAGCTGATTTTTATATATCTTCAATTTATCATTCATGAAATCAAGCACACATCAATGCTCTACTTTATCCTGTTCTTCTTGACTCAGTGAACTCAATAGATAATGAAGCAGTGGCACTGATAGCTGATATACCACAAGATTTGACCTGAGCTCTTCTCCAGTTGTCGCAATTTCTATTTGGTATTGCGTTTACCCCAGGAAATCAGATTTCTGATATCAGAAAATCTGTTCTGTCTATATTTATTTAGATTTTTGCAACCCATCCTAATCTGAAGACTTTGGGAAAAATAAAATAAATCAAACACCCAAAATAAGAATATAAGTTTAGTCAATCCACCCAAGGTGGATGCTTCCAAACAATCCATTAGAATTAAAAGCCCGACAGAATAAAGTTTTGGTCTACTTATGATATAAAGGAGACAGAGAAACCCCAACAGAAAAGATTGGCTGCCCATTCCACATCCCTCTGGCCTCATGCATGGAAGGAACTCTTAGGTGCTCTCAGGATGATTTAACCATACAGGAAGATTCATTTTTTGCAAGACAGTAAGTGATGTATTCCTCTGCTACACCATTATAGGGTACATAATCAGCACTAGAAGCCCCCTGGTAGCCACTGTCATGACTTCATAATTTGTTATTATAAAATAGCAAGGTTGATTCCATCTTTAAAGGTTGCTCCATGTAGAGTATATTATATTTATGTGATGATCAGGGCATATGTTATCATCACAAAAACATAGTGGTCTCAAATTTATATTTTTGTCATTATAATTCCATGATATCGTCCATGCTATCAGAGCACTTAAGGATCAAAGCCCTCCATCAATGAGCTGATCATGTCATGTCAAGTTCCAACCTTCTTTTGCTGAGAAGATTAGGTCTGTGTAGACCCAAACAATGTGCTGTGTGAATACAGGCAATGTTTCTTCCCTGCATGCTTGTCATTTGTCTTGATGAAAAATGACCAACAACATCATTGTTTGATCAATAGTGGGCTTAAATTGTTTCCAAAATGGATTTGAAGCTATGAGAGCAAATGTCTTTAACTTGTTTTCAGAGTGGATTTGAAGCTATGAGATGAAATGTCCTTACTTATGCTTAAGAGGAACCACTTAAATAAATCAAGACTTAAATCTCAATCCAACACTCTGTGCTTATGATACCGCTCTTAGATAAATTGCCCTTCACATCTAATGATAAAATATGTAGAAAGGCAATTAGAGAGTTAGGTCTTTTCATCTTGTGTCATCTTATTATTTCTGATACATATTTAATGAATTTAAATATGCAACGAAAGGTGGGAGATGGGGATAAAATAATGCATTGCTTTGAGAAAATGTGTAAAATTTAAAAAGCAGATATTCATCGGCATTCAACTTAGCACTGTATCAGAACAATTAAATAAACTTATTGTCTGATATTGAGACTAATAGCAGATTTCAAAAATTGTAAAAGAGATGCATTAGATAAAATGTTGCCCAAAGCACCACATTGCTAATTCCAGAATAAAACCATGTTAGTACTGCCACGTTTGAGTGATTGCATGCTTGGCACATCCCAACTGGCCATTTATTGCCTTCCAACCTTGTTATGTACTTCAATTATCTTTAAAATCTGCAAGATAAATCTTTAGGAAGAAGGCTTTCCATAGAAATATAAGTCATATACAGATTTAGCATATTTCTTGAGAGTCTAAAATGTGGGTTAAAATTTGGTTAAGAAGAAAATCATAGCCACTTTATTAAGATGGTTTCTGGTAGTGGTACTCTTCTAAACCCTGCCCTACTGGAAGATAGGACATTCTCTAGTCTCATACGGGTAGTCCTTGACTTATGAACACAATTGGGACCAGAAAATTTGTTATTATGTAGTGCAGTGGAGCAGTCATTAAGTGAGGCATTAAGTGATTGCACTCGATTCTGCAACCTTACACAGTTTATATTTTACACACACAGTTAAAAAGAACACTGATACAATTTAATCTATTTGAAAACACAGAATTTGAAATAAGAATGGAAGGCAACCCACAAGTATCTCTAAGGCTAGACCAACTGTAAAAACTTCAGTAGTTGTGTACAGATATACGGTATAGTTACCTTTGCTTGGCATTATATTTGTTAGGACCTATATTGTACATTCAGCAATACAACATGAAGTATCAAAAGCCACAAAATCAGTTTTGCCAAAAGAAAAACTTGCTACACATTGCCCTATCACTTCCTATTTATTTTCTTCTACCATGTCTGGTAGCAGGGTTCACAGTAGAAAGCAAGATCTAAACAACCTTTACTTAATCTCCCAAAATCTAAATATCTTTGGATCTGATTAGCACTTGGATGGGAGACCACCAGGAAGCCATCTGGTTGTGTGAGAGAATAGGAAGTAAAAACGAAACCTCTGAAAATTATTATGATACATTTCTTCAGTAAATTAAGATATTTCTTTTAAAATGATGACTGTTCATGAATTCCATAAATGGGAATTGGGCATGAATTTTGTAAATGGGAATATTACACAGGGATTGGGGAAGGGAGACTAGTCTTTATTATTTTGTCCCTTCTCAATCACAGGATCCCCTCAGCTGAAAAATACAATTTTGCAAAAGAATTGTAATAATAATAACATACATAACTATTAAAATAGTCTCAAAATCAATTGTTGAACCTCTTCAAAGCTCTTGAAAAGAGATAATAACATTGGCTACAAGCAACTGAATATTATAACTTTGCTTCAGCTGTCTGATTGAATTTTTAAAATGTTTACAGTGTTGAGTAAATAATTCATCTTAACCCAGGATTTAGTTTGAGACTGTTTTACAATACTACTGTATATATTGAGGTAGCCAGGCTTGATGTATTTTCCACTCCTGCTCTGGCATAATTTGGTGCCTTTAATGACAGTTAACAGTAGGCAATGTTCATTTTGAGATGAAAATGAAGACATTTCGTGATTCACTTAATGACCAAAGGAAAAATGAAGTCATAGCCCATCATAGTCACATCATGTTTTGCTTAGCAGCTGCAATGCTTAGTAATTTTCGGTCACAATTGTGGTTGTTAGCAAAAACTACAATTTGAGTTATGAAGATAAAAATGCTCATTTTTCCTTCTTTCATCAAAAACATTTTTGATGAATATTTTCCTCAAAGATGGAAAAGATTGCACTGCATTTTCTATTTATCAACATTGCTCTTGTCAAGCTTTTGAAGAGCCTTTTGGTGGGCTCCTGGGAACTCAATTGTCAAAAGTAACATTTGAAAAGTGAGTGGTTGCAATATACGTAAACACCCATGGCATGATGTATTCATCAGTATTGTCTATTATGCCAAACTCTGACTTATAGTGTGCCCAAAGTTATTTTCTACTGAAAGGGGGGGCCTTGGATTTTCAAACTTTTTCTTGGATCCTATAGAATTTCTTACAGTGGAATTTCTAAGCCTATTTTTTTTTTTGAAAACAATTTTATTAATTTTAACAACAAACAAAAACACATAAAACATAAAAACATCATCTTTCCTTCATAAGTTTGCAGACAGTGTATCGGATGGTTTACCACTTTTTTGTGTGCATCCATTTCATAGTCTCCATTGTAGTTATATTACATAATAGCTCATATTATCAATCAACAA
This sequence comes from Notechis scutatus, assembly GCF_049901735.1. Classification (NCBI taxonomy): domain Eukaryota; kingdom Metazoa; phylum Chordata; class Lepidosauria; order Squamata; family Elapidae; genus Notechis; species Notechis scutatus. The sequence goes on along the minus strand of NC_142009.1, from coordinate 249,495,098 downwards.
TTATATAGCCTGATATCATCATTAAACAATCATTTGACTATAATTTTATTAATTCATACTTTAACGAGATAACTATAATTTACTTAATTTATTTTATAGCAAATCATAAAGTCATATCAAGTCTATCTTAATAAAATTTTATAAGGATAATATCAAAGGAAAAAAAAGAAATATATATTCATTGTTTCCTAAAATTCTAAATATTCTATTATTATATTTTATTATCTAGCCATTGATAGAAAAGGTCCCAAACTTCATAAAATTGTTTATCTTCTTGTTCTCTAATTTCAAATGTCAATCTACTCATTTTAGCACATTCCAATATTTTCTTAATAATTTCTTCCTGTGATGGTATTTTCTCACTCTTCCAATTTTTAGCAAATACAATCCTAGCCACTGTCAATACATTTACAATCAAATATTTCAAATTTTTATTGTATGTATCAGGTAAGATTCCCAATAAAAAAATCTCTGGTTTTAAATCTATATGTTTCTTTATCATTTTTTCCAACCATATGCAAATTTTAGTCCAATATTTTCTAGCGTCCTCACAAGTCCACCACATATGGTAATATGAGCCAGGTATCTGATGACATTTCCAGCATTTTTCAGATTTATTCTTGAACATTCTTGCTATTCTTGTCGGGGGGAAATGCCACCTGTAAAACATCTTATACAGATTTTCTTTATATGCTGTTGACATTGTCATTTTATAATTTTGAGACCACAATTTTTGCCATTTCTCTAAATCAATCCCATATCCAAAATTCTTCCCCCAAACAATCATCGTTTCTTTAACTTGTTCTTCCTCTAGTTTAATTTCCAGTAAATAACCATATAATTTTTTAATCACTTTTTCATCAGTACCTGTCAAAATCTTATCTAAGTCAGTCAATTTATCATAGAATCCCTCTGTTTTAGAATCTTTAACATACCTTGAATGTATTTGCGCATATGAAAACCAATTCATCTTTATACCTTGTTCTTTTAGATTTTGCATTGTTTTAAGTTCACCCTTTTCATCCAATATTTCCCCATATCTAACTGTTTGTTCCTTCTTGTATGTTATAGGATAAGAAAAAGCTTCAATAGTTGATAACCAAACTGGGATTTTCAAATAACATTGTCTCTTAATTTTCTCCCAGTTTAACCATAAAGACTCCCGTATATAATGCCTTCTAAAATAGCCATGCGATTTAGTTCCCTTACACCACAGAAAAGCATGCCAACCCAGTAATAAATCATGTCCTTCTAGTGTCAACAATCTAGTCTTTCTTAATGTTATCCATTCTTTGGCCCACATCAAGTTTGCAGCTTGATAATACAGCTCCCAATTAGGAAGGCCAAATCCTCCTCTAGTTCTAGCATCTTGTAAAAGTTTTAATTTTATTCTCGCTTTCTTACCTTGCCATATATTCTTCAACACAATTTTATTTAAATCTTCAAAATAATCTTTGCCAAGCCTAATTGGTATTGTTTGCAACAAATATAAAATTCTGGGTAAAGTATTCATCTTGATTGTTGAAATTCTGCCTATTAATGACAGTTGTAGGTTTTCCCATTTCTTCAAATCAAATGCTATCTGCTGTTTGAGTTTAATATAATTGTTCTCTTTCAATGTAATACACCTTGACGTCAAATATATCCCCAAATACTTAACCTTGTTCGTGACTTGAATTTTCAATAGGTCTGCCAGTTCTTCTCTTTGTCTTAATAACATGTTCTTTGTCAGAATCTTTGTTTTATCTTTATTTATTTTCAAACCAGCCATCTCACTGTACATCTCTATCTTTTCCAATAGTTTTAAAGCTGTCTCTAGAGGATCTTCCAAAATGAAAACTAAATCATCTGCAAAGGCTTGTAGTTTAAATTCCTCCTTTTTGATTTTCATTCCTTTTATATTTTGGTCCTCTCTAATATTTCTATTCAACACTTCCAAAGCCAATACAAATAGCAAAGGTGATAATGGGCATCCTTGTCTTGTGCCTTTTCTTATGTTAATAGAGTCTGTGAGTTCTCCCTCTATCATTACTTTTGCCGTTTGCTTATAGTATATTGCTTCTATTGCTTGAATAAATTTTCTGGCAAAACCCATCTGTTCCAGTAGTAGTAACATAAATCTCCAGTTCACATTATCAAATGCCTTTTGGGCATCTAGAAATATCAAAGCCATTTGTTTTTCAGGATGCGCCTCATAATATTCCAAGGTGTCCAGAATTACTCTCATATTGTCTTTGATTTGTCTCTTTGGCAGAAATCCATTCTGATCCAGATGAATAAAATTATTTAAGTATTTTTAAGCCTTTCTGCCAAAATTGAAGCAAAGATTTTATAATCTGCATTCAGAAAAAAATAGGTCTATAGTTCTTGATTTGTAGTGGATCGGCCCCTTCTTTTGGAATAAGTGTAATGTAACCTTCTGACCATGTTTTAGGTATCTTCTTATTTGACATAACTTCATTCATGACTTCTAGCAATGGAATGCTCAACGATTCTTGTAGTGTTTTATAAAATTCTGCCGGAAGCCCATCTGGACCTGGTGCTTTTCCATTATTCTGTCTGTTGAGTGCTTCGGTTAGTTCCATCATTGTTATAGTACTTTCTAGCATTTTTTCAGTCTCTTCAGGTATCTTAGGTAGGTTAGCATTTTGTAAATACTGTTTAATTTTTTCCTCATCAATATCCTCTTGTTTATATAGTTGTCCATAATAGTCTCGGATAATTGCCTTTTTCTCCTTGTCACCATAGCACATTTGGCCTTGATCGTCTATTAACTGTAATATTTTCCTTGATTCTTTCTCCTTTCTCAGTTTGTATGCTAACCATCTACCTGGCCTATTTGCATCTTCAAAATAGTTCTGTTTAGCACTTCTAATTTTTTGTGCCAATTCTTCTTTCTCTATCTGACCCATTTTATGTTTAATTATGTCCATTTTAAGTTTAATATCTTTTTTCTGTGGCATTTTCTGTAATTCTTTTTCCAGTTTTTTTGTGGTCAATTTCTAAAGCTTTAATGGTTTGCCTCTTCCTAACATTCTTTTTCTTTGTATAGTCTATTATTAATTCTCTCGCATATGCCTTCATTGTATCCCAAACATTCTGTATTGAAGTATCTTCTTTTTTATTGTCACTAAAGAAGAAAGCCAATTCTTTCTCCAGCCATTGTGTAAAGTCTTTTTCCTTTAAAATAGTATTATTTAATGTCCATCTAGATCTTCTTTTTTGTCCTTTCCATTTAATTGTCATTGGATTATGGTCTGCCCATGTACTTGTTTCAATATTTATTTCTTGAATATTAGATATTAATTCTGTTGATGTCCAAATCATATCTATTCTGGACCATGATAAATGTCTATTTGAGTAAAAAGTATATTGTTGAATTTTAGCATTTCTTTCTCTCCATATATCTTTTAAGTTTAATTCATCTATCATTTTGAAAAAGGATTTAGGGAGAGTCTTTTTATTTTGTCGTATTGCTGTTGCTGTATAGTCCAGTTTATTGTCTACAGTTCCATTGAAATCTCCCATCATAACTATATTAGCATAGTCCAGTTCAATTATTTTCATATGTAATTATTTTGTAGAATTCTTCTTGCTTGTCATTCGGGGCATAAATTGCAACCAGGAGTGGTTTTGTATTATTATCCACTATTTCAACCATTAATACTCTTCCATCTTCATCAGTATGAATCAGTTTTGCTGGGATAGTTTCTTTAATGTATAAAACCACTCCTCTTTTCTTACAGTGAGTCAGGGAAGTAAATCTTTTCCCTAATTTTGGTCGTGCCAGTAATTGTTCATGTTGTTTTTTAATGTGTACTTCTTGTAAACAAATTTTATCAAATTTTAGCTTCTCTAATTTGTGAAAAAAATTTCTTCTTTTGGTAGCTGAGTTCAGTCCATTTATATTCATAGAAATCAGTTTTTTTTCCTCAATGATTGTGTTTTGTATTTAGGTCTAACAGCTCTCGTAGATCTTACTTCACGTTGTTGTTTGGTCTCCGCTTATCCACCTACTGCGCCTTCTTCTTTTCCCATCCCCATTTGGTCCTCTTGAAGTTCAGTTGAGATAATCTCTTTTTCTGTCTCTATTTCTCTTCTTTCGAAAAATTCATTGTAGAATATTTCTGCTTTCTCAATTGAGTCAATTCTGTGTCTCTGTTCTTGCCATGTAAACATTAATCCTTCTGGAATCAGCCATCTGTAATTCACCTCTTTTTTCAATAACATTTTAGTCAAGAATCGATATTCTCCTCTCATCTCTCTCACTTTTCTGGGTACTTGTTTTAAGACCACAATCTCATTGTTTTTATATTTCAGCGTCTTCTCTCTTGCCACTTGTAATATTTGTGTTTTAATAGTTTTTTTTTTAAATCTGACGTGGAGGTAGATTGTTCCTCATCACATATCTTATAAAGACTCGGTATATCTCATCTACTCCATCCATCATCTTTTCCTCTGTTATTCCCAGAGCTCCAGCCAGGATTTCTATCATTATTGCAGTCAAGTTTTGTCCTTTTTCTTCCTCTATATTTTGAAATCTGAGATAGAATTCTGACCTGTCCATCTCCCACTTCAACATCCCACTTTTATCTTGTTCAACCATTGTTAATCTGCTATCAATATTTCCAATTGTCTCATCTCTTTGTCTTTCTCTTCAATTTTTTGGAGTCTCTCATCATAATTCACCATCATTTGTTGAATATTTTCAACTTTTTCATCGGTCTTCCCAATTCTTTGTTCAATACTCTCCATTCTTTGTTCAATACTCTCTGTTCTTTGTTCAATATTCTCAGCTCTTTGTTCAATATTTTCTATTTTCTTTTCAATGATATCCGATTTCATTTTAAGTTCTTGAATTCCTTGCATAATCATCTTTAAATCCACTTGTTCTTTATCTTGCTTCGACATTATCTGGGTTAAACGTCGTCCTCCAACTGTTGGGGAGGCAGGAGCAGAAGTTGAAATGCCAGAAGATATGAATTTCTTACTCATTTAGGTAACTCAGGATCTTCGAGCTCTTTTAATCCAATTAGTAGAGTGGCCAATTGTAATCCAATTAGGGAAAAAGAAAGAAAAAAAGATTAAAAAAAAGACAATAAAAATTAAAAAGCCCAAAATTAAAAAGAAAAAAGAAAAGGTTCTTCAGGTTCTTCTAGACCTTAATCCTATTGTGGGATAGTCAATTATGATTCAAAGTAAAAATTAACAATAAAAATAAAAATAAAAAGAACAAAACCCAATAGTATTAAAAAGTACTAAGAAAAAAAATGAATTCTTCAGGTTCTTCACACCTTAATCCAGTTGAAAGATCTCAATAATAAAAAAATAGCCATAAAAATGGATCAAAAATGAAAATAGAAGTTCAGTAAAAAAAAGTAAAAGTAAAAAGCCAAGCCTCACTTTGACATTTCTCTTTAAAAATCGCCGCTAAGTCAGTTTTGTCGAAAATCTTACAGATTTCTTCTCATTCTTAGGGTGTCCTTTAGTCCCAAATATTAATAATAATAAAAAAATGTCCTCACCAAACCGATACACTTTCTCTTTCAATCTCTTCCTTCCGGAGCTATCCCAGCTTCAGCAGCTTAATGGCTGCCTCTCCGCCGATGGTAAAAGGGCTTCTCCTGAATCAACCAGGGACTTTGCAATGTCCCTGGGATCAACAGAAAGCGCCCCTTATTATCACCGTCTCTACGGGACAGTTTAGGTCCATTGGGACCGACCAGGGGCGAAGATATCAGCTGCGATCTCGGAGGCCCGAGATTGCAGCTGTATCGCAGCGACGTGGCTCCGTCTTCCCCGGAATTTCTAAGCCTATTTTATTATAACATTGTTATAATAAATTTTATTCATTTAATATCATCATCATCATCATCATCATCATCATCATCATCATCATCATCATTATTGTTATTGTTATTGTTATTGTTCCAATTCCACTAATCATGTATCAAATTTAATTGTTTTTCTTCTTCATGATTTGAACCCTACCCAATGGCTTGGGAATTGTAAAGATAGCATCTAATTATATATAAGATACTCAATTGTGCAGTTGTGTGTGGTTGGGCAATTGTTATAAGTTGTTCCAGGCTTAGGCCATCCAAAATGTAAGTCCTTGTGGTCTTGTGCTTAGTGCTCCAACAACTGGTACTATGGTTTAATTTATTTTCCTTTTTAAAATATTTTTTATTCACAATCCTTGGTATCTTGTAACCTTTTCCAATTCCTTGTCTTCATCAAAACAATATTTAGTCCTGATTTCAGTTTCACTTTGATTTGGCATATAGATTACCTATATAAAAAAGATGGGATATTTTGTTGTGGTTCACCAGCAGCCTGTGCAGACAACAGCAGAATCGAACAGTGGGGAAGAACAGGGACCAGTCCGGGAGTCTGGGGAGGACTTGGACGAGGGTCCTACATCTGATACAGAGATGGGGACAGGTCCATCTGGGAGTTATGTGTTGACTCTGGAGCCTCCAGAATCTGGCAGCAGTGAGACAGAAGAACAAGGGGAGCCTGTTCCCAGTGCACATGTGCACAGAGCTGCCAGAAGGCAAGAGCAGCTAAGACAAAAGGGGTGATCGGGAGTAAGGCTTGGAGGTGATTGCCCACCCATACGGTATAAAGGAAATGCAAAGGTAGAGAAACCTTTTCAGGAAGCGAAGTTGTTTGCTCTGTTCAGATTAAACTTTGAAGCTCTGTGTGGACTTTGTACTTCGTTTTGGCTTGTTACCATTAATTTGGCACTTCAGTTGTTGGCAGCAATTCAAAGGAGATAAAAGTGGGTGCTTATCTCGAGAGACTGTTTGGGACTCATTACGGGCTGGGAATGAATATAATTCCCGGCACTGAAATAAAAAAAGAGTTGTTTGGACTAAGCGTGGGCTTAATTATGGTATCAGGAAGCCTTGGTCAGAACAGATTTTTTAAAACCGTCCTTTGAAAATGAGTATTGATGTTTTGTCTTATTTAGCATCTTTGCCAATGAAATCATCACCAAATTGAATAAGAGAAAATCTAGAACCCTCCTTTTTTATTTTTACTTCATCTAATTTATTAACATAAAAGATTAACTTAGTCCTTGTTCTTCCATTGTTTTTGTTTTGTTTATATAAGAATATTTTGACTGATATCAAACATCATCATGTTTTTCATGATTCAACTTTGTAGAAATTGTCACATGCTTTATTTTAATCAATTTAAAAGATCCATTTTGGTGTAGTGGTTAAGGTGCCAGGCTAGAAGTGTGGGATTGTGAATCCTAATTACATTTTAGGCACAAAATCAACTGGGTGATCTAGAATCAGTTATTCTCTCCCAGCCCTAGGAAAAAGGAGGCCTGGGATACTCATTTAAGATAAACTTGACAATTATCAAGTTCACCCACTTAGAAACTCAGATTTGTTGTTGTTGTTGTTGTTGTTGTTGTTTTGTTCAGTTGTGTCTAGTTCTTGGAGATTTCCCGGGCAAGTCCCTGCAGTTTTCTTGGCAAGTTTTTTCAGAAGTGGTTTGTCATTGCTTCCTTCCCAGGACTGAGAGAAAATAACAGGCACAGGTTCCTGCAGCTAACTTTGTGCCCAGGGCGGGAGAAGAAGTCATAGTATCCTGGGTTTCTAGTCTGATGCCTTAACCAAAGCCAAAATGGCTCTTTCAAGTAATTAGGACAGTTGATAAGTATTGTACATAAGATTTTTAATCATGGGGTTTAAACCTTCACTTATTTTACATTACTTTGGTACAGAGGCAGAAAAAATGGTGCCATGTCCACATTTGGAATATTATGCTCTATCAATGCCATCTTGGCCAGAAGTGGTATTCAGCAGGTTCTGACCAGTTCTGGAGAACCAGTAGCGGAAATTTTGAGTAATTTGGAGAACCGGTAGTGGAAATGTTGAGTAGTTCAGAATACCACCTCTGACTAGCCCCACCCCCATCTATTCTCTGCCTCCCAAGTCCCAGATGATCAGCTGGGTCTTCTTTTGTTGCCCTGTACAGCAGAATGGAGCTGGAAAGCAGGTCAGTGGGGTGGGGAGAGAATGGGATTTTGCAGTATCCATCCCCTGCCATGCCCACCAAGCCAAGCCCACAGAACTGGTAGTAATTTTTTTAAATCCCACCACTGATCTTGGCTAATGGGAAGGGATTGTGGGTTTACTGTACCTATATAATTGAATGCTTGCAAATTACAGAGATTTGAATAGAATAGTCTGATTTTTAGTCAGATATTTTTGGACCTGCACAAACTGTTGGATTTCATCTCCCATGTTGTCTGGAGTTGATAAAGTGTGTCATTGTTCCATTAGCTTTAGTCTTACCCTTGAATGAAATAGAAAAATAGCTTTAAATGGAGTTTGTTAATTCCTCTTTTATTGCTGGTTTGGTCTTACTGAATTTCATTCTCTGGTTTTTATGGCTTCCTGAACTATCTTTCTAAATTCTCCTTATTATTATGCAACTTCATAACTGCAGTGATGTTGAAATAGGAATACCTTCTGAAATCATTCTTGTTTGTTTCTGAAATGTTTTATATGTTACAGTAGAAGATATGTCAAATAATGCATCATTAAAAATTTGCTTATATGTGTTAAATTTTATCTCTTTTTAAAGATCCTTAGCTTAATTTTCATATAAGAAAATGGCATGCTGTTTAAATCATCCAGTCAGAATTGTTTAAGCTAGTTAAATGCACTTTTTATATTCCTATTTCAAGTGAAGGGATCCAACTTTAATTAATGAACCCACATAAAATAGTGCACATATGACAAACAGTGCCACTGTTAGCCTGAGTTGCATTGCTGCATTCATTTTAAATATCACTGAGATGTGAGTTAGTTATACATGAAGTCTTGATATTAGACCAATTTATAAGAAAGAAAATCTAGGGAATTGGAACTTCCACCCACACAGACACATATCACGTACACAAGAGAGAATTAGTCATTAATCTGAGTAGTATAATATAAATAATATTGGTATAGTAGCAGATCTGCTAAGTGATTAAGACACCAGTTCGGAAGTGTGAATCATTTCTGCCTTGAACTTATTAGGTCAGGGAGATGCAAACTTTTTGAGTTGATAGATAACTTTCAATTTTTGCTGTGAATGGTCTCATAAAAACAGTTCCTGTGAATGTGAGGGGTTGTCTATTGCCTGGGCAATCTCAAAGTGTTCATTTGCCAGTTAGTAAGGTTGTTCCCCATCTTTCCCTCTAGATCCCCACAAATAATTTCATTCACTTCTGTTTTCTTTTGCCTTTTGTTTTCCTCTGTCGTTCAACTCAAGCACAGTGCTGTTTTCATTTGCTTCTTGAAATGTCTAGATGTAGGTTTTATTTCCAAGCTTTTATTCTTGGAAATAAAATAATGTGGTTTTGTTTGCAGGCCTGTGCATGTGCATAGGCACATACACAAAAATGTGCATCCATACAATGCTACATGGGTATTAAAGGAATGTACACATTAAACCATTTCAGCATCCTCATCACTTGATGTTCTGACCCAAGCCTTGTTCAAATCAAACAAACACAAAGTATGTATAAAAGCAAACCTTTTTAATGCAGCACTGTGAATTCTGTTCATTCACAGCTAAGAGTCATTCAAAACTAATTGTCCCAGATAAGACCAAGCCCTTTCAAGGTTGCAAAGGCTGCCAAGAACAAAAGACTAATTGCAGACAAATATCCAAAGCCAGAAGTTTCAAAAAACAAACCAGGACTTCAAAGAGGACTCTGAGTAAAAAGAACTTCTTTGCTTCCTGCAAAGTAGCCAACCCCAAAGGCTGGCTTTTATCATTTATGGGAAGGGCCATCACCTTCCAGCCTTACTCCTGAGTCACCTGTGCTGCTTCAGCTGCTCTTTCCTTCAAACAGCCCTGCGCATATGCACACTGAGCACAGGCTCCCCAGGGTCCTCTGCATCACTGCTGCTAGATTCCCAACCTCTGCAGGCAGCACCTCCACTCTCCGATAGTCCTGGCCCCATCCCTGCATTACACGCAGGCCCCTCGTCTGAGTCCTTGCTGTCAGAGACCTCAGCCATCTGCACCTGCTTCCGGCGAACCACAACACTTAGGTCAGAATCATTTGTGAATAATGTGGATAATCTAGGTATGATATTTTCTGCGTTGGGATTTATTTTAATCAAAATATGATGATGTTATTATAATGCCACCCTGATTCCCAATGTATAACCTATTAAATTAAACATGCCTTCCAGAGCGTGGCCTATCATAGCTTTATCATTCTTAGTTAAGTCAACTTCTAGTTCCAAGTTGTTCATGATTGTCCAAAGCTGGAAGCTCTGTAATAAGAACCAAGTTAAATTGCTATATGATGGCCTTAATATCTTTCTCTCATGCTTTGGGGTTAGCAGGTGTAATCACCATGTTTCCATGCACCAACAAGTATTTTCTCCATGCTACTTATTATCTCAATGTGTTGGCTTCTAGATGGATTGTTTTCAATGAAAGGGATGCTCTTCAGTTAGCGTTAATTGAAAGGGTACTGGTGCGTGATCAGATGTAGTACTGGTTGTATTATCCTTGACTCACTGAAGTAGACTAGTTGCTGCTATTAAAATTAAGTGTGTAAAAGAAAACAAAATCCACAGAAAATATCTCACTCAAAGAGCAACTGTATAGAAGCAATAATGATGAGAATCAATGCAGTTGCTCTGTTGCATTCAATGACTTGGCAGATTACTTCAGTCAGAGCTGTAAAATATTCCCATAAAACTGGCTACACTCCCTTCAGTAAGATGTACCTCAGTAAAATGTACCTCATTTGGGGTAAAATGTTGAACAACTGAGAATGTTAAAGATCTTGCTGATTAGTGACAGCTCTTAGCATTTCCTTGACTTAATATTAATATTAAGAATTCATATTACACTGAGATACATCCTCCAGTTGCCCTAAAGTTTCCTCCACTGTCCCCAGGGGAAAGAGGCTTCTGGTTTCATTTTGAGGGCATTTCTGCTTTTTGCTGTTTTTAGCTGATTTGATTTGCAAAGTGGAGGACTTATTATTGTTTATATCACTCTCCATTCTGATGTGGAACAGGCTCACTGTAGAAATACCTTCCTGATATCTTCCTTTGGGACAGAATTGAAGTCTTGGAATCCAGGCAGGTGGCAGATTGCTGGTCATAATTGTTGCCAAGGCAAGATGCTCCCTCCTGTTGCCCAGTCACTGCATAACTAAAGTAAATGTGAAAAATGCTTCACTGTACTTAAGTGAAAATTTCTTCTCTTGAAAAGAAACACATCTGAAAGCTCTTCTTTATAACAATGATAACATAAGGATGAAGAATACTGCTTTCTGTTGATCCCCTTAGGATCTTGCCAATTTTTTTACATTTCTGGGCCAGCAGCTTGTTATACGGCTGCAAATTCCCTCCTCTGATGAAATGTCATTCAATAATCAAACTCATTTCTATATTTCTGTAATATAAAAATTATGAATTGATGTAGTGAACATTTCAGTAAAGCCTTGTTGTGGGAAAAATGTCCACTTAAATAAAAAAAAATCAAAGGATTTGGACATAGATGCAGTGAAGCATATTTACTGGTATAGAAAACTACAGTGATCACTGAGCTACTTGCCAACAAAACACAGAAGAGTCCCCAAAAACCTGCAAGATTACAGATTATATATCCCCTGAAATCATATGAGAGCTGTGGTGGCACAGTAGTTAGAATGCAGTATTGCAAGCTAATTCTGCCAACTGCCAGGAGTTTGATTCTGACTGGCTCAAGGTTGACTGAGCCTTCCCTCCTTCCAAGGTCAGTAAAATGAGGACCCAGATTGTTGGGAGCAATATGCTGCAAACAATTGTAAACTGCATTATAAGCATTATAAAGTAGTATATAAGTCTAAATGTTATTGCTACATGTAAGGATTACATGGGAAAGCAAATAAAAACATGACAGAATGAAGCATCTGATAAGGTGACCTTACTAAGGGTTGACCCAATGCCTCTAAATTCTACTTTTATGAGAAGGTTCCAAGACTACCCTTCTCTCTTGATACCATCACCTTCTAACATAAGCAACATCCCTTATTGTGTCCATATACTGGGTCCTTTTACTCCCAAGGAAAAGACAACAAGCTGGCTTTTGTTATCTGTGTCTTCCCTTGCCAGGACCATTAGCTTGTTTGTTTCTTTTGTTACACAATGCAAAATCCCTCACAACAAACATATTTGTAAGGACAGACTATAATTTGTCCCCCATAGATTCTCTTATGAGAACATGAAAATGGATGGCTCTAGGTCTTATTGCAGTGTTCTCCTGAAAGGTCTTACATGGAGTGAGAGACACAATATTTCCTCACAATGAATTTACAAACAAAGAAACTGAGTTTCAGAACTCAGATAATGAGCTTCTGAGTCCTGGAATATTCACAAAATATTCCATATGGTAATGTTGCTCAGTAGTTTGTTTCTCCCTTTGCTTACTCAGAAACACCATTGCTATAAATTTCCCTCACTCATTTTTACAGATCCAGAAGAAAAGTTAATATTGTGTAAAATGTGTGCCTTTAGCAATAACTTGTTAAAAGCAACTAAATATTGATTTATCACATATAATTATACTTGAAAACTAATTTAGAGTGACATAGAAGGAAGGTAGTTAAAGTAAACCACAATACAATCTCTATCTGAACATCTTCAGGGGATTTTTTTCAGAATGATTGGAAGGGAGAGCCTTTATGAAATTATACTCCAGAAATGGAATCACTATACAATTCAAAGCATATATAGTGAGAATCTAAAAATTATTTATTTATTTCTGATTGGAAATTCTCAAGAAATGTCAGAATATGCATATTTGGAATATTGCTTATAAATTAAGAGTTTAATGTAAGTATAAGTTGACAAAGAATAAAAGTAGAGCATATAAAGCTGATGTGAAATGTTCCTAGTCAGAATTTTGGCAAGAATACTCCAGCCTGTTTCTTTCTTCCTCTTCTTTCAATGCTTTTGCGTAAGTTGATTAGAACCCCATGTCTTCCAATTATTAATTTATAGTAATGTGGTATCTATGTATCATATGAAGCCACCCTTTGTTGAACCATGGATTATTGAACAGTTTATTGTAGTTACTTAACTTGTTAAACCACAAGTCATGTCTTCAAAATTGAACTGTAAGCTTTAGCACAGCCTGACTGATAATATCTCCTTAAGGTTTCAGACAGGAAATTTTCTCAGTTCTCTTTTAAGAAGCCAAAGATCTTTATACCCAGACTGTCTTCCAACGACCTCTGACCTGTAGTGAACACACTCATTTCTCACTGCCCTTTCTAGGTTTTTCACCCTTAAGATTCTTTATTTTCTTAAAAGCATTTAGTGTTTCTGTAAGACCTTTCAGTTCCCCTAAAATGCAGATCCAATTTCTTTATTGATGAAATCTGCAGTTCCATTTTCATAAGGATAAACATTCAGATAAAGGATTTATTATTCATTTATCTTTTCCCCAACACATTTTCAGACTCTGTAACAGAGCAACATCCCTAACCAATAATATGATACCCCTTTTGGGTAGTTTCCTGGTAAGAATGTTACAATTAAAGACAAAAAGGTTGTTTGTGTATTTGACAGGTGGTCTGCAGGGGATCAGAAAAGATGAATCACCCTTGTCATACACTTGTGAATCTCAATGTTGCTGAAACAGATTTATATTGTGTAAAGAGAACTTTGTTGCTTGCATAAACATGATGGAGAGGAAAAACCCAAGGTGACCACCATTGAGTCTCATGCTCAAAATGAAGGACTCTCTCCTGCTGTGCCCTCATTCCAGTCATGTCCAAGATGAGCTTTTGATGAAGCTTTTACTTTATAGATGCTTTTTAAATGATTCTAATCATTAGAGCACAGCAAGGCATCCCAACTTTTTTCTCAGCAAGTATTGTCAGTATATAGGTAGACTTTTTTATTATTAAAAAGGAGAAGTATTAATAAAGCAATGGAGGAAATGTGGAAGCAAATGAACTATTGAAAGACAAGAAAAGGGCAACTGAATTGAAAATAACTGAGGTAAGTAGGCTTATGTCAACCTTATTCTACTTAATTAAGAATGTCTTTTTGCCTCAGTGAAATAGTCTGTTTAATGGATGTCTGGCCATACATCCCAAGAAAGATTTTAAAAAGTGAAGATGACAGTCCCAACCAACTACAATGACACATTAAAAAAAGACAGAACTTTGATTGCATGGCTGTGCCACCTCATGAGATTAGTAATGATTATTAATGAATGCTAGGAAGATGGCGCCCAACAAGGATGGTGAAGTTTTCAATCCCGAAGAGCTTATCATCTTTTAGAATCTTTTAGAACCTACATACCCTATATCACCAGGCTTGAGATTTTTGGGCTTGGACAACCTTGAACTATGCCACCTATGGTTGGACTTAAGCGTAGTACACAAAATTATCTGCTACAATGCCCTACCAGTCAATGCCTACTTCAGCTTCAGCCACAACAATACAAGAGCACACAACAGATACAAACTCAATAAAAACCGCTTCAAACTTGATTGCAGAAAGTACGACTTCAGCAACAGAGTGGTCAATGCCTGGAATGCACTACCTGACCGTTGTTACATCCTCTAACCCCCACTCCTTTAACCTCAAACTAACCTCTATTGACCTCACCCCATTCCTAAGAGGTCTGTAAGGGGTGTGCATAAGTGCACAATCGTGCCTACCATCCCTGTCCTTTTGTTCCCATTTATTCATACCTATTTCTTGTATTCTTACTCATGTTTATACTTATACCTATTATCTTGTAAGCAATTGACAAATTAAATAAATAAAATAAATAAAAAAATAAAAATAATAATTCTTAATTCTAAATCTGAAAAGGCATACTTTTCTTTATTTCCCTTGAAAAAAAGATAAGTGTGTCTGCCCTGCAATTTGACACATGATCAGATTACCCATAACAGGCAAAACGACCAAGTCAAAGAATCATTATCAGATTAAAAATCCAAATCAAAGAATCTCCTAAAGATATTTGGGATACTCCCCTGAGCATCCCAAGGAAGGGGCCCAAGATAGTAATCAAACCTGCTGTATTGGCTGATGAAGTATTTGTTATTTTTAGTCTCCACTGTTACATCTGCTGTATGGAATTGATATTGGTCAGTTTCTGGATGGGGTGGGGGGTGGGCCATTGGGTTTTTATTGATGTTCATTACCCATAAATTATGAATTGGACATCCTTGTAAATTCTATAAATAAGTAAATTTTCATTTAGAAGTTTGATGGAATATCAGTTTTCTTTTCTTTTTTTGTAGCAGATATGATTAAAATGGGCAGCCCACAAGAGAATAAAGTCAAAATCATAGGTGTGGATTTCATTTTAGTTCAGAAAAAAATAATTGAATATCCTTGGCACTTTTATTTTTCTGGCAAAACAATTTAGATTTACATAACATTCATTTAGTGATTGATTTATATTCTATTGTTCTGTTGACAGGATAGAATTATACAATTAAATATTTTTCCTCCAAGTAAAAGTTACACTGAAAAATTTGAATGTTTGCAAGCAATATTTTAAAAAGTTTGTTAATGGAATCTTAATGCTACGTACGTTGTACAATATGTAAAATATTTATTGTGAAACTTCCTTTCTGTTTTGATAGTTCTAGAGTACAGGCAATGCAATCTATTTTCAATGAGGGTCGTTGTGGTTGGGGGAGAAATGTCTTAAAACTTTCTTTCAGTCCCTGATTTATATAAATTCCATCCCCTTCTTTGTACATTCTAAAATCACAACTAGAACCATACCCTGAGATTTTTTTTTTTTTGAAAAATGAAACTTTCCTGATGAAGGATTAGAAAATCCCCCTGTACAATCATGGTGGCTCCTATTTATATTAGAGAAAGCATTTGCTTTCATTGGAGGAAAAAAAGTTAGCAACATTGTACATAATTTACACTTCTTTCAGATTGTCTTTTAAACATCATATATATCTATAGTATATCTATAATATACAGTATAGACAGCAATACACATACTTTAGAGATACTGAGGAACAAGGATGTCAATACCCTACCCTAAACATGAATGACAATGGTGAACATTGCTGAACTGAAAAAAATATCCATATTGAACACACATTGAATTACTGGTATAGGTTGTCATATGTTTTTGTCCAGTGAAATATTTTAATAATAAATTCTACTCTCTTTCTTCACTAATGATGATGATAACTATATTGCATAGGGTACGCATGAAGATGGGAAGTTCTCATGCCATCTGACCTGAGAACATCCAAGAATCATGAACAATTGTGCAGATGTTATTGTCAGCTTTAAAATTCACCTCTCACATTTCATGGAAGGGGGGGGGGGGTGGAGGACTTGAAAAGTTCAAGGTTATTCTGTATGTCTTATTAAGTAATTCCAGTTGCAGTTAATTGGTTCTTGTGATTTATGAAGTGTAGAAGTGGGAGGAGAGAAGGGAGGAGAGAAGGTGGATTCTGTGTAATGCACAAAAATAATTTCACTTTGGGAAATTGTCTTTGACATGCCAGATCTGTTTCTAAATAAATCAATTGGAGAGAAAATGTCTCAGAGTGATTTGATATCATGGATACTTTCTGGATGCCTTACATTTATTTCCCAAAGTCCACTTTTATTTTTTGAAGGGGCTTGGCTGATACCCGGGAGTTCTTTTCCCAGAGATGGAGAAAGATCAACAATCAGCCGACGTTGGAGATATGCAGGAGGGAGAGGATGGGGGCCCTCCTTTCAGAACATTAAGTGGATCTGCAAGCCCTTGTTTGGAGGAGACTATACAGATGCCAGTTGGAGGAAGCCAGAAAGACGCATCAACTGACAGAGGTGTGTTGCAGCCTCTGAGGCAATCCCCTCATTTTCCAGAGGGAATTTTGCCCCCTGCAGAGAGTATCCCTCCAGGGTAGGGATTTTATCCAGGCCAGGGGTGGATTCAATGCCAATGGCAGCCAGCACCAACACAGCTCTGGTCTGAAAGGGGGTTGCCAAGACAACAGACAGCAGCCACTTCCCCTACACCCGACCAGGGAACCAGGCCACACCCATCTTCCTCCTGGCAACCACAAATGCAACCCCAACTGGCAGCGAGGCCACAGGGACCCCTATTCCAGAGAGGCACCACCCAGCCAGGATACAGGGGGCCTACCCAGCCTACATACGCCACCAGGCCGGTTCTTTTCATTCCTGTACAACCTGCAGAGGCCTGGGCTGTGCCACCTCCGCAACCATGATCCAGGCAGGACCAAATACCTTTTAAGGCCATATTCAATGGCTGCCATGAACATTTCAATTACTTCCTCACTCAAATCCGATCCCATATAGAACAATTTGGAGATCAATACACCACAGAGCGCGATTTGGTTACGACCATAACAAATGGGATGAATGAAGGGGATGCTTCAGACTGGGTGGCCCAACTACACAATGAACAAGCCCCCGAATTACACAATGTAAACAGCTTTATTCAATTATTAAGACTCAGATTTGAAAATCCAGACAGGGTAGCAGAGAATGAAAAGAAATTAATGGAAATGAGGCAAGGCAAGTGACCCTTGTTAGAATTTATTTGGGACTTTAGAAGGGTCACAAGCCACCTCATGGATTGGCCTGAAAGAATGACTCCACACTATTTTAAAAATGCCACTGATCCAGAAGTAAAGAAGGCCTGTGAAATTAGGGGAATTCCAGAGACCTTACAACCATGGTATGTCACATCCCTCAGCTTAGATCACAGCATCGACCCACACAGGAAACCCCTTCCAGCAGCCCTGCCTAAGAGAATTGTGGCTAGGAGACCGCTGACCGGATCAACTGAACCTGCTCGTACCCAACCTACCAGGGTGCTGAAATGTTACTGATGTGGCTAAGCCTGCCATAGAGCAGCAGACTGTCTGGCCGCTGCTCCGGTACCACAAGCTCTGCAGTCGAAGTCTAATCCAGCTGTTAGAGGTTGGAAGAATCAAGAAAGACCTCCAGCTGGGATCGGGTTTACCAAACACAGCTGGGAAAGCCCCCTCTGCGCAGATGGGAGCAACAGATCACCAGACCAACACCACATCCCTGGGAACCCGACATGCCAAGATGACCCAATAGTGAGTGATCCCATCATACCTTTTACAGTCAAGGTCAAGTTAGTGGTACCAAACACAGGGGAGGCCGGGGAGTTAGAAGCTGTCATTGATACTGAGTGTTCTAGATGTCTTATTGGACTCCCCATCGTTGAACAATTGGGCATAAAGACTAACCCACTAAAACGCCCAATCAGAGGGCAAGTGGATGGAACCTTAATGGGGGGGGGGCCCCAGCCACTCAGATGACTAAATTGATCAAGATGAAATTAGGGCCCCATCGCGAACTCATACGCTTCATAGTGGCCCCCAAGATGTCAGAATCAATCATACTGGGACTTGCTTGGCTAGACAAATGGGAGGATGGATTCAGAAAAATCCTCATTGGACCGGGCCCATTTCTCCCTTTTTCATCCACTACAAAGCCACCGGTTAGCTTGAACCCAGAGCCTGAGCCAGCATCCATGGCATCCCACCTCCTCCCAGATAACCCCCAGGTACCCGACCAATACAAAGACTTGGCTGAAGCATTCAGTGAAGAAGAGTGTAATGTTTTACCTCCCCATCAAGCCACCAATTGCACCATAGAATTAGAGTCCGGGGCGAAATTACCAAAACCAATGATGTATTCCATGACGCCTGCTGAAATAACTGAATTAAGGAAATATATCGACAGCAATTTGGAACGAGGTTTTATTGAGCCTGCCAAATCAAGACTAGCTGCCCCCGTGTTGTTCATGGAGAACAAAGATGGCAGATTGAGATTGTGTGTTGACTTTAGAGGTGTGAACGCTGTATGCATCAAAAACATTTACCCTCTCCCCCTTATGAAGGATTTATTGAGCCACCTGTTGAAGGGCAAGATATTCACCAAGCTAGATCTCAGGGAAGCTTACTACCAGGTCTGCATCAAAGAGGGAAATGAGTGGAAAACTGCTTTTAACTGCCCTCTGGGTAGCTTCCAATTCAAAGTCATGCCTTTCGGACTTCAGGGGGCTCCTGCAGTGTTTATGCAGCTCATCAATGAGATGCTACACCTGCACCTTTACCAGGGGGTCATCGTGTACCTGGATTACATCCTTCTCTTCAGCGAAATTATGGAAGAACATGTTCAATTGGTCTGACAAGTTCTAGAAAAACTTCTAGCTGCCAAATTATATGTGAAACTCTCAAAATGTGAATTCCACAAAGAGTCGTTGGACTACTTAGGCTACCAAATATCCAACCTGGGGATTGAAAGCAGTGCTGGACTGGCAACCCCCCAGAACCTGAAAACAACTTCAAAGTTTCTTGGGATTTGCCAACTTCTATAGACAATTCATCCTGTCCTTTGCTGAAGTTGCTCTCCCGTTGATGGAGCTATTAAAAACGGGCCCGTTGTCTACCAAACCTCTGGCTTGGACTATGGACTGTCAGAAAGCTTTCGAGGCCTTAAAACACCTCTTCGCAGCTGAGCCCATACTCCAGCACCCAGACACGACCAAGCCTTTTATTGTCCAAACGGATGCAAGTGATGTAGCGGTGGCAGCTGTTTTGCTGCAAAAGGACTTTCAAGGCCAACTGATGCCTTGCATGTGTCCAAAAAGCTGACAGATGCAGAGCAAAGGTGGGCAGTCTGTGATAAAGAAGCATTCGCTGTACGATGGGCTTTGTTGACTTGAAGGCATTTTCTAGAAGGGGCACCTGAGGCCTTTGAGGTATGGACTGATCATAAGAACCTCGAGGCTCTAAAGACCCCTAGGAGATTATCACCCAAACAAGTCCGCTGAGCCCAATATTTCAAGCAATTCGACTTTAACATTAAATATATTCCTGGAGGGAAAAATGTACTGGCAGATGCTCTATCCAGAAAACCTCAGTTTGACAGCCACCAAGAGGAAATAGTACAAGCTTTTATTTCACAAGCTCAGTTGGCAGGCCAAGTGACCACTCGAGCCCAAGCCAACCGCAACCCCAAACACCTGGAAGATAAGCTGACTTCAGAATTGAAAATGGCCCTATTGACTGATCCTTGGTTCCTGGACCATCAAACTGAGTTGACAATGAATGATGGACTAGCTTGGAAAGGAACTAAGCTTTATGTACCCACAACCCTAAGACTACTGATACTAAAGTGTAGCCACGACTCCCGGCTGGGAGGCCACCTCGGATTCCTAAAAACCCTACATTTACTGAGAAAACAGTTCTGGTGGCCAAAAATGAAACCTGATGTCGATGACTATGTAAAAAGTTGCTCAATTTGTACCACAATGAAACACAGAACTGGAAAAAAAACCTGGCCTCCTGCAACAAGTTGCTGAACCAACCCAACTTTGGGAAGAGATCGCAATGGACTTTATTGTTGAATTACCTAAGAGTGAAGGGAATACGATCATTTGGACTATAATTGACTTATTCTCTAAACAGGCCCATTTTATAGCATGCAAAGGACTTCCACCTGCGATAAAACTTGCAAAGCTGTTCGTGAAACATATCTATAGACTACATGGAGTACCTCGTAGAATGATATCAGACAGAGGGGTACAATTTACCGCAAAATTTTGGTGGGAATTTCTGAAATCTATTGGTTCCTCTCAAGGGTTATCCTCAGCTTTCCATCCTGCTTGTAACGGAGCAGCAGAGAGGACTATGGTTGAACAATACATTAGATGCTATGTAAATTATCAACAAGAAAATGGGGCTGAGTTATTACCTTTTGCAGAGATTCCTTACAATAATGCAGTACATAGCAGCATGGGATTGACTCCATTCCAAATCAACACTGGAATGGATTTTGTCCTGATGCCAGAGTTACCTAGACAACCTCCCTCATCCATGTCCCTAACAGAATGGATGAACTCATTAAAGAAAGGATGGGAAGATGCAAAAAAAGCTTTGGCCGAAGCTGCAAAAAATTATAAAAAACAGGCGGATAAACATAGATCCCTTCAACCGTCTTTTAAAGTAGGGGACAAAGTATATTTGTTGACCAAGTATCTTAGGTTGAAACTGCCCAGTAAGAAGCTGGGTCCAAAATTCTTCGGTCAGTTCCCAATTTCAAAGATAATCAATCTGGACACTGTCCAATTAAGTCTTCTTCGAATATTGGGGAAAATTCATCCAGTATTCCATTGTAATTTACTAAAACCAGCTACTACATCAGTGATAAGACCACCGCCAATCGCTCCCCCTAACTCGTTAATGGTACAGGGGGAAACACATTATGAAATTCAAAAAATTCTCAATTCTAGATTACACCATGACCGATTGCAATATTTGGTCTTATGGAAAGCATACCCTCTCTCAGGTGCTAGTTGGGTAAAGAGTTGGGATGTTCATGCTGATCAATTGGTTAACCAATTCCATGAGGATTTTCCCCACAAACCAAAGGGTCCTCGTGGAGGTGGGAGAGGGGGTTAAGGACAATGTGTTAACCCCTGTATCTATTTTTTTCCTTTTCTTTTAGGAGGAGGGGTTTTCAAGGGGGGATGCCTGTCAGCTTTTTCTGCTGTCACATTTCATGGAAGGGGGAGTGGAGGACTTGAAAAGTTCAAGGTTATTCTGTATGTCGTATTAGGAAATTCCAGTTGCAGTTAATTGGTTCTCGTGATTTATGAAGTGTAGAAGTGGGAGGAGAGAAGGGAGGAGAGAAGGTGGATTCTGTGTAACGCACAAAAATAATTTCATTTTGGGAAATTGCCTTTGACATGCCAGATCTAAATAAATCAATTGGAGAGAAAATGTCTTGGAGTGGTTGATATCATGGATACTTTCTGGATGCCTTACAGTTACCTAAGTATGCCTTTGTATGATGTTTGAGAAAACTTGGGAGTAGGCAATTTCCTACCAATTCCTGAGTTTTGGAGAAAGGCAAGTGTGCTTATTTTCAAAAGACAAAAAAAAAGTGGGGGGGGGATCCAGGTAGACTGTTCATTTTGTTGCAGATGTTTGGGAAAACTCTGGAACAGACTTTTAAGCAGTCAGTTTGTAAACATTGGGCCAGTGTGCATGTATCAAGAATAAATCATGGAAAATTCTCATGACAATTCACCTTATTGTATGTATTTTGATATGCAGCTGTTGGAAGGAAAATCCATCTGGTTCAGTTCCAATCTGGGAGAAAGGCATTGGAAATAAAATGGAGGCTGGAGGCTGATTGGAAAGAAAGGTTCTCTTTATTGATGAAGCAGAACTACCAACCACGTGTGATTCTGGGCAGCTGACAAAATGGAATTGAAAGTGGGTGGGTTTTTATACCTTCTTTGGGCTGTGTATTTGAGCTTCCTGTTCCTATGCAAGAACATGTCCTTTAATATTCTATTGGCTGTTGTCAGATTCCTATGGGGAGTCATGTAGGGGTTATAGCTGGCTCTATAGGCAAAAAAGGAAATGCAAATCCTAGGTGTTTGTCTGAGCTAATTTTGACAACCTTTTGTTTGTTGCTTATCTGAGTTTCTGTGACCCAGTCTTTCTGGATGGATTACCAAAAGCTGGACTCCTCAGTTTCTGTTTGGGACAGGGAAACTGGGGCCGGTTTCTGCCTCCCTTACAATTTTTAAAATTTCTTTTTAGGTGAAATATTTTATCCTACCTTTTCAATATTTCCCAAAGTATTTCATTGCAAACTGTATCACAAAATTTTAAAACTACAAATTCCAGCAATATAACTGTATTTCTCTTGACCTGAGGGATGCAGTGGCTCAGTGGCTAAGACGCTGAGCTTGTTGATCAGAAAGGTCGGCAGTTCTGCAGTTCAAATCCCTAGCACCACACAATGGAGTGAACTCCCATTACTTGTCCCAGCTTCTGCCAACCTAGCAGTTTGAAAGCATGTAAAAATGCAAATAGAAAAATAGGGACCACTTTGGTGGGAAGGTAACAGTGTTCCGTGTGCCTTCAGCATTTAGTCATGTCGGCCACATGACCATGAAGACATCTTGAAAGTGCTGGCTCTTCGGTTTTATAACGGAGATGAGCACTGCCCCCTACAGCCAGAAATGACTAGCACATGGAATCTTTACCTTTACCTTACCTCTTCACCTATACTATTTTTTAAAATGAGAGTTGGGGATATCTATATGAAAAAAATGAAATACTTTCACTTTTAGAAGTTTCAGGACCGAGATAATCAAATGGGTTCTCCATTGAACGACCAATTTCAACTGAACTGATTAGGATGCTTCCAAAATTATTTGACAAAAATTACTTGGATTTATTATCAGAAGTTTTTTCTAGAATTCCATATCAATTCCGTGTACAACTAGCAAAGCATGAATCTGATGAGGCACTGATTTGGATATCACATTTCTAATAGCATACTGTGAGAATGGCAGACTATTCACATAACTCTGGAGATGTGCAGATAATTAACATCCGGGTGGAGTGCATGATGACCAACACATCTATACGCGGTAGGGACAACCCTGAGGCAAAGACTGACAGCCAGGTGGTGATCCCGAGTTAATGGAGCTTCCCTGAACAAGGAAAAAGTCACAAATTACCCACTGGAGCATTGGAAGGCAGCTTCTTGCAACAAAACCCAGAGGATTTAAAATCAAGAGAACAGTTGACTGCAGAAGGATGTTTTCATATGCAGAATTGAGAGAACAATTTAATAGAGATAAAAAGTTTACTGGAATTGAACATGGAATTTGAAATTGAATTGTACATGAATGATGAACATGATTGCAAAATGTATTAAGTGTTGCAAAGATTTGAAACGGAAGACGGACAAGTTAAAGCCTGCATGAGAAAAGGGCTAAGAACATTCTATATAACATGTGGATAGATCTATATGGGAAGAAATATGGATAAAAGGATTGAAATTTACATTGTGTTAATTATAATTTAGAAGAGAATTTGTATCAAATGATAGACTACTGGTATATGACACCAGATGAATTATCTAAGATGTATAAAAGTGCATCTAATCAATACTGGAAATATGAAAAACACAAAGGGACATTTATCATGCATGGTGCACTTATAAAAAAAAATTGGATATAAATATATAACAATTAAATAATTTTAAACGTTAATATTAAGATGAAATCTGATTTTTTTTACTTGGGCATTTGGACAATCAATTAGAAAGGACTTATGGAAGATTGATTTTAAATATGGTAACTGAAGCAAGATTACTCTACACACAACAATGAAGAAACCCTGAAATATTCACAATGGAGGAACGGATTGTAACAATGGCAGAATTAGCAGAAGTGGCAAAACTGACCTGCCTGATCAGGGACAAAACAGCAAATACTTTTATAAAAGATTGGAAAACTTTTATAGACTTTTTGCTGAATGGTGATTTCTGAGTTTGCTGATAGAACAAAGGATTGAATATGGGGCAGAAGGGATCTTTGTGATACAATTTTAAACAGGGAGGAGGGATAGTAATTTTATAGTCACTGCAAAGAAGGTTGGAAGTTGCTTCTTTCTTTAAACTGCTTTATGTTTTATACTTTTTTCTATTTTCTAAATGTATGTATGTATGTATGGTCATGTCTATATTTTATCTATGGAAAAACATTCAGTTAAAATTATATATACGTATGGATACACCAAAACACACACGCACGCACACACACACACAAATTCATCACGTTGCATTCTCTCCTTTCATTCAAAAATAGTGGGGAAAGTTAAAGTTTGCATTAAGTGTTATGTGAACAATTCAACCATTATATCACATGCGCATAATCGGATATTTATTTACTTATTTATTTGCCATTACATGAACATTTGTGCCAGCTATTCCTCTGCAGCAAATGCATATTTGCATACTTTCCCTTGAGCACTATAGAACCCCATTTTTAGCTAGCAAGGAAAAAGAAATTGATTTTGTGTAGAATCATTAGGTGTCAAACAGTTATAAGAAATTATAAAACTGGTTACATAATTTACATAATTGCTTATGCAAATTACATAACTACTGCAGAGTACATAAAATTCACAACCTGGCCTTCCAAACATTGCTGGTAGCCCAGGACAATGACAATGGTAGACAACTAGCAAAGTTTGCACTGACTGTAATCACCACTGTACTTTATTCTGAATGACGTTGAAAATACCTTATGCCACCAGACTTGAAATTCTAGAACTAGAAAACCTTGAATTACGCCGTCTTCGGTCTGATTTAAGCATGGTATATAAAATCATACATTGCAATGTCCTACCTGTCAATGAATACTTCAGCTTCAACCATAACAACACAAGAGCACACAATAGATACAAACTCAAAGTTAACCGCACCAAACTTGATTGCAGGAAATACGACTTCAGCAATAGAGTGGTCAATGTCTGGAATACTCTACCCGACTCTGTAGTTTCTTCCCCAACCCCCCAAAACTTTAACCTTAGACTGTCTACTATTGACCTCACCCCTTTCCTAAGAGGTCTGTAGGGGGCGTGCATAAGCGCACCAACGTGCCTACCGTCCCTGTCCTATTGTTTCTCTTATTCTTCTTTTATTTTTCTTATATGTACCCATTTCATGTATTCACAACTATGTATACACTTATACTTATTATCTTGTAAACAATTGGCAAATCAAATAAATAAATAAATAAATAAATAAATAAATAAAATAAATCTCCATTGGAACATATTTCACTGATACATCTGGAAGCTCTCTTCAAGTACAAATGTAATGCTTTCCCAAGTTTGCCATTGGTAGAAATATAATATTATACGGCATTTATTGTACAGTATATTGTATATATATGAACATCTGTAATATGTTTTCCAACCTCAAAGATGATACCAACCAGAGCATAGAACAACTCAAAGAAGTAGTGCAAGATCAGAAGATATGGAGAGACCTGGCCCATAGAATCATTAAGAATCAGACATGACTGAATGATCATCATCAATCATCATCATCATCATCATCATCATCATCATCATCATCATCATCATCATCCATGTTATTCATGTTTTGTGTGATTTGTTCTATCCAGCTTAGTGATAGTTGAATTTAAGCAGGGAAAATGATTGAAATTTGTTAATAATAATAATAATATGACATTTTGTGGGTTTTCAAGGCAATATGCAAATATGCTAGAAAGAAGGGCTTTCCAGAACCATAAATATTGTACACTTAATTCCAATGTGTTCTTTGCTTGATACTCTTTAGTAAACATGGAATATAACAAGCATGACAATATTAGTTTATGATGCAAGACATATATCAAACAGAGAAAAATATGGAATTCCAACATTTTATTGCAAAGTGTTTATTTTTCCTAATGTAATTAAATTTCTAGTGAAAAGGCTAGGTGATGTAGAGTCTTGCCAACTGATACTTTAGTCCTAAGAGATGTAGCAGTGAGGTATACTACAGAAGCTTTAATATCACTATGATTTTTACATAACACTTTGTTTTGTTTTATTGAATTCTTTAGGATTGGCATTATTTAGATTCCACTTCTTGTGGATTTATAGTATCCCCATACAAATACCATACTTGTTATAAGGAAGCATGGATGAAGATTGTTATGGAAGTATCAAGCTATATTTATTTTATTTAACATAGCATGGATGAAGGATACAAGATAAAATGTGCTCTTGAGAATACTTAAACATATTCTTTGACTTCACTAGGAAGAGAAATATATCAAAGAAGTGTGTTTAAATTATGGGGAAAGAAGTAAACTTATCATAGATTCGTTGGCTCTCGAGCCAAATGTAATAAAACACTTCAAAAATAAACAAAGTTTAATCAGTTTCACAGCAGATAGAATTATTTAAAAATAAAACCACCCTAAACTCTATGTATGTAAATCATAGTGAGCCTGGTTCAACAGGACATCTAACTGCAAAATTTTCTCCATTTGAAATTTTGGGGGATTTTGCCATTTTTTAAAAAAAAGAATGCTCTTATTGACATAAGAGTAATATCACCAGTTCATGGGATGACATACACTCAGAAATAATACTGATGGAAATACATAACAATTTCCTAATCAGATATTTGATAACTTTGATAGGTTTGAAGGTCACAACAGGCTGGGCATACCCCCTTGAGAACTTATCTCCAAAGTAGATGGGGCCATGGCCCATTTTGGGATGAACTGTTTTCAAAGGCAGCATTACATAAAATAAATTACCATATTTAAATCTGGATGTTATTAGAACATGTGCTGTTTATGATAGATTATAAGACATTTGATGTAATTTCTAAAGAAAGAATTATGGCTATATCATCAGTCCATGAATTGAAAAAAACAACCTTAGTAGAATTTGCTCTGAACCAATAGATCTACTTTGAAGTGACAGCATTTGGTCTCAGTTATACCTCCTTTCCACATTGCACCTACATCTGCTCAAGACATGAAGCCTCACCCAGAGTAGGTTATATATCAGCTTTATAGATTAAAAAAAACAGTCAACCTAGAGTTCTTACATTTAGTTGGGATTCAGCTTCATGTTACTGACCTTGTCTAAGCCATTACTATATCTAGAAGTGATAAATTTTTTGTTAAAGATCATGCAATGAAAAGAGAAGAAGATGGCAATAGCATGAGGTTCTTCACAATTTAAAAAGGGTAAAATACATTTTGGAAGGTCAAAACCTTGTGAGTTAGTAGGCAAGGGTGTATGGAAAAAGTCAGTTTTCAACTTTCACTTGACATAGTTTTCTGTTGTAAATTCCTACTATCATTATCCCTACACTTAAACATCTCCTGAGAACAATTTGTCTGGCATATCAAGGTCATAAAACAGACATTAGCAGTAGAGCACTTACCTTGGGAAGACATTGGCAGGAGCATGCAGAATTTCTCATCATATTGAGAAAGTTAACAATATTCAAATTTTAAGTATGGGTTTCCATAGCAATATCTGTAAGGCAGGGGTCCCCAACCGCCGGTCCGCGGACCGGTACCGGTCCGCGGAACAAGTCTTACCGGGCCGCTGGTTGCTGGGCGCCGCCATCTTTTTGGTTAAAGTGCTTCCGGTGAGCTTTTCCGGGTAGAAAGCTCACCGGAAGCACTTTTTCATCAAAAAGATGGCGGCGCGCTCGGTGAGCTTTTCCGGTAGAAAGCCATTTCTACCTGAAAAAGCTCACCGGAGGCTAAGGCGCCGCTTATTTGACGAAAAGTGCTTCCGGTGAGGTCACCGGAAGCACTTTTTCGTCAAAAAGATGGCGGCGCCCAGTTGATGCCGGTACCGGGCCGCGGCGCCCAGCTGATGCCGGTACTGGGCCACGGCATCAAAAAGGTTGGGGATCACTGCTGTAAGGAAATAACTTTTTTGGGAGGGGGGCAGTATATTATACAACTGTAACAACAAACCTCTCCTTGAAATATTGGTTACTTTACTATCTCTAGAAGTATAATAGAAGGAATTGCTGAGAATCTCAAAGAAATAAAGCCCATTGACTAATACAGAAAAATAGATGTTCCAGAACCGTCCGTGGATTCCTCCTGATGAATCTCTAGTCAGTTTTTAAAATAATCTGCTTGGACACAGGTCACAAAAATAGTCATCATGGAACTGTCTTTAATATCAACAAATGACAAAATTAGACTCCTGCTTCTGACAATATTAGACTTTACAGCTATTATTATGATTATAGATTTTTGAATGAAATATCAGGTTAAAACACAGAGTAAGCAGATGAGAGGAAAAAGCAATTGTAATAGTTTATTCTCAGCCAAAAAAATCTATGATGAAATGATATGATTGCAGAACTTTTGCTTTTGCAAGCAAACCAATAAAAACTTAAGATATGATACAATCAATATATAAATCTTCAGATCCATTTGGCTTATTTCTAAGACTCCCTAGATCTCAAAATGAACCACAGCTTCAGCTGACATTTGGAGAACTCATACATAGACATGGTTGTTTCTTTTTCAACTAAGACCAATCCTATACACCTATCTATTTCAATCCATGGAAATACCTCTAACAAATCAGTTAAGTTTTGGGTAAATAAACTTTGACACAGCCATTAGATTGGAGCATGTGGCTTTATAATGAAATAAGCTCACATTTCATCATTTTATATTCTGAAGGGCAGAATCAATAATTTGCGTTGTCATGAATCTACTACAATTCAGCTGAAGCAATTCAATCTCTATAGCAGTTCAACATCTTCATATTCAAAGGTGTTTTTTTTGTAAAGTTTGTTTATATATTAATTGCTTGCCATCCAATGTGGTGCAAAATAATTCCATGGTGAGAAATTACATTATACAAGTGCATGGTGATTTGACCTAAAACAGAATTGTAAATTTTAGTATTTGTTTTTTGATGTTGTGTAATAATGGTCTGATGAGATATTAAAGAAATCTAATCTCATGCTTATTGAAAATATGTTCTGCCATAGTACCTTTGGACATGGTTCTGTTCTTCAATGTGTGGCAAGGGAATCTTTTGTCAAGAGAAATCCAGTTTGTTGATTAAGTTCAATACCTTAACAGAAATTGGAACACCTTGTTGTTTTGCATTCTTTATAGCTAATCTTTAAAGTCCATTTGAATACACACACACACACACACACACACACACACACACATACACACTGGGGTTTTGCTTGTTTGTTTAATTCTAGATGTTACCAAACCACAATCAGGTATTGCAATATATGATTCATTCTGTAGACTAAGGCTTGTCCTGCAGCTATCAAAGCAGTTTTGCGGTCTAATTAAATAGCAGACATAGCAATATGGAGCACTTCAAGGACAGAAAAATCCCCTAGCCTGAGGCTGTACCTAAGGCTATCATTATTCCCCAGTTCTTAAGCCATAGAAAATGTCCTGTGTCAAAGAGGTAAAACCTTTGGCAAACTAGACAGGAAACAAAGAGATCACAACAAAACAGAGGCAGAAGGCTTCCTTTGCATCAAAGATGCATTCTCGGTGATAGCTCATTTTTATAGGATTTGTACCTCATATTTCAACTTCTCCAAATAATTTGTGGAAAAATAGAAAATGTGGACTAGGATAAAGTTTTTTTAAAAAGTAAACTCAAATAAACTGGATCAGATCCAAACGTTGCCTCTCTCTGTCACATATTAATTTCCAGAGTCAAAGATCTGCAAAATGTTGATCACTGATCAGTAGAAAATTTCTGACCACAGTCATGAATCTGATACTGGTAACTTGATGAAAAATGTTTCCAATGCTGTGATTTTATTTATTTATTTATTCTATTTATTTGATTTAATTAAATGATTTATATGGTTGCCTACTTCACAACAGTGACTCTGGGTGCCATTCAAAGATTAAAGATCTATGGGGGAAAAAACCAAGTCCTCTTGTCACACATTCTTCTTCTTGTCACATAATCAGGACAAAAACTAGATTCTGTAGCAAAATGGTTTTCAAAATAAACATTTTTCCAAAACCAGTTTTACATATTTATTTTCCTAAACACCATAAATAATTATGTTGGGCTCTGAGTGTTTGGGGAACTGTGTTATTGAATAAATACTTGAAGGATAAAAAAAACATTTACAGAAATGATTTAGCAGAAGAAAACCAGTATTTCTTCAATGGAATATAAGCAACAGAAGAGTTGGAGAGACTGAAAATTGCTTTTAGACAAAATGGACACCACACAATTCTAATAAATAAATAAAATGGACCACTTATAAATTTATTTTATTTATTTATTATAATTTGTCAAACAGAAACAAAAACAGGAATAATATCAAAAACAATGACAGGGACGATAGGCATGTTTGTGCACTTATGCATGCCCCCTTTATGACCTTTTAAGTATGGAGTAAGGTCCACGGAAGTCAATTTGCGACTGAAACTGTGAAAATTTGTAGCTGAGACAACTGAATTAGGTAGAATATTCCAGACTGTGACAACTCTATTACAAAAATCATATTTTTTTACAGTCAAGTTTAAAACGATTTACGGTGAGTTTAAAATGGTTGTTTGCACACGTATTATTGCGATTAAAACAAAAAAAGTCAGTTACAGGTAAAACATTGCTACGTACAATTTTGTATGCAATTCCTTTGTCTGACCGCAAGTGACGCAGTTCTGGGTTATCCAAACCAAGAATTCCAAGCCTAGTAGCATAGGGAATTCTATTATGTACAGAAGAGCGCAAAACTTTTCTTGTAAACTACTTCTCAACCCGCTCGATTATACTAATGTCAGATATACGGTAGGGATTCCAGACAGTTGAACAGTACTCTAAGATTGGTCTAGCACAAGTTTTATAAATTCTAGTTAGCAATACAATGTTTCCAGAAAAGAAACTTCATAGAATTAAGTTTACAACTCTTAATGCTTTTTAGCAATGCTGTTACAGTGAACTTTATGACACAAATGGTTGTGTCAATTTTCTACAAGGTAATTGTCAGCATTCCAAAGAAATTCCCCAATTCCATTCAGCACATCTGGGAAAACCCTAATATGAAACATCCAGGTTTTCCCTTCCCCAAGTGAAAATCAAAGATTCATCCCCTGCACCCATCAGTCCATTACATGGCCCAATCAAATGTCATTCTATCCAAAGCCAAACCTTCGCCAATTCCCATCCAGGTGCAGGATGACATGTCCTTGACTTTTGAGAAGAATGTTGTTGAATCAAATCTACTACTCACTAAGAATTCCCCCCTCCCAAATTCCCAGGCACTAACTGTGGCAGCCTCGAAACTTCTAAGAAAATACATAGCTAATAAAAATATGGCTTCCATGGCTGACAAAAATACCTTCCTGATTTCTAAGCCCTGGAGGCTTCTCTACCAATTACAACATTATCCTGCTGGAATTCAGTCTTTTCTATATTATCCAGACCCACACAGCTTTCAGACACTGAATCAAGACATTAGGGAGTACAGTGGGGAAAAATGAACTAAAATTATATATAAAGAAGACCAAACTAACAACAATAGGTAAAACCAACCAGAATTTACAATGAATATATTGAAGCATTTTCCTTTTAAACTAATCTTCAACAGTAAAGGATGAAACAGTGAAGGAATATACCAAAGATTAGCATGTGGTAGAGCAGCCATAAAGGCTTTGAAAAAGATATGCAGATGTTGTGGTGTCTCCACAAAGATGAGAATTGTGCAAGCCATGATATTCCTAGTGACTCTCTATGGCAATTAAAGTTGAATATTGAAGAAACAGGGTAGGGAGGCTATTGATGATTGTGACCATTGCTGTTGGGAAAGACTCCTGAAAACACCATGGACAGCCAAGAAAATAAATAAATGGATCATTGAACAAATCAAAGCAGATTCCTACTTGAGACACAAATGACCAGGCTCAAGTTAACCTTCTTCAGAACCATTATATGGATCACTTGTCAGTTGGTTGACATTCAAAGGAACAAAGCTCCCACAGGCAACAGATTCAGTAGGAAAAACAGAGTTCTGATCAATTGTTCTCAATAAGGGAAACTGGACTAATAGTGGTTTTTAAATAGAACCCATGTCAATGAATCCAGCTATTATTATTTATTAAATTTGTTTACCATCCATCTCACTGCAAGGTGACTTTGAGCAGCTTACAACATTGAAAACAATAAATAATGCGCGGGGAGAGGGGAGATCTTCTATTGGTCCATCAACCTCCTCCAAGGTGAACCAATCTCACCTCAGAGGGCAAAGGGTCAGAGCCAACACAGAAAATGCTGTTCTCTGAGACTTGCCAGTCGAATTCCCTGACTGACACGGTGCACACCAATGAAGGAGACATAGCAAATTTCATGACTCTACTTTCCATGGCATGTATCAGGGTTGGGAGGTCTTTCCAGCTCTGGTTCCTCATTTTTATAGAGAGGGCACAGTTGTTTACAGGTGGATCATACTCAGATATTTGAATGCTTGTAGATTTTTCAGGCTGAGGTCTAGCTAGTTCTCTCAGGTTCCCCATCATACTTTTCTAAGTCAAAGTTGGACATGACAAAGAAATTCTTCTTTATACAATGCAGAGTTAAGTTGTGATCATAACCATTGATTTAGATGGTTTTAAAAGAGACAACAACATTCATGGGGAACTAAGTTATACATTGCTAGTAATCTGCTGCCTCCTGAATTACAGACAACAGACTCCCACCTGCTAGGAATCATAAGAAGAAGAATGCCTTGCATCAGAGCTTTCTAGTTTGGGTGTCAGGTTCCTGATAAGGAATGTTATAGCTGGGCCACTGAACTGAATTCAGAAGGACTGTTCCTATGTTCTGTTTATTATGCTTTATAATTTTTCAGGTTTGTATCATCTTGAGCAACTTAAGGTTGTTTAAATAAATGAAATGCATTCAAATACTCTTTTTACTATATCTAAGTATTTTAAATTTTTAGTACCCATGCATTCCAAGTCTAAAGCACACTCTATAGAAAGAAGACTTTTGACACAATCCTTTGGTGCAATTATATCACAATTTACTATGTTTTACTGGGCTCTATCAATATGTACACATCAATTAAAGAAAAACAAGCAGGGAAGCAGGACAAATAGGTACCCCAGAGCAACTGAAAGCAGAGGTGGATTAAAAAATACAGATAATAAAATCTTTCTTAAAATAAACGTAGGGCTAAGCAAATATTTGAAATGGTGCAGTAATAGAAGAACCTGGATGTATTTGCTTAGCACCTCATGGATACACTATACCTTGAAATTGAAGTACCATGAATTGGGTAGTCATGCCTCAAATTTTCCAAACTCAACATTAGCAGTGATCCTTATGCTTTATCCTACATCCAGTGTAGCTGTTGTCTGTCAAGATTGCAGTGGGATATAGTATCAGAACAGCTTTAGCTTCTGCCCTATACCTTCCTTACCACCCCATGTACAGTATACTTTAATAAGATTACTGCATAGTATCCGTACCTTGCTTTTCTGATCAGTAAGCACCTTTGCAGCACTTGAAAAAAAACACCTCTATGCTTTATACATAAAAGCAGAACTATAGGTAGAAGCATATCATTGTGACAAGCATCAGTTATGAAAAACAGCAACAAAACTAAAGGTCTGTATGGAAACATTTTCCATTTCCATCAGAAGGCTAGCAAAAGGGAATCTTTTGACTGTGAGAAAGAAGATGTATAGTTGCCTGGGCAGTATCACCAAGAAAATAGACAACTGATCAGTGTCACTCTCTCTCCTACTCTTTCTCTCTCTCTTATTTGCACTTAATTGTTCACATTTACTGGAGTTCTGAGGCAAATCTTAAGGGCCAACCAGTTTAATATGGGTCAGCTCAGGCAGAGGAGATCCCAGATTTTTAGAGCTTCAAAACATCTGCTAGGCTTTCAAATCCAGGCAGACAGTAGTGTAAAATGGAAATTTATAGATAATACAATACATAAACATCCCCATTCCATTTAGCGGGAATAGATAAATATAGTGAGCCTTCAGTAGAAGTCAACTACTTTATCAGCCTAAGAAGAAAATAAATAGTTCTTTGCAATTGGATGAGGCAAATATGCGGTGAATATTCATCAGACTGGAGCAAAGACATATCTTATGCAGCAAGAGATGCTTTGTGCAAGTCATTTGCATTGTGCCTGCAAATATTGTCACTATTTTTTGTTGCCACAGGCAAACATTCCATACTTGATGACGTGCAAGAAGTCAGGAAGATAATAAGGGTCACCTTTACAAAGGACTGCAATTTTCTTCTTTAGGAAAAAAAAATGGATTCATAAAGAGCTACTATGCCTTTGGATACACAAGGAGGGCAAAATGAGATGACATCTTTCAGTGGGAAGGAACCCCAGAGCAATAAGAGACAGGCATTCTATCGATTTCATTGCAATCACAACATTTTGGTGATTACACTGAGAGAGTACAAGATGTGCAGAGGCAAAGAAGGGAAAAGCAGAAGCTTCATACAATGTCAGCACTTAATTTTGCCCCTTCAGAATATAATTAGAAACTGCATTTCCCATGAAAACTGCATGAAAATGGTAAAGAATCTGTTTCCCCTGCCCCTGCCAGGAGGCTACAAGGAAGAAAATTATTTCTGGTTTGTGGCAAGGAAAATCTCTCTAGTTTATGGCTTTGTTTGCAGTACACAAATAAGTGCAATTACTCTGTTTGTATACTAATTATGTGCAAATGCCTTTTATTTATCTCCAGTAGGCTATCTACTTATTTTAACTAAGGCCTGGAAATGAATCTATTAACTAAACTATTTACTTCCTCTTTAAAATATTATTTAACTAAGTGGTGTTTTCTTTGGTTTTCCAGAGAAGCACCAGTGATTAATAGTTTTGCATTCAGATTAGCCAGCTGAGAAAGTTAGAATCCAGGCAGGAGAGAATTGAGGATCCTGAATAGTTGCCAAACAGGTGTTGTTTTGGGTAGGACAATGCTTTGGAATTAAGAGGATGCAAACAAAAAGAATACCTATGGGAGCATCTACCTTGGCAGTGGGGGGATTCAAAAAAATTTACTACCAGTTCTGCGGGCATGGCTTGATGGGTGTGGCATGACTTGGTGGGCATGGCTTGGTGGGCGTGGCAGGGGAAGGATACTGTAAAATCTCCATTCCTACCCAACTCCAGGGGAAGGTTACTGCACAATCCCATTCCCTCTCCACCCCACTAACCTGCTTTCCAGCTCCATTATCCAGTGCAGGACAACAAAAGAAGACCCAGCCGATCAGCAGGAGGCAGAGAATAGATGGCCGTGGGGCCAGTCAGAGGTGGCATTTGCCAATTGTCCGAACTACTCAAAATTTCCACTACCAGTTCTCCAGAACTGGTCAGAACCTGCTGAATACCACCTCTGCATCTTGGGGTGATCTTGAAATTATTCTGGTTTCAGGAGTATGAGGAGCAGTTGTTATGTTTCTTAGCTTTTGTCCTGTGTGATTGCAGAATCTGCTTCTGTTTGCACTGTGCTCACTAGTTCTTACAGCAACTCTCTCTGTGCATGAGATGATGAAGGATTTTGTTTTTCAGCCATTTGGCTATAGAATCAGAAGTGGATTAGGCTGAGAGAGGGAGTAGTCCAAGGTCTCTAAGTGGCTTCCAGATTTAAGGGAAATTAGAACCTGGGTCTTCCTGCTTCTTGATCACGAGATGACATTGATTCTCAAAAAATGTGTGTGTGTGTGTATGTGAGTGTGTGTGTGTGTGTGTGTGTGTGCACATATTTCAGTGGTAAATGCATTTCTCATTCATTGGCACAAATACCGAATATGAAGTCCCCCACAAGTTACACAATGTATTCTCTTTTCATTCATTTCCTCCTTCTCAATGATAGACAGGAGACCCAGATAACAAGCTCTCCAGCACAGAAATGCATTCAAAACACAGACTAGAAAGCACATTCTTAGCAAATTATTTTGACTTCAAAATATTGTTTGTATAAATGCATCTTTAAATTTCCAGTGGATTATAAAGACTGTGTTAGGTGAGTAATCATATTTAGCAATTCATGTGTGTGTGTGTGTGTGTGTATACGCATGCATGTCTGCATGTGCCTTTGAATCAATAATTACTATTGGCAATTGCCTTGACATGTCTCTGTGGTTTTCTTGGTAAGATTTCAAAAGTGAATTACCACTGCTTTCTTCCTAGGGTTGACAAACAGTGATTGATCCAGGATTACCCAGTTGGCTTCATGCCTAAAACAAGACTAGAACTCATGATCTTTTGGTTTCTAGGATGTCTTTGACCTATGTATCAAACCGGCTCTCATTTAGCAATTAGCTTTGCTTAAAGGAAAGCAAAATGAAAGGTACCATATGAGCATTTTGGGCTGAAATGTTTGGAAAAGAGTTTTCCACACTCACAAATCTACTAGTCTTTTGAGGTACTCAGGACAACAAGCACAACTATGAATACTAAGTTAATGTATAGTTACATTAATAGGATCTTGCAAGACTAAAAGTATTTCTCCCCTTTTTTTCCTTTTATGCTCTGGAAAACTAGGGAGGGTCCCTCCTGAAAGGCAGTGACACTTCAATAAGGGGAGTTCAACACTCTCTTGCCTCACTTGAAAACATCTGCTGCATAATTAACCAATGTTGTACCACAATGGCCTGAATGAATTACTAGCAGGAAATTCGAGCTATTGTGGCCCAGCATAGCTGGACAGCATTGATAAGAGAGCCCAAACCTGCTACTTCCGTCACCAAACAGATGGAAATAAAAAAATGAATGAGCTATATTCTAGGTTTGGCATGTCCAACCCATGGCCTGCAGGCCACATACGGTCCTGGACAGCTCGTAATGTGGCTCCACAAGATTGTAAATTTTTAACATTACTATGTGATATGTCAGCAAATATATATATGTATATTTGTTTTCTTAAGTTTTCGCAGGTACTTACATGTATGGTATTCAGCTTTGTTCAGGTATTTTCCCACGTCATTATAGTTGTGCTTTTAAAGTTGTAGCAACGTTTCAGCAGAATCTCATCTGCCATCATCAGGCTTCTGTATTGTGTTCATCTATGAGTCAGACTTTCACAGCCATTTCTGTTTTAAATTTGGGGCTAGCCTACTGCTGTGGCACAATGTTTTTTTCTTCATCCTGATTGGTTGGGAGTCTTGGTCTGTGTTTATTGGTCTTGGAATTTGCTGTGTTCTGCTTGATTGGTGTTTCTAATATCTTCTGTCTCCTTTGTGGCTTTTTTTGTCTTGATTGGCTGGCAACATTGTGTTCCTGTATTGGAGGCTTTTAGTGCAGCTTGGCTCCGAGTAAATGGACGGATGTCATTTATTAGGAAACTAGGTTTCATCTGGGTGCCTGGTTGGGGTGTATTTGAGCTGGAGGTATCAGGGGGGATCTGTTTGTGCCCAGGTGTTTGCCTGGCTTGTGGTGTGGAGATTTGTTTGTTTGTGAGTGCAGGCTTCTAAATAATTGACATAATTGAACTGGTGGAATCATCTCTTCTATTCATGCTTTCAGGTCTTTTTTTTAATCTCTATGGCTTCTCTGATAATTCTGTGGCTAGGGTTTTGGTGCCATTGAAGTCGATGCTATGACCTGTTGCTTTCATGTGTTGGACTAGTGAGGAAGTGTGTTCCAGCTTTTTTACTGCATTTTTGTGTTCATCCAGGCGGGTACTTATTCTTCTATTGGTCTGTCCAATATATGTGGCAGGGCATGATGCACAGGGGACTTCATATATGCCTTGGTTTTCCAGGTCAATTTTATCTTTGGGGTTTCTTAGGATGGCTGCTATTTTTCTGTCTGTTTTGAAGGCAGTCTTGATGTAATGCCTGTGTAATATCTTATGATTTTGTCTGTAGTACCTCTTATGTAGAGCAGGACAGCTGTTCCATAGGTCTGTTCATCTTCTAGGTCTCCATTATGTCTCAATGTGTGTTTGTGGATCAAGCCGGTTATTTTGCTTTTGTGGAAGCCATTGGCTGTCAGTACTTTAGTCAGGGTGCATAGTTCAGTTTATGTGTGTCTTGTCTGCCAGGCGTTTGGTTCTGGCGATTAGTGTTTTGGCCATGGAGTTTATCTGTGCTGGGTGGTGGTGGGATTGGGCATTGAGGTAGCGGTTGGTGTGTGTTTTCTTCTGGTGTATGGTGTGTCCTAGTGTGCCATCTGTTTTTTTGTAGATTAGTACATCTAGGAATGGTAGTTGTTTGTTTGTTTCCGTTTCCATGGTGAATTTGATTTTGGGGTCTGTGCTGTTTAGGTGTGTTAGGAAATTGTTTAGGCTTTCTTTTCCATGGGGTCAAATCACAAATGTGTCATCGATATATCTTAACCATAGTTTGGGTAACCATAGCTAATGCCACACACAAACCCAAACTAAATCAGAAAAATTCTCCACAAACACAATATCAGGACAGCCTTCGGCACTGATCAAAAAATAGCCAACATCCTAAGAAACCCCAAAGACAAGATCCAG
This sequence comes from Notechis scutatus, assembly GCF_049901735.1. Classification (NCBI taxonomy): domain Eukaryota; kingdom Metazoa; phylum Chordata; class Lepidosauria; order Squamata; family Elapidae; genus Notechis; species Notechis scutatus. The sequence continues at coordinate 249,456,233 of NC_142009.1, read as the reverse complement.
CTAGAAAACCAAGGAGTTTATGAAATACCATGCAACAATTGCCCAGCCACATTGGACAAACCAACAGGAGAATAAATGCACACATCGCAGAACACAAAAACGCAGTCAGAAGAGAAGAAAATACTGCCTCCCTCTTCCAGCACCTTAAAGCCACAGGACATGAAATTAATTTTGAAGGAACCAAATTAATATCCAACACTGAACACTCCAGCAAGAGAATAATCAGGGAAGCCATTGAGATAGAGAAACACCCCCATAACATGAATAGACGGTACCTCCCACCTACCAGACATCTGGAAGCTAGCCCTCACCAACAAATGAGTCCCAGCCATGAAAACCAACACCAGACCAAAAACAGCATGGGACATCACCACCAATCCCCCTCATCAGACCCAGGCCCAAGCCCATCCTATAAATGAAGGACAACCACCATCCATAAAACAGACCACGGCTGCCTCGCCAGCTGTTGCACCGCCCGACCCCAAAACCAAACAAGCTGACACACACCAAGAACACAGACCCAGACTCCAAACTCGAAGCCAGACTAAAACCCAGAATGCTACATCACAGCCACCCACTCAGGATATCACATCAGAAAACTCAGGAAATTGCACCACAAGAACTCAAGAAGTTGCAACACAGCAAATGACCCAGGATATCACAGCATGAGACCAAGGATACCACAGCAATAAGTCTCACAAAGTCATCACACAACCCATTACCCAAGCCGTTACTACACTGGAGGCTAATGGAAAAGAGATCAAAACACAAATGACCCAGGAGTTTACAATGCAGGATACCACAACAAAAGAACTCGCAAGCCCATCACACAACCCATTACCCAAGCCGTTAAAACACAGGAGGCTAATGGAAAAAAGATCACTACAAAACAAACGACCCAGGAGATTGCAGCACAAGATCCAGGATATCTCCACAACAAAACTCACAAGGCCATCACACAGCCCATTATACCAACATCAACTCCATCAACCAATCAAGAGGCAGCAGCACAGCCAACCAGCCCAGCACACCAGCCCCCACCACTAGTATTTATAGAGAGACGGCAGCTCCGATCACACACTGCTTGCACTGGCACGAAGCCGAAAGCACCAGCCTGAGGATGGCAAGTGGGACCTCGCCAAAACATCACCAAGATACTCTTAATCTTACACGGGAAAAGACCCGAACACACCTAGACCTACATACCTGTACCTGTGAAAATCTACGAAAACAAATACATACATACATACATACATACATACATACATATATATACACACACACACACACACACACACATACATACATGTCTTCTTCTTCTTCTTCTTCTTCTTCTTCTTCTTCTTCTTCTTCTTCTTCTTCTTCTTCTTCTTCTTCTTCTTCTTCTTCTTCTTCTTCTTCTTCTTCTTCTTCTTCTTCTTCATATGTGTGTGTGTATGTGTCCATCTGTCCATCCATCTGTGTCCCCCTCTTCACTCAGTGCAGCCCAGGCAAGCCAAAAGGTTGGCCACACATGTTCTAGGTTTATACATTATATCAGGCACCACACCAGCACCTTCAGGAAATGGATTCCCCACCCCACCCCCCAAAGCTCAAAGTTTTTAAAACAAAAACTAATCAGGATCATGAACTCTAGTTTAAATGCAATAAAATCTACTGCCGGCAAGTTTCTTCCTTTTCCCTGCCAGAAACAAAATGCCATTTACAGCAGATTATGGAACACACAAGATGTTCAAACATGTGTCTGCCAGAACATTCCTTTCCCCTCCCTTCCAGATTTATTTTCTCTCTTTTCCAGAAAAGAATATCTGTCAAGGTTATTGGACTTTTGTATTAAGCAAATGATTAAAAAAAACATGCTAACACACACACACACACACACACATCACAGCCTCTCTCAGGACCTCAGCAAGAGAAATCCGGATTCAGTGATGTCAGGAAAGTTTAAATCCCCATGCATGTATGATTGTATGTATGTATGTATATATGTATGTGTTTACCCTAAACATAGTTTTTGAATAAAAAACTTAAAAAGATGAGTTTCACCATCCTAACTATTGGGCACTATAAGGCATTTGAATATGATCAGGTGCCCACTGATTTTTTACCTCCTAAATTATATTGTATTCCCCATAGTGTTCACACTATTCCTTTTCAAAAGCCACATGAACTTTTTTTGTAGGAGATGACCTGGCTGAGTGTGAGGGAGGAGACAAATGGGTCATCAGCCTTGTGTTTCTTCATGCCCACAACAGATCTAAGTCCAGCCTACCTTGAATTCTATTGACTCTTATTTATCACCAATTTGCTTTGACTGTTAGTTCAGTTTCTTGTAGAGAACATTAGCATACAATAAACTTATATATTTATTTGCATTGCCTGGACTCCTGATTTCCTGTGCCGGACACTTTTAAAACCCAAATCTGATCTTGAAATCCCACTTTCTCCATGCATTTTCTCCATGCATCATGAATCAGGTATCTATAGCTATGTACTTATTATTGATTGAAACATATTAACCTTGCTTCTTTTTTAAAAAGAAATCTGGAAGCAGTTCAGTAATCAGTACCATCAACTCTTGTTTTCATTATTCAGAATATACCGTGTTTAAGAGTACAGCAATTGATGTTATGTGCTGAATAATAGTTTTTTTTTTCTTTTAAAAAAACTGGCCCTAATGTTTTAAATTGTAATCCATGCTTATTTTGAGGATAGAAAGATAATAGATAAAATGATGTGATGTCATATTTTTATATTTAATTATATGTATTTATCTATCTAGCGATGTTTGTGTTGTATGCTTGATTAGTCTGCTAATCCTTGCAATAGCATTTTTTCCCTATGAAAGTTACATAATATGTTTGCTTTTAAAAACAAAATCTCTTAAAACTGTACCTAACAGTGTATAAACAGGGTACTCTTCAAATCGTTAAATAAGTTTTAAAAAATTAGGAAATCTTTCCTTAAAGCTGATGGCAAAAGCAATTATTTTGGCAGTAATATCAGGTGTCTGCAATACAGGTAATGTAAATATGTAATTTATTTAAATTATTGCTCTCTCATTGTTCTAGCATGCCTTCAAACTGATTTACATAAAAGAAAGGAGAAAGGACCAACAACAAGCAAGATTTAAAAGCAATCAAAATAGAATAAAGGTGGGGGGATTTCAGCCAGTTAGAAAATTTGCTGTATCGATTCCAAGTTCCAGAACTAAAAGATAGACAAAACAAGTTCAATTTTTACCTTCTGCGCAGAAAACATTAGCTTGGATGAGGGGGAAATTGTGATGCTGTCCCTGGAATGCACATCTTCACACTGCAACAAACTTGTCTCGTTTCTGTGCATTGATATCTATACTGCCAGTGAATCTCTCAAGGAAGAATCAACCAATTTTCACAAACGTAACTATTGAAGATCAAAAGGGATGTGCCAATGTGCCATCTAGTAACCATGATGAGTTCAGAGGACTGAGCTAATCAATATTAGAGGAAAGGGGCCTACAAATAATTCCTTAATCAAAAGAAGAACAGTTATATTGGTTGGGTTCACCTGACAAACTTCCTCCTGCTTAACAAAGTCACCATTTACTCACTTAACCCAACATTCTGGTACCTCCTGAGATGCTGAAGCATAAACTAATTACCTAAACCAGGGTTCATACAACATGCTAGGCAAAGAATATAGTCGGTTCATTTAGGGATCATGGTGTCATGTGAATGCAAGCACTATGTTATGTCTATAAGCAGCCTGCTTCTAATAGGGTGAACAAATGATAAGTGTAGTAGGATCTGCTCTGCTGAACAGAGATAATTGGATCATTGATATCAAAGAAATGCTCTGTAAAATATATGGCTACCAGGCTTAAAGTTAACACTTTTTAATGGCCACTTTTAGTATGGATAACTGCTACCACTTCTAAAAGACCTGAGATTTTCAAAAGACCACATGAAGCCTTTTAAAGCTTCATACATTTAATTGACTTTCTGGTCAATTGTTCTGTTAAGAGACACATCTGGCAGGTGTCAGCTTGTAAGATGACATGTTAAAAATATTGGCAATTTCCCAAAACAGGTTAAAATATTTGTTGACTTTTAAAAAGCATATTGAAGCATGAGGCCAGAACAAAGCAGAATATGAGGGAAGATTCCTTCATTTAGCCTTGGGCTCTTCGATTATTTGCATTATTGAATTACATTATGAAAATCAGGATAAAGCATTTTCATCTGATGAACACTGATTTTTATTTAGCTTTTGGGAGGTTTAATCCAATCTATGAACTTCTACATGCAAATCCCAATTCTGACATAGTTTTTATTTTTTTGCAATGTGCTCTAAACTTCCTAAGAAAAAGAAATACATAAAAGTGAGACAGAAACCCCCAAAATGAGCTTAATAGTTTGGACCTTTATTCTGCATTTTCTTACATATATTCTTATCCATGATTTTCAATGTAGGGTATAAAAAAGGCTCTGCTTATAAGTCCTACTGAATGCAATCAAATCTACCACCTTAACTTTAAAATCTGCTAGCTAGAAAGGGTAATGATCAGGCAAAGCTATTCTTTCATAACTAGAGCAAGTTAGCACAGGCATGATGTGTCCTGCCTAGTTGCATACAGAGGGAAAAAAAAGCATAAATGTAGTTTTACATTTTTACAAAATATATTTCCAGTTGATGTAAGCCTATCTGACATTTTATGAGGAAAGCTGCTTTGTTCCATCCACCAAGAAATTCCAGGAAATCAGCTGTTTTAGCCACATCAGCGTGCAACTGATGTAACTAATTCTTGCTCTGATTTTAAAGGAAAGAAATTTCAAATCATAAACACCAGTTGGACTTAAAACCTAGCAAGGGTCATCTCTGATTAAAGCCAGCATGATGTAAGATTAAGCAGCAAGTTATCTGCTGCTTCATTTTCCTTGGGCATATTTAGGGTTATTTGTACAACACACTTAGGCATCATTATCTTAACTACGTTTCATGGAATTAACATTTTCAATAACTTCACACAACATGCTAATCTCACAATTTTGCTCATGATGTTACTTTAAAATGTGACTGGCTAGTTTATGATATGAGCACTTCATATGATGTTACCTGGCTGGTTGGGTAATGAAACGTCTACAAGAAAACAATCAAGGCTCAGGGAGCACCAAGGATTCCATAATTCATATATTGTGTGAATTTATTTAGTTATTAAATTTATATGCTAGGCATCTCACCTAGCAGCAGCTTAAAATAAAGTAAAAACAACAGTATGTTTGGTATTGTTAAAATATTATAATAAATGTTAACATTGAAAATTTTAAAAGTGGCTAAGGAAGGGAATAAGATACAAACTTGGTGGAGGCAGAAACTTCTCACAGTCCATTAACCACATTAACCACATCCAGTATGACGTGCCTCCATCAGGGCTCCAGGCCAATTGGCAGAGCCAGGTTTTAAGAAAGGTCCAGGAGGAAGGGTACAGATCACAACTCGAGGGGGATAATGTCCCAGAGGGTGGGAGTCATGGCAGAAAAGGCTCTTTTCCTAAACTTTGCAAGCTAGAATTCCTTGACCAATGGGATTTGCAGCATGCCACCCTCTGCCAGTAAAAATGGGGTGGGCCAATCCCATTAGGGTGACACAGTTCCTCAAGTACATTCCATTCTGAAGAAATTGAAATTCAGACCAAGTTTACAAAGGTATGTAAATGCTATTTATAAAGGAGAATATTTGCAGCTCAGGGTTGAAGTGAGGGGTCCTATGCCTAAAGTGCTAAATGAATGGACCTAAAGTGCTTTCAAGATTAATAAGCAACACTTAGAATTGGACTGGGAAGCAAACTGCCAACCAATGCGGCTCGCAGGGCCGCATTGTCACAGGGGCCATCCTAGGGGCCCAAGAACTATCTGAATCCAGCCTTAGTGAGCAGAGGTGGTATTCAGCAGCTTCTGACCAGTTCTGGAGAACCGGTAGCAGAAAATTTGGGTAGTTCGGAGAATCAGCATAAATACCACCTCTGACTGGCCCCACCCCTATCTATTCTCTGCCTCCCATTGAGTCCCAGCTGATCGGTTGGGCCTTCTTTGGTTGCCCTGCACAGGAGATCAGAGCTGGAAAGCAAGAAGGTTAGTGGGGTGGGGAGGGAATGGGGATTTTGCAGGATCCTTCCCCTGCCATGCCCACCAAGCCACAGCCACAGAATCGGTAGTAAAAAAAAGTTGAATCTCACCACTGTTAGTGAGTGAACATGTATATGACCAAGCTGCTTGTGTGAAAAAGAAAATATAAATGACAAACAAAAAATTTATCATGCCCTTGCAGTCTATTTTGGTTACTGAGACTGAACTCAAGGTCAAAAGTTGTTTGTTTGCAATTTAGATCTGTTTGAGCTATTCATTACAACCAGAGAAGATTAATTTTCTGAGATAATTGTAGACAACCTGTCAATTGTTTCTGCATCAATGGGTTAGTGTTCAATTTAAGAGGGAAACATTAATCAGACTGGGGATATCATAGATAACTCATGACATCAACTCAGCTCAATTGTCTTTTAGTCTATAAACCACATAGGAACAGTTCTTAAGGTCTTCCCCAATGGGCATATAACCATGGAACAGTAGAATGGCTCATAATGTATCTTCTCTTTATAATCAGGGATGAGATTTAGCGGTAACCTCTCAACAGTCATATACTTAATATAGGTATAGGGAAAGATTTAGGGTAAATAGAAGGAGACAGTCAATCTTAGATATTAGTACTTTTTAGAATTTTTTTACAGATCTCCAAAAGAACATGTGCACAAAAACCTTGTTCTAGTAGAACAAGTACCCCCCAAAATACCCCAGGAGTCTGTTTCACTCAAAATTGACCTACCTGGAGATCAAATCTGTTAGTAGCCCCCACTTCCATGAGATTAGGAGGCCCAACAAAAATTGTTACTTTGTGATGGAAGCAATAGTCTGCTACTCCCTGTCCAGGCAGTGTAATCGGCTCTTGCCTTCTAAGTTAAGCTTCAGAAAAATCAATAAAATCAAGCTAATTTAAAAGGGGCTTTGCTTTATTGATGACACCATCTATTTTTATTGCTTTTTGGTTAGTTGTGTTACAATTTTAGCGGTGCTTTAATTTGTGGAGGGACTGCTTTTTGCTTATTGCCAAATAAATAAGGGGTACATTCATTTTTCAATTAATGGTAATAACGTTGTAAGATTTAAGATGCATTGTTATTGATTAATCCATTTTAATTGGAGCTGGTCAGCCACAGCCTGAAGGTGGACTCTCTTACACTCTGTTTCATCCTGTGAAATTTCAGCAACAATTCCAGAGCCTCTTGTTCCCTCCCATGCAAAAAGGTAAGAAACATTTGATCCTATGAAGCATCTATTCACTCTAATTTTCTAAATCTGAAATATTAAGGATATTAACAGTTTTGACCTTTCATTTGTATTATTTTATCATTTCAGGGGTATTTCTATTCTTTTCTATTTTAGTTTATTTTTCAATTTGGTGTTCAGTAATACCAAACATGGGGCAACATGGTGGCTCATTGGTTAAGTTGCTGGGCTTGTCAACTGGGACACCAGTGGTCCAGCTTTGAGACCCAAGTCCATACAATGGGATGAGTTCCCACTCTCTCCCCAGCTCCTGCCAACTTAGCCGTTTGAAAGCATGCAAATGCAAGTAAATAATGGTAGGAAGGTAACAGTGCTCTGTGACATCAAGCTGGCCACATGAGCACGGAAATGTCTTCAGATAGCACTACTCAACAGCCCTTGAAACAGAGATGAGCACCTCCCCTATAGTCAGCAATGACTAGTGGAGTAATTTTTCTTTACTTTTACAACTAAACATGGACCAATTTATTTAATATCTTGACTTTTCATGGTATAATTTTTTTAAAAGAACATATTATAACATATTTCATAATTCTTTATTTCACCGTTCTTCCATTATGGTGGGAAAACATCTTAATTTCCTTCCTATTTTTTTCCCTGTGCCTTCATATTTCTAGATGTCAAAGAATAGCATTTATGACAGAGGTCCTTGGTGCTCCTTGAGCTTGGTTGCTTTCTTGCAGACATTTCATTGCCCAAACTAGGTAACATCATCAGTGCACTGAAATGAAAAGCAACCAAGCTCAGAGAGCCTCAAGGACCCCTCACTTCAACCCTGAGCTGCAAATACTCTCCTTTATAAATAGCATTTACATACCTTTGTAAACTTGGTCTGAATTTCAATTTCTTCAGAATGGAATGTAACTGAGGTTACACCTGAATATATTTTCATTTATAGTTTGTAAATATGTACAATTCCATCTTCTTTCTATTGAGGAGCAGCAAAATGAGGATAAGCATCCATCAATTTTAGAATGGTATGATGGTGGATGAAAGGAGAGAATGCATATCCTATTGAATTTCCTGTCAAAGCCCATCAATGAATGAATGCCATTTCTCTCCCCAAGGCATATAAAGTAATGCTGAATCAGATGCCTCCCACCTTCACTCATCCATTGCTGAGGTGTGTGTTTCATCCTGCTTTTCAATCTTTCTCTCTCTCTTCAGTCTATATCAACACAATTCAGGATTATTTCAGCAAGTTTTGCCTGAAGCTCTAAATATGTCTTCAAGTGAGATACAAACGGACAGCCTCTTGAAGGAGAAATAAAGATAATTCATTTCATTTCTGGAAGCCAAATAACAATCCAATCACATCTCATTTAAAATTAAGGGACAGCACTTCTCAGGAAAGGGAGAAATGAAAATGGCCGATCCCAATTAAAGAATCAGAAGATGGACATTATCCTCATATCAGGATTCTTAATAACAGTGGTCCTGCCAAATCTGGAACACATAGTTCTTCCTCAGCAGTTGATCAGCAGAATACCAAATCATTAGGAGCAACTTGTTACTTTTTGGAGCACAGAATTTTGCAGTATGATTGTGCATTTTGCAAAATGCACTAGCTGTTTTCCTCTTACCAGATGATTTAGGAATTAATGCTATGAGCAACGAAGAGAGCTGCTCAGAGTCCCCGTAGACACAATGTCTCTCCATATGTCTGATTTTAAAACAAACTTCCCTGTCACCCTTTCAGATATTTGGGGCTTCAATTCCCAATACTCCAGTCAACTTCCCCAATTACAATCTAGCATTCCTTAAGGGTAACACCTTGAGAAGAAAAAACAGAAAGGAACTGTTGTTGAAAGCAGTGCAGCTAGGAAGTCAGTTTTCTGTGCTATTCTATATTCTATGATTATTCAGAGTTAGCAGCTAAATATACCTCAGCAAGACAAAACAAACAGCAGGATGCTTGCTTTGTCTGATTTTGTTTCTGAAATGCAGTCATGTTATACGTCAGGTTTTGGTGCAGGGCAGGTGGGGAGTAGAAAGAGGTATGGTCTTAATATAAAAACTATCACCTTCTAGATGTGCCACATGCTAGCCAATAGCATTTAGCATTTAGCCTTATATACCACTTCACAGTGCTTTACAGCCTGTCTAGGTCGTTTACAGTGTCAGCATATGCCCCAATAATAATTTTATTTCAAGTTTGTCTAGTATCGTCTAGATCCAAATATTTCTGCTGCTCTGAATGATAATACTAAGATTTAATAGCCTGATAACCTTGATAGCACAAACTCCAACAGGGTGCATAAGAGCACTTTTTGGTATTGATTTCACTGCCTCTTTCTTCCCATTGTTCTTTGTGAAATAATTGCAATGAATTCTTCTGGAGAAACCAACAGAGGGTCTATCCTTTCATATACCTCTTTAGGAACCTTAATGTTTAGCAGGATGCCTGCTCTTTCCTTTTCCATTCTATAACTAGAAAATCTATTTCAAGAACATGTAATCTATAACATGTGTTCCTTGATGGACAGCATTCTAGTCAGTCTGTCTATCTATCTATCTATCTATCTATCTATCTATCTATCTATCTATCTATCTATCTATCATCTAACTATCTATCATCTAACTATCTATCATCTAATTATCTATGAGCTATTAGCTATCTACCTATCTTTACCGTTGATATAGTCAATAAGGGTCATGACAGGCCAGGTCAGGAAAAATGGAACTTTATCATTCAAGGATATAATAACATAATCTTGAAAGCCTGGCAGTCTCCTTCTCTTTACAGTTATACCAGAGACACAGCTACGGTGGAGCAGTCTTGAATTTCTCTCTCACCTCCTTCTGCCTTCCAAGCTAAGATGACATTTTTATAAACACCACTGTTTATCTTCTTCAAGGCTATCTTTGTACTCCTCTACCACTTTTCACTTATTCTCTCCCTCTTTTTCTTTATTTCTCTCCCAGGGAAAGAAGACTGGCTCCCAATAAGAGCTAATGAGTTGAATGGAAGTTGTTGAGTCCCTTCCAAAATACTTCTTCTGCCTATAAATCCTGGAGGTTTTTTATGGAGACGTGGACTGTCTGTCTAGCTACCTTGCTTCTATTACTTCTACTCCTTTTCTTGCACTGTTTGCTGCTGCCATTTATCAGCTTTATGTTGCTATAAAGAATAAACTACAACTGTTAAAATATGCATAACAGAACACACACAGCAGTATATCTGTGCACGTGCAATACAATTTAAATGCAAAGCATACAACCACCACAACAAATAAACATAATTTGGAGATCAACATGCCACCAAAAGAGAAAGGAATAGCAATTTCCACTAAAAAATGCTAATCAATAAATTATATAAACTATAGAATTCTTTAATGAGGGAAATACTGACAATATTGTAAAAGATGTGGAACAAACCCCAAATTTGATCAAAATCTTAAGATCAAAATTGGAGAGAGTAGGAAGGAAGGGCAATGGTGCCACATATATGCTTGAGTTGTAAAAACAGCAAGACAACATAGCAGGCAATCAGACCAATAACTTAACTTCTAGAGGAAAAGCCAGGATTGAATTAATCAATCAAAATGAAAAATAGGGTTTTAAGAAAGGACAGGGAAAGTAGGCAAAAGATTGTCTGGAAGAATCATGATTGATTAGGAAATTAAGAAATCAGGAGGTACTCAGAACACACAGGATTATCTCATTTGCTAATTCCATCAAAGCTGTTGAAATGCCATCCTGTTCAAGTGAAACAAAAGTGACCTACCACTGAGAAGAGAGAACAGCAAGGTCAATGTAGCCAAGGAATATGTTAATCCCCCCTCCCCCTGAACATTGTGTTTGGAGCTAGTAAAGTAATACTCTGTGGTCAGAAAGTAAATTCACCACTGGATTCCTTATCCCTTTCTGATTTCCCCAACTCTCCATTTCAGTGTTTTGGAAAAGCAAAAATAAGATAGCACATCCATGCAAATTTTTTGCAACCTGTTTCCCTTCCTGAAGCCCTCCCTACAAGCCCAAAACACTAATATCTTTACAGGTTCCAGATCCAGAGAGTTCCAGGATTTCTTTATAATATAAAGAAGACCCCTTTCTACTTTGTAACACTTTACAGCAATAAATCAAGTTTTTCAAAGTTTTTTTTATTTGTTTGGTTTAGAAGGGAAAGGATGCGTGCCCTTCAGTTCTAAAAATGCCTATAATGTTGCCAATCTATCAAGTCATGCAAGAGTCTATTACAACTTGAAGCTCATATCAAGCTGATTTATACTGACATTAAAATGCAGGGAAATCTGTTCGCAGACCTCTTTTTCTGAGCATGTTATTCCATTCATTTCAGTAAGTGGCATTATTGATCTAAAATTGACAGAAAACAAGAAGATATGCAACATAGTAATAAAGATAATGGATACATTCTTCATCTGATCTGAAAATGCTTTAAAACATTTCGTATTCTATTTTTCCTGGAGGTTCTGTTAGGACAGTGATGGTGAATGTTTAGGGCTTGACTGGTTTAGAATTTCGAAAATGCCAAACTTGACTCTGCTGGCTTGTCTCTCTTTCTCACACACACACTGAACAAAGGAAATGCAATTCTCTAACCCCACCTCCTACCCCTTAATAATCCAGGCCACCCTGAACAGCCTCCAAGGCTGGGTCTCAAATGGGCTTCAACTTCAGCCCTAGCAGCACCATTGCCATTAAAAATGGCAACCTTGTGCTGTTCCCCAACGGAATGTTACAATGGCTCCCACAGCCTAATGCTGCTCAGGATCTGACATGTACCACTTACTTCAGGCAATGTTTTCTTATTATTGATGAGCCCCCACAGCATACTTGAGGCTCCTTCGGGTCACATAAAGCCTTTGTTTTGAAGTGGCTTCAGAGAATGTTCTTCTGCAGCCTCCAAAAACCATACAATAGCACACCCTCTCATGCAATTTTCAACGGGTCCAGAAGCTGTGTGAGAGCATCGTTCTCTCATGTAACTCTGCAACCTCCAAAAAATTGAATTCCTCCATACTATTTGAGGGACAATGAAAATAGGTGGATAATTTCCCCTATTTTTTTTTAAAGAGAGAAAAGTACAATTTTAAGAAGCTAACATAGGTATACTAGTAATGGTGTACTAGCTCATCCTTTTGGCTTGTTTCCTGTAGGGACAAGACTGTACTAGAAGCCTGGCCCATGGTATTTCACCCTTTACAATATCCTAAGAATAATTCTAAAACAATATGTGCTTTCTTGAGATGAGAAATTTGTTTGCTGGGAACATGTGGTAGACAAATATAAATACAATAAAATATCAGAAATATTCTCAGACAAATAGTTTCAAGAATATCTGTTTCAAGTCTCATAAATGCATTAATTCATTGGATGTAAAAGCACTAATGCCTTATATTTGCAGGGCACTTTGATGATAAGGATGGAATGTCAATCTGAACCAAGGATGTCATTTAGCTGGTTTAGTCCAGTTCATAAAAAACTGGTTCATTAACTGTTCCATGTATTGTGGTTAAGAAGAAAGCTCACATTGTAATGATATGGCTCAATATCTTTTAGCTTTCTTGAAATGATGTCATTTTAAAAGATGAATTGGTTTGTCTTGATAATCAGCTGCTTCAGTGTTTCTCACACTAAAGTCCAATATTACAAATTATTATCAGAACTGTTTGTTGCCTAGTTTAGATAACAATCCTGAGCCGAACCATATTCAGTATATAAAAACATACTCATTCACCACACAAGACATTTTTATATATACAGTACTTCTATCTATCAGTGCAGAAACCTGCAACAGGAGCAGGAACAGAATAGGTGCTCTTGCAGCTTTTATGAATTAATGTCTACTGATTTGCTGACTTTGTGAAAGGTCAGAAGTGGATTCAAAAAGATGTGAAAATCAACACTTTTATTTTGAGATCTTTTATTTGGAACATATGTCACAATCATTTTCTATCAACCTCCTTTTTACATGTAATATGAAGCCCAACTCACAAGTAGAGTTGGATTTGCAGGCATTTACTGCTGTTATCTAATTAAAATACGCCAAATTATGCTTCATCAAAATTATTTAACACAACTCTATTGAAAAGCCTTGAATGACATGAATTCTTTGCTACTTCTTGATCCCCAACTTGTGTAGATAAAATTAGAGAGAATTTTGGCTGAATTGTTAGAATATCCAGTCGTGGGCTAAAAGGGGTACCAAGCTTACATATCATGAACATATCCTAATTATGATGCATAGATATCAATTTATATATAATTGACACACTTGAATTAAAAGTACTCCACAGGAATTATCAATCATTAGACTGTAATTAAAGGCTTTTTATTTTTCTATGTTTTTATTTGATAAGTTGTTTATTGTTCTTCTTCATATATGTGTGATGAGTTGTTCATTTTTATTTTATATAGGTTTGTTTGAAAATGGACAGATTTTCAAGTGACTTGTATTTAATCTGTATCTATTAATGTGAAACAAGTTGAGTTCAGTTAAGCACCTTGTAGATAAAACAAAATGTCTGCTTGCAGAAAGCTTATGATCCCACTAGATTGGCAGCCCTGACAGCTACAGTTGGAGAGCAAATCAACTATTTTCACCAAGAGAATAAACTTGGACCCATTTATATCTTTGGATTATTTAAGTTCTGATCTCATACATACTGAGTGACACAGATGCACACCTATAGCAGACACGGAGGGGTAGTGGTGGTGTGCCTTTGAGACAGTTTTTGACTCTTGGAGAAGGCCTAGACCAGTCCCAGCAGTTTTCTAAGCAAGATATAGGTAAAGGTTCCCCTCACACATATGTGCTAGTAGTTTCTGGCTCTAGGGGGCAGTGTTCATCTCCATTACAAAGCCAAAGAGCCAGCGCTGCCCGAACACATCTCCATGGTCATGTGGATGGCATGACTAAATGCTGAAGGTGCACGGAAAGCTGTTACTTTCCCTATTTTTATAAGTGGTCCCTATTTTTGCATTTTTACATGCTTTCGAACTGCTAGGTTGGCAGAAGCTGGGACAAGTAATGGGAGCTCACTCCGTTATATGCTGCTAGGGATTTGAACTGCAGAACTGCCAACCTTTCTGATCAACAAGCTCAGCGTCTTAGCCCCTTGGCTACCACATCCCTCTAAACAAGATATAAGCAAGAAGTAATTTGTCATTGCCTCTTCCGTGAGCTGAGAAAAATGATTGTCTCAAGGTCATCCAGTTGGTTTGTGCCTAAGATGGAACTAGAAGTCACGGTTTTCTGTGTCTAGTTAAGTACTACACGAAACTGTCTTTGCAGACATGGAGGAGAGGCTCAAATTTCAGTTTTCTTTCTGTGGGGAAGAACAGGCTATGTGAATGACCTCCAGAGAGAAGCAGCAAGAAGAAAGAGATTCTATGAATGGATGATTGAGAAAATATATTATTTCTTGCTTGTTCTATTTTACTTCTTTACCTGACAACCCTGATTTTGATATGGGCAGTTTCCAACTCAAGCTTCTGCTGCAAATGGGTAGGATGTCACCCTGTCAGTGTTGTGGCCACCCTAACAAAGCCAGGAAAAACAAAAGCAATGGAACTTAAAAGCACCCTATTTGCAATCCTCTCTTTTTAAATTTGATAGGTATAACATGTTGTATTCTCTAGAAGAGTTCACTCTACAGATCTTTCTCATAGAAATTCAAAACCTTATGGGGGTTTTGTCCGCATGTTTTGGGAAGCGTGTGTTGATTTAAAATTATTATTTTATTTTAAACTAGACTCTAGGAGGCTGAACACCATAGGTAAAATAATATAATACAAGAAAAAACCCAATAAAAACCCAATAAAACCAGAAACTGAAAAACAGCCACAATTTTATTTCCCCAATGCAACCCACAAAACCTCTCTTCCTATTCCTACCTTACCCCCATTCCAATACCTGGGGGAAAGATTTAAGGGAATGGACCTGGAACATGCCTAGTCTATCAAATCTTGTGGGTTTAATAGATACCTTCAGGGAGAGGTGGTTCTTCAGTTGACTTTAAAGCTTCTTCTCTTTCTCCTTCTCCCTCTTCCTGCTGGATTTTTTCCCCTTACTGTCTCCTTCACTATCTGAAAATAAGGGACTTCCAGGGGAGAAAAATAGCAAATTGGAGACAATCATGGTGAAATGAAGAGCCAGCAAGTAGACTGCCTTTTTTTAATTCCTCAGAAGGAATTACAAGATAACTTGAGATCACCCACAAGCGCTCCATACAGTTGCCCCTCAGAAGAAGATTGCAAAATGGCAGTCTACAGTGGGTTTAGAACTTTGGGAGACAAGGGAATAGCCATTTTAATAAAATTGCACTTGGCACCTTCAAAATGAATCCTGGCTTCACATACATTCTTTTTAAATCACTTCTTTTTAAATCAATATCAAATGGATATTGCTTCTTAATTCCTTTTCAGCAATCAGGAACCTTTGGCTCTACAAAGTGAATCTCCTTCAATCCTTAAGAGAAAGAGATTTTAAATTAAAAAAAAACATTTTGGAATAATCAGCAAAAAGATAATTACCACTTTGATTTTGGAAACTTATACGGGTTACGATGGTGGTTCAACTTCAACTTTTCATTCACATGAAATTAACTGAAATTAACTAAAAGATATACATTCTTTTTTCTTGCCAAAGCAAAATAACAATTTCTGCTATAGCAACAGGTTGTTGGGTTTTTTTTCTGCTTTTTTCATTTCAATAGGTTTGGAGTACAAAAAAAGCATACCCAGTCTAAAAATATAATAAAAGTCAGTTCTTCTATACTGTCTTTATACCTATGGGAACAATTTTAAACTGCTGTCTCTTTTGCATTTTCCCTCAACCACATCTGTCCACATTTTTATCTGATGCATTTTTAAAGGTTTAGATATGCTTTTTTTGCAACTGAAAATGCCATATGGTAGCTGTACCTTAAAAAGTTGGTAAATTTTGGAGAAAACACTGGGTTTAATTTTTACAGAAACTTCACCCTGACTGTAAGCATGTGGTGGGAAGCAGCTTAAAATAAGTACTATTTGCATAATTTTATGTGCAACTGCCACTATTTCTGCTAAAATCAGAAGGTCCAGAAAAGAAATGGGTATAACAGTTATTTTCAGACATGCAACTCAGAACTGTTTATGGACATTGAGAATGTTTACATGCATTGGTGCATCCATTAAATGCATCCATTTGGGTAGGCACTGGCCTCCATTCAGCCTTGCAAATCTGTGCCTTTGTCAGCCACAGAGAAGTCAGGCAAATAAGCAAAGTTTTAAAAGAAAAGAAAAAAGAACATTCCAATTAACAAATGAAGTGATTGATTTCATGAGATTAAGCTGCCTTAAGTGGTTTGAGGATTGTTCTGGGAGTAAAGTACCACTGTTCAGAGAAATGGAAGCATAATGAGTTCATTATGAAACATGTTAATAGAGTAGCCGTAACAACATCTACCACATTTGCTTGCTATTATCTGCACACAAAAACCTAATAAAATATCTAAATATGCCAATTTTCATGTGTCCAAATTCTCTCTTTATTTAACCCACACTAAGTAAATCCATTTGCATGGTGGCACCAATTGCTTAAAAGCTGCTGTTTTCATGCTTCATTTATATTTCTAACCCAGTTATGGAATTCCCACTGACAATCCTGTTCAAGCAATCTTAGTGAGGTATTAAATTCATCTAGCCCTTGCATGTCCAGTGAAGATTTTTTGAATTTCATTACTGGCTAGAGAAGAACCTTAATTATCCCTGAAGAAATCTTAACTACTGGAATTACCTGGCAAGTGAACAGACATTAACACAAAAGAATGCTTCGGTATCTATTAGCATTCAGAAAAGACAGGCAATATTATCTGCTGAGGACAGCTGCCCAACAGTGCAAAAGCATCAGAGCATAGTTTGGGGGGACAACCTGTGTTAAAGATGGGCAGTATGGCTAGCTCATTGGAAGGGTCTGCATACAGGTACAGCCAGGGTTTAATTTATTTACCTTTCATTTAGGGGCATTGTACTTTTTTTTAATAAGTCCCATTTTTCTCTCCAGAAGAGTTAGGAGAGGAAGGCCCTCGTTCAGGATGTCATAATGCAAAACTAATAAGAAGTGCAACACTTGTATTCATTTTGGTAAAGAGAATGAAAGAGTGCCCTTTTGTCTTGAAGGGGACATCTGGAAATTAGGCTGGTTCAAAGTTTAGACAATTAAATAGAGTTTCCATTATAATCAATAAGACATCATTTATATTTGACTTATGTTATTTACGTAAAACCATCTTAAATTGTAACCAATTGACTGCATTTATCTTGTGGTGGCAAATTGATTCCTTGTATAATAATGCAACTGAAACTGCACTGCTTATGATTTTCACTAGATATTATATTCCATTTAAGTCCATAGGACTTTACCTATGTTTAACTCCCATGCTTTCAGCCTACTGAAAGCATTGGTTTTACCCATGTCTTCAACTTGTTGCCTTGAAAAGAAAACCAAATTCCCATAGTGAAACTTAATGCAGCTGTTTTAGAATGGCAGGATGTATGGGCAGGATAATCCCTGTATGAGAAGATACATTTTAAATTAATAATAGGTTAACTCAAATTTCCATTAACAGAATGGACCAGTGAATTGAGATACTTTATTATTATTGCTACCTTTATTGTAAGAGTACAACATGTATGCAATGAGATGTACTCCCAGATTTCCTGCAGTTTTGACACTATTCCAAAAATAAAAGCAAGATTCTGAGAGGCCTGCAGGCAAAGTATTTATTCCCCAGTCTTTTTTTTTTTCCTCATAGCCTTCGATACCAAATATTTTTCTTCATTAAAAATGATTTTAAAATTACTCTGTCAAGTAAAGGAAAGTGTATAAGTAAACCCAAAATATTAAAGGAACTCTTGGGGTTATATTTCATTTGCTTCACTTCATATTTCTTCATCTGATCATCTCCAATACTTAACCTGTGGAATTCATTTCTACAATCAATCAACCAGAATAGAGCTGGAAGGGACCTTGGAGGTCTTCTAGTCCAACCCCCCCCCCCCATACAATTCAAACAGGTGACTGTCCTTTCAAACCTCCAGTGATGAAGCTCCTACAACCTCTGTAGGCAAGCTGTTCCATTGGTTAATTATCCTCACTGTTAGGAAGTTTCTCCTTAATTCCAATTTGCTTCTCTCCTTAATTAGTTCCCTTCTATTGTTTCTTGTCTTGTTTTGTCTTCTGGTGCTTTGGAAAATAATTGGACCCCCTTCTTCTTTATGGCAGCCCTTCAAATACTACCATGTCGTCCCTAATCCTTCTTTTCTCTAGATTGGCCATACCCAATTCCTGCAACCATTCTTCATATACAAGATGTGGAGATGGCTGCTAATTTGGATGGTTTTTAAAAGGAGATTGAAGGTTGAAGGTTGTCAGCTGTAGGACAACAATGTTGAGAGATGGGTATGTCTCCATTTCCTGCTTACAAGCAGCCCAGAGAGGTCTGATTGTTCCCTGTAAGAAACCAATACCAGGGATAGTCCTATTTTCTTATCTAATACCAAACTATGCATCATGTGTTGGCTCAGAGTAGTTTTCCCCATTGCCTTCCAAAGGTTCTAAGACAAATCCTTGATTCTGTTTGTTACATACCTGCAAGCAAGACATGCTTTATGTGCTCAGGGACACTGCTGTGGCTAGACTAAAAAATTCCAGGGTGCTCAATTTCAGAAAACTACCAGTCATCCTCTGAATGCATTCTGAAGCGTCATTTACATGGCTTATTGAGACATTGAACAGCCACTCAAGAGTGCGGAAGCAATACACCGAGGTAAGAAGGGGATTGTTAGCAAGTAGATATGCAAATGCTTTACATTTGCATTTAATTTGAGACTCTGTAGATTTAAAAATAAAGTTATGACTAATGCATGAGTAGGATAGTTTTGTGAATTAATACATGATCATCGAATATTGATTAGAAGTAGTTGATTGGACCATTTGCACATTTGATTGGTCCATGTGCATGCGCGCGCACACTTCAAAATGTAGATTCAAACTTGAATTAGCCAAATATATAAAAAGTTCTAGAGATGGGTGGATCTGATTATTTCAGACCATGCAAGTTTGTTTCATTCATGAAGGAAATTTATAAAGGAAATTTCAAACAATAACTTCACAACTTTTTGAAAAAAACTGATTTACATTTTATTTTTATTTTATTTTTAAAAAACTTTCCAATTTATTCCTTGCAAGAATTCTGTGATATTTGATGGAAGAATCAATCCTATTAAGGAGAACATGCTACCAAGCTTCATTTGAACATGTTGTGTGCAATGCAACAGCAACCTTTCTAATCTTGAGCGTTTACTACATACGTTATATACCCTTTCACTTACATTTTTAGAACATTATTAAAAAAATCATAAACACTATCAGTAGCCATAAATAAGAAACCTAAGCAGTTTTGGAAAGAATTATCCAACAGCATTTGTGGGAAAGGATTTTTCATGCTGCAGGGAAGTGTTTGTTCTTCCTTTGGCTCATTGTGTACTGTTTATTTTTCCTTGGGTAGGAATTTGACACATGTCTCTAGAACATTTTAAAAAATGAAGGGTTCTGGAATCATGATAAATGGAAAACTCTCTCTCTCTCTCTCTCTCTCTCTCTGTGTGTGTGTGTGTGTAGCTTTCTGCTGATTGGCATCAAAATCACCAAAGTGCAAAAGGAATAGCAGTGTGACAGATGTGGATCAAATAGTGATTGAAGTGGAAGGACAGGAAGAATCAACATTGCCCAAGCAAGAATCCAATACTGTGCCACCACAGGACCCACAGATTCTGCCAAAGCTCTTGTCCATTTTTTTATTTGTGGAAAAGAGAGCAAACTGAGTTCAGTACACAGTTCTGTGCACAGTATTTCAATATTCCTCCCCAAAGCACTATGATTGGAAAGCTCAGGCAGAAACAAGATTCCTTCCTTCCTTCCTTCCTTCCTTCCTTCCTTCCTTCCTTCCTTCCTTCCTTCCTTCCTTCCTTCCTTCCTTCCTTCCAGAGGTGGTGGTATTCAGCAGGTTCTGATTAGTTCTAGAGAACTGGTAGCGGAAATATTGAGTAGTTCAGAGAACTGGCAAATACCACCTCTGGAGGTTTTATAGTATCCTTCCCCTGCCATGCCCACCAAGCCATGCCCACAGAACTGGTAGTAAAAATATTTGAATCCCACCACTGCTTCCTTCCTTCCCAACTTCCCTTCCCATCCTCCCCTTCCTTCCTTCCTTCCTTCCTTCCTTCCTTCCTTCCTTCCTTCCTTCCTTCCTTTTTCTTTCCTTCCTTTCCTCTCCTCTCTCCCTCCTTCCTTTCTTCCTTCCTTCCTCCCCACCCTACCATCCTCCTCCTCCCTCCCCCTCCCTTCCCCTTTCTTTCTTTCTTTCTTTCTTTCTTTCTTTCTTTCTTTCTTTCTTTCTTTCCTTCCTTCCTTCCTTCCTTCCTTCCTTCCTTCCTTCCTTCCTTCCTTCCTTCTTCCTTCTCCTTTCCTTTCCTTTCCTTTCCTTTCCTTTCCTTTCCTTTCCTTTCTTTCCTTTCCTTTCCTTTCCTTTCCTTTCCTTTCCTTTCCTCCCTCTATCCTCCCCTTCTTTCTTCTTTCCTTCCTTCCTTTCTTCCTCCCTCCCCTCCCCTCCTTCTCTTTCTTTCTTTTTCTTTTTTCCTTCCTTCCTTCCTTCCTTCCTTCCTTCCTTCCTTCCTTCCTTCCTTCCTTCCTTCCTTCCTTCCTTCTGCCACCCATCTCAATCAATGACTCTGGGCAGCTTACAATTCCAAAAGTATAAACACAATTAAAACAATAAAAAGTATTTTTAAAAACAATAAAAGACATTCAAAATAAATACATATTGCAACCAAGATTAACAGTAAAGACAAGAAACAGGATCCCTAACACATTCAACATCCCATAAAAACACAGCTAGGTTTTTAAAGCTTCTAAAGGTCTACAGCAGGGCTGTCAAATTCCCAGCTGGTAGGCTGGATGCATCACATGCTGGTCACACCCACGCCCAGTTTAACAGTCCTGATACGTCATATGACGTCGCCATGACAATGTGAGTTTGACATGCCTGGCCTACAGGGTCGAGGCCTTTCTAATCTCTGGGAGGGGGTATTCAGCAGAGCAAGGGCTACTGCAGATAAGGCCCATCTTCTAGTCCTCACCAGCCAACACTCTTTGGTTGATGGGAATAATCTGCAACACGTCAATCTGTTAGATTGAATTGGATGGGTAGAGTTACTGTTATTAGGAAACTGTTGCAGTCAGATATGCCCAGTTCTGTCCTTGTATTCTTCTAAATTCTGAATTATTTGCACAGCTTTACATACTTCGGTCATCTGCAAAATCTTTATACAAATCAGCCCTATTTAGTGCATAAAATTGTCCAGATCTGATACATGCTGCTAATAGATCAACCAACATTACTGCTTTCATTTGATAAGGAGGAGTGGAAAAAATTGGATCTTGAAAAGGTCATGTGAAAGGCAACTTCTTATGTGAATGCATTAGGAAAGCAGCTTTGTGAGGGAGTCAAATCCCCTTCTTTTAAAAAGGGGGTGACAAATGGATTGCTTCAGAGAGAGAGAGAGAGAGAGAGAGAGAGAGGAGGGAGGGAGGGAGAGAGAGAGAGAGAGAGAGAGAGCACACTTGATAGGTGCATGAGCCAAGCATATGTTACATGGATGAAACAAAAACAAACCAAAGTGCTAACTTCTGTTCTGTTCTGCCTGGCATGAGAAATGAGCAGACTGTTAAGCACATACTCCGACAGCTGGAAACCATCCCTTTTACAAGGAAGCTGATGGCAACAAGAAATGACAGTACTTATGTTACAGTATTTAGTATTAGACATAACATTGATAAGATGACGGGTTATTGCTAACTGTAAACAGACCTCCTTCACAGAGGTGGTATTCAGCAGGTTCTGACCAGTTCTGGAGAACCGGTAGCGGAAATTTTGAGTAGTTTGGAGAACCAGCAAATACCACCTCTGACTGGAGATTTTACAGTATCCCTCCCCTGCCACGCCCACCAAGCCATGCCCACAGAACCAGTAATAAAAAAAAAATGAACCTCACCACTGCTCCACCAGCAACAATCATAACCCACAATGGGACCACTTCTGTGGTACTCAGGGAACAGTTGTATCTTGCTATGTCAATGGATTCGATTTTCACCTGAAGTTAATTTGGGAAGTAGATCATTTTTTAAATGCTGTTCCTCAGAAAAATGGGGCTCGTCATTGAATAGTCCTTAAAACTTGCATATAAAACCAAGCCTTTATTTAAGGATAAGATATCTATCATAAATAAAAACCATTGCCACTCTCTTCCACATTTATTTACTCAAATATATTATAATTTAGACTGTATCATGATGGGAATCACCTCACGGTGCCATGTTAAATATTCCCCTCACTTCTGAAAGCAGAGGATAGATGATTCCATAATATTTTTTTAACTTGCAGCTTTTTAAAAGCACAGCCAGAACTATAAGTCCTGTAAAACATTTCAATGATTTTAAAGATCACTCCCCCCCTGAAGATGTGGGATATCCCTTGTTCATCTATGAGCTGCTTCTTTCTGGCCTTCCCAATCATATTTGTTTCTATACTGTCACTGACAATGGCTTTGTTTAACAGCAATGCTGCGAAATGTATTTTGTTGCTGTGATCTATAAGATAATTAGTGTCTGTACCAGCCTGAAAAAATGTGCTGCATCACAAGTTGTATTGTCTTGTATTTTCTACTTAAAATAGATCTTATTTTCAATCTCACCCAGAAACCTGTAAAAAGACAGATTACTAGGTAGAAAGGGTGTTATATATGCATGCAAGATCTCACTGCTTTTTTCAAATATAATTTTAAATAGTGTAAAGCCTTCAAAAATATGAACCTCTTATACCTATTTAAAACTATACTGAAAGGTCATTGTAACTATTAATTATCCTGCCCATGTTTTCCAGGATGCTTAGCAATTACTATAATCAGCTTCAAGGATTTACTTTTAATTTAGTGTCATGTAGGTTAAAGTTTGGGAGCTCCAACTTTGGACCCAAACGTATATGTATTATTCAAATAAACAGTATTGCAAATTCAGCAGAATGCAATTTGGCACTTGGAATTCTCAGCTGGAGAAAAAGTAAGATGAGACTTACAAGATAAGTGAAGTGTTAACCAAAAGAATGCAAGTTGGCTGCAGAGGATTAACTACTACAGTTGGGAACTCAAGGTTTTTTTGATATCAGCTATGTTAAAACAACAATTTAGTTACAGAATCTTAAGGCCCCTTCATTTAAATAACTGTGTAAGGAAATACGGTTTCATTATTTTCAACACCTTCCATTATATTTCCCAGCACACATATGAATTAACCCAATCAGTAGGGTTAACCTTATCAGTGCCACTGATTGCTATGTACTATTAAATAACTAATACAAATCTATCATCATAATGTAGCCAATTAAATAAAAGTATAATTTGCATAGGCCTATAACAACAGTCTGTAATCCCACCCCATTTTAGGTTTCTACCTTCCTGTCTCCAATACTGAAAGCATCATGACCAACTTGTACTTGTATGTAATTTCATTCTAGTCTTTGCTTCAAACATACCCTTTGGGAAAAATTTCCTTCAGTAATTATGGGTATTACCAAATGTGGCTTGCAAATCAGCTCAGAAAATAAATTAAAATCCTCTTCTCAGATTTGTCACTGGAAGCTTTTCATTGGCTTAGTCTTGACTTCCCCCTCATGGTAATGACCTATCTCTCTAAAAATATGCAATTTCAATCTTTAGTTGTAACAGCTATTATCTTATCATACATGTATGTAATCTAAAATGATTTGTTGATCTTTATAAAGCAAGGGTGTAGCATTGGTTAAAACCACTAGTAAGAATTGATTCTCAAAACTCACTGAGGTGTTTTTTTTTAAAAAAAATTCAATAGTTCCCTTATAGTGAATCTTTAAAACTTTTCTTTAAATCCAAGAAGCCTTGATGGTCCTGTGGGGAGAGTTGCTGAGACATAATGTTCTGTACAAACCCAAAGGATGTGCATACTAAACTCAGTTATGACTAGATTGTGCTGAATTCTTTTTATTACACACCTTACTTTCATAAAGGCCCAAGTTTCCAAAGAAATAGTCTTTCCATTAAGTAGCCAGGGAATTTGTTTATTTTCTTCCACTTTATTTTTTTTTAAACTATGCTGAAAAAAAGAGATGCAAATAAATACTCTCTTGTTCTCTCTCTGGCAAATGAACCCCAGAGGCAACACACTTTTAAAAAACATGACATTATCTTTAAAGCACTAACATTTGAACACCCCACAACTGTTGTGCTGTACCTTTAAATCAGGTACTTATCAGTATTCTGAAAGGCTGATTCACTTAATTAAGTTTTAAAATTGCTCACCAAAAAGATCATGCTTTTCCAACTGATGCGAAACAAGTGCACATAACATATGATCAATCTATTTTCAGCTCCTCCAACTTCTTCTCATTTCTTGCATCAATGATATCTTTGACATTAATAGCTACCATCAGGGGTGGGAAGCATTTTAGCCTATATTTTTCTTCAAGTTACCTTCCAAACCCTCCTACTCTCTTGTCACACAGCATCAATGGCCTAATTAGTAAGCATGCACATTGAAGTGAAGATCTGCAACAATTAGAAACCACAGAAATGATATTATCATCAAGGAAAAATGGCCAGGTGTGGTTTTTCACATCACCTTTTCATCCTATACTAAAAACATACTATCCAACTATTGGAAGAAATATTCATCTGGTTCCATTCCAAGCCTGGAGAAAGATATTGGAAACATGAAGACTGATTGGAAAGATGGTTTAATGATGAACAGAACCACCAAGCACATGTGATTCTGGTTTGCTGACCACATGGAATTGAGGGGGGTTTATACCTTATCTTGGGCTTTGAACCTGAGCTTCCTGTTCCTGTGCAAGAACATGTATTCTATTGGCTGCTGTAGGGCGTCATAGCTAGCACTGTAGGTTGTCTCAGCTCCCAGGTTTGGTTGAAGTTTGGCTGATGCAATGAAGGGGCTTGTTGGCCCATTGTGGCTGAGGGCTAATCCTACCTGTGTTCAGATATTGCTGCAGGGAATTTGCTTATGAATAGAACTAGCTATCTCTTTATCTCTTAAGTGCTGGCATCTACTGAGGGCTATTAAGAAAGGTGGGGACTATTAAGAGTGAATCTGCTTCCTGCCTCTAAAAAAACCATATTTCCAGGGAAATATAATATGCTGTCTTTTTTAATATTTCCCAAAACATTTCATTCTTCTATGAGAGGAGTGGGTACTAACTTTCTACACAACCCAAGATCATAAACAGCTGTAATTAAATATAAAGGCTAAAAATATGGTTGCATATTTTCAAATATGCAGACATTTCATTACTGGCCAAGCCCTTATCAGTAGGTTGACACAAACATCCATTGGGGTTCCTCAATTTGATAACAGTCTTACAGTTGATATCCTTGATACATTCCCCTGGCTCAGAAAAGGGCAGAAAGAAAATGTAGCCAGCAATGATGCCTAGGAAATCATGTAATCTAGATGACAGATTACTTGTGTCTACCCAAATCTACAGTATATCTGTGGAAAGTCAGTTCCAGGACTGTTCCAGTGGACAATAAATGCTCTGTCCATAAGGATAAATGAGATTGAATGCCTTTTATAATACAGGTGTCGAAGCCATTTGGTTTGAATGCAGCAGCTGTTAGAACATTATTTGGCCCTGACACAAGTCTTTAAATGCCAGGGCAGATCTATCACTTCTGATGCTCAAAACAAAGTGCCAAAACAGACAGAGCCCACTTTGCAAAGACCTAGAATTTACTTCCCAATTTGGTAAGTTCAAAGACAATTGAAAACAACTATAATAAATTGTAACCATCTGAGGCTGAACTCAGTCTTCCATAGGCATTGGTGTAAGTGCCTGGTTATTTTTCTTTTTATGAACATTGTAACTTCTCATATTAATTTTCTTTTTTTTTTTCTTTTTTGAAGATCATCACATAAAACACAGATAAATCCAGATGCTATGTATAAAAATTGGTGCAAAAGAAAAGGGAGAGAAAACAATGCACTTATATAGACTGTAGCCTTGAAAGTCCATTGCTATCCCTGGGTTCAGTCTAAATCAGGGCTGTCAAACCCATGGGCCGGATGCGTCATGTGTTGGCCATGCCCAGTTTAGTGAAGGGGGAAAAAGTCCCGATGCATCACGTGACACTGCCATGATGATATGAGTTTGACACCCGTGGTCTAAATTAATTAATTGCAGAATCTGTAGCTCACTTTCCAGATCATGAAGGCTTTTAAAAAAGGTCCTTCCTACCATGGAAAAATGGTTGCAAAAGTTGATAGAGTTGACTGAAATGGCAAAATTGATTACTCTGATTAAAGAAAAGAACATAAGTACTTTTGTTTCCACATGGAAACCACTTCTGAATTTCGTGCTTGATGTGGAAAATAATGTAATTTTAACTTAGAGTTTTATAGTTTAGATTGATGGATTTTTATAGAAATGACTTAGTAATATGACATAGTTCATATTACTATGGAAAAACAAAAAGCTGTGAATTGATGCTAATGCCTTATTTTACTGTAATAGAGAGAGTTGGAAGTCAATGCTTCTTTTTTCTTTTCTTTTCCCTACCTTTCCTCACTTATCTTCTCCCTTTCCCTTTCCCCCCTCATTGTTCTTTTATTTACTTTTGTATTTTGTATTTTATAATGCTTAATAACCTAATAAAAATGTTTAAAAAATGTCCTATACTATGACAGCCTACAGCCAACAGTGTTATTATTCCCTAGCACAATATTTCTGTGAACTGGTAAAAGAAATTCTCATTATATGTATTTCTTCAGAAATCAGTGACTTGATCTGGGGTCTGATCCTGGAATGTTCTTCTCCCCTCTAAAGGATACACTGAAATGGTTCTGATTTCATAATCTGTTTTCTGTATCTTCTCTACGTACCCCAGTACCCAAAATGGATTGTGAAAAGTAGTTTCTTTCTAATCAGTAACATCAAAAGAACATTTTAAGCAGTTTTAGTGCTTGACAAGGTTGTAATTTAAGCTAATTTCCTTACAGAGCTCGGTACCCTGAGCAATATTTATATTTGCAAAATCAACTCATGCACAAAAGATGGTTTTATTTTTAAAAAAGTGCCTTGGGATTTCAAAGACTTCAGGATAATTTTTTTTAATTATAATAATCATATACATAGTATCTGAATATATCTGCATCTATTTGCCACAACAGTATTCCATGACCTTCACTTTAATCTTGCAAACCACAAAACTCTTTGTATTGTAGTTTCAATTCATTTGTATCCAGATCTGCTCTAACTTCATAGTTAGATTTTAAACAATTTTTATTTTGGTTCAAAAACCTGTTCTATAGAAAACAAACATAGCTAGCTTCCTTTTTGTGATGTTTAGCCAGATTTTAATTTATGCATCAATATTTGTAAACCACCTGATGTCACACATGGGAGTGGGTGGCATATCATTTTTTATGGAACAAACAAATAATTATACATGCTCCATTTTTGCATATGTGCCAACAGTGCTGCTATTTTAGGGTATCTAAATACCAGGGAGATGGGCAGGAAGGGTTAAAATCAGCATAAGATGCATACTAAGCAGAGGAAGATTTTCAAAGCATCATGAAATAAATACAGATCTAGAATGAGGAGAGTAACATTTATTCCCTCTAAATCCCAACTTCAATTATAATACTACATAACCTAGACCAATGCATAATTACAGATATATACAGAGACGGATGAGGGTTGTAATGATAGAGACAGATTTATTTATTTATTTATTTATTTATTTATTTATTTATTTATTTATTTGATTTGCCAATTGTTTACAAGATAATAAGTATAAGTGTATACATAGTTGTGAATACATGAAATGGGTACATATAAGAAAAATAAAAGATGTTGGAGTGAAAACAATTATTCCACATGCTGCTAATTTCTTAACTGATACAGTTTTTCACATGGATTAGTAACTGCATTATTAACTGGAAAAATGCCTGAATTTCCTAACTTTTGAAGCCATGTACATTTTCCTCTAAAAGTGTATTCCCAAGTAATTGGGAAGGTGGACATTTGAACATTCTCCATTTTTCTATTTATAAAATAGAAAACAACAGTATTGTTGAGTGGTGACCGTCCAAAAGCAGCCAAGTAGAAAACAATACTATGTAATTTTGTACTTTATTTTTAATTCTGAATTAAAATAGTTTCATCTGCATTGGAACATTATTTTGGAGGTTCTTTTGCATCTCCTTCTGTTTTTTTTCCTTTGAGCATTCTTCCTTTCTCACTTCTTAAACATGGATGATTTTTTCTTCTCAGGAAATATTCCAGACTTACCTGTATAATTTTCTAAGTGATTGGTGAATCTAACAAGTACAATATCCCCTGATATATTTTTCCAACTCTTAGTGGAAAGGAAATCATGCACAGAGATACATTTTGTCCATAGTACTTTGATAAGACATAATCCCTCTATTAACGAATAAAAACAACACTTTGCTTAATGTATACATGTTTATTGTTTAGTCATAGTCTTATCATTAGTGTTGATGTTCACTTTAGGAGTTCTGACTGAGGCTGATGATTCTAATCCAGGACTCTATGACCTAACTCAGGATTTTTCTGCACTGCAGTGTTCAGCTGTGTGTTTCCCATCTGGCTTGAAATAATTCTGGCTTAGAAAATCCCTTTCCAACCTTTAACCCTTTTTTTAGCTATGGCCATAGCAATGCCTTCACTAGACCCTGTTCTCCATAGCCTCTAAGAGGGGTGGATTCTCCTGTTGGCACATGTGCAAAAATAGTTTAATCCCTCTCCCCAGAAGGAGAAAGGAAGAAATAAAATACTAGTTTTACCATTTGCTTCCTATCACTTAGACTGGAAGAAAGTTCTTGTAAATTTTACCTAGTTTAACTTTATCACACATGCACATACACACACACCCCTCCAAAAATACCTGGTTTCTCAGTACTATCCTGTCAATTAACTATTTTTTAAAGAAATCCAAGAAGAGAGGGATGGGGAGGGGAAGGAAGAGGAGGGGAGGCATTGCGGGGGGGTGTGTGTGTGATCACTGATCAAAGGACATGTTTGTGTTCTCACAAGAAACCACAGTAGGCTAATGGAATGGGGGAGTTTCCTTGCAAAGTATACAAGATGGTTCTTGAGAATCAGAGGGTGGAGTGTCTCTAGGTAAAAAGAATCAGCAGATAA
The DNA here is from genome assembly GCF_049901735.1 of Notechis scutatus. Classification (NCBI taxonomy): domain Eukaryota; kingdom Metazoa; phylum Chordata; class Lepidosauria; order Squamata; family Elapidae; genus Notechis; species Notechis scutatus. The sequence goes on along the minus strand of NC_142009.1, from coordinate 249,426,571 downwards.
AGAGATCGATACAGGCTTATCAAAGATATTAGATTTTAGTCTGTCATGCAAATAATGTGAGCAAAAGAAATGAAAAACTTCAAAGCTTAATGACTTCACTAATAATAATAGTTAAAAAAAAAAAGAACTTCCCAGTTTCAAGATTCCACACTTTAATACATTCTTGGCATCAAAGGTGATGGTGGGTGGGCAGCCATAAACATTTAATTAATTAGTTAGCGAATTAAGAGCCCTTTAAAGCAAACTACTGTTAAAACTAAACTCTTACGGCATTTCTAGATTTCACCATAAGTAGATTACCGCGTTCCTATCAAACAGGCAACAAATAGTAAAAATAGGGAGCGCTATATCAAACCCTACTCCAGTTAACAGCGGTGTCCCCCAAGGCAGCGTTCTAGGACCCACCCTCTTTATACTCTATATAAATGACCTTTACAGTCACCTTATAAGCAACTGCGTCCTCTTTGCAGATGACGTAAAACTATTCAACACCACTGACAATGCCACTATCCTTCAAAGCGACCTTGATTATGTGTCTGAATGGTCAAATATCTGGCAACTCCAAATTTCAAACAACAAATGCTCTGTCCTACACATTGGTAGAAAAAATCAGTACACCAAATACAAACTAGGCAGATATGACCTCATTGATGATCCTCACTCTGTCAAAGACCTTGGAGTTCTCATATCAAATGACCTAAGCACCAGAGCTCACTGTAATAGCATTGCCAAAAAGGCATTAAGAGTTGTAAATCTAATCTTACGAAGCTTCTCCTCCGGAAATATCGAATTGCTAACTAGAGCATACAAAACTTTTGCCAAACCAATACTCGAATACAGCTCATCTGTCTGGAATCTGCACTGTATATCAGACATTAATACAATCGAGCGAGTCCAAAAGTATTTCACAAGAAGAGTACTACACTCCTCTGCTTGCAACAGAATACCCTATATCACCAGGCTTGAGATTTTGGGCTTGGACAACCTTGAACTACATCGCCTACGGTTAGACTTAAGCGTAACACACAAAATTATCTGCTACAATGTCCTACCAGTCAATTGTGGTGGTCTCCCATGGAAAGAATGAGACACAAGCATGTGTACTCGGGATGGGAGTGCAGAGCAATTTCCAGTGCTCCCTTTTATTGAGAATTTTGTACATAGTATGCATTCACATTGTGGATTACAATAATTAGATATAGTACACAGAATTTGTTTACAGTTGTCTGAGCTGCTTAATTGTTTCTGGTGTTTGCTTTTAATTTCCTTGCTTTATCTCAGTGACCTTTAGGCAGACATGTATGTATAAGGTTTTAGACTAATCATTATCCAATACCCAAGTCAAGGTTTTATTCCCACAGTCAATGACTACTTCAGCTTCAACCATAACAATACAAGAGCACACAACAGATACAAACTCAATGTAAACCGCTTCAAACTTGATTGCAGCAAGTACAACTTTAGCAACAGAGTGGTCAATGCCTGGAATGCACTACCTGACTCAGTTGTTACATCCTCTAACCCCCATAAACTCCTTTAACCTCAAACCAACCACTATTGACCTCACCCCATTCCTAAGAGGTCTGTAAGGGGCGTGCATAAGTGCACCATCGTGCCTACTGTCCCTGTCCTATTGTCCTCATTTATTCGTACCTATTTCCTGCATTCTTACTCATGTTTATACTTATATCTATTGCCTTGTAAGCGATTGACAAATCAAATAAATAAAAATAAATAAATAAATAAATAAATACCATGTGAATCTTGCTTCCTTTGTTGTACTCTTTAGTCAAGGGAATTGACAGAAGAAATTGAAGACCAGCATGCAAATCAGAGAGCATGGCTTGAGCAAGGGCAAAACAGAAAATGCTACTTTTGATGCAGAGCCAGAAAAAAGGGTGGTGGCTGCATCAGCCATGAGCTGGAGGAGGGGGAAAATGATAATGATCTCATATGTTCCTGCCCTCCAGCAATGAGGGATTGCTTGTGATCACACTGGAGTAAGCTGGAGGGGTGGATCTTCCATCAACCCAGCATGTGTATAACTTACCCATAATTCTGTAAAACTCTTTTTGCTGCTGTTTGATAGAAAAGACAATTTTGGGGAATTGAAAATTGAAGGCAAAAATACATTCATTAAGCTAACCTTGTGGTTATGTATGTTTCACATTTCAGCACACCCAAGCAAACTCATTCAGAGTATGAGTCAAAGAATAGAAAGTTAAAAATACAAAGACATGTCAAACACCAGGGATATTGTTGTAGGTTGGTGTTTGGTAAACAAGTGTAGGAAGCCCCCCTCCCGGCAGATTAAAATATTCTTAATCTTAATCTTAAAAATATGCAGGATAAAATATTTTCCCTAAAGGAGAAGAGGAGAAAAAAATTAACAAAGGCGAAAAGCAGGCCCAGTCTTCCTGCCATAGAAAAACAGCCTCAAGCAGAAGCTTGAAGAGCTGGTCTTTTGGAATGGAGATTTTGTATCCATTCAGAAAGACTGGGGCAATCTATTCATAAGCAAAGAGACTCCAAATAAGCAACACAGTTAGGCAAGCCAAAGCTAACAAGATTAGCTCAGACATACACCTTGGATTTGTATTTCCTCTTTTGCCTGTAGAGTCAGTCATGACCCCTACATGACCCCATAAGAATCTGGAAACAGCCGTTAAAATATTGGACACATTCTTACACAGGAACAGGCATCTCAATCACAAAGCCCCAAAGAATGTATAAAAACCTGATTACTCTCAACCCCATTTTGTCACCCACCCCCAAAACATGCTGATGTCACTAGTTTCTGGCTACAAAATAGAGACCTTCTTTCCTGCAGTCTGCCTCCATTTTATTTCAGCATCTTTCTTCCGACTTGGAACCAGACCAGATTTTTCTGCCAACACAAGCATATTCAGCAACTTTGCTAAGCCTTGGTGCTTTGCTAAATATTAGCAGTTTCAACTATTTGGAAATCTTTTCCATTCCATTCCATTCCTCCTTACCAAAATCTGAAGATCTCAAATGTTTTCCATTCTTAGTAAATTAAATTATAGTAATAAAAAAGAATCTATCCAACTAGTAAGTTGTATTTAAACAGAATCCAACTCTTTCAGTCCTATCAGAAGGAAAAACTTTTGATGATAGCATAAGCAATTTCAACACATTAACAGCAGATGGAATGTAATATTTCTGATATGATAATGTTCACATTGGCAAAGAGAGAAAGGTGGGAGTGAAAATTAATAATAATAAAGTAAGAAGGGTGGGTTGTGATCAAAATTTCCACTGAGAAGAATCTGGAGGTTGGATTTCATTTGGGAGTCTCAATTGCCTATCCTCAGGGTACAGTAATTGCAATAATAGGCTGCATTTAGGTACTCTAACTTGTCAATGATGTTCTTTCATCTCTATATTTATCCCCCAAAGAGCATTATCCACATTTTTAAACATTAGCTATAATAAAAAAGCCAGTTGTGCATGTTTTTACATAACAACAGCAGCACCATAGTTTCTGGTGTCATGAAGCATTCACAACCAAAAAATACAGGAAAAAAATATGAAGAATACATTGATAAATAATATGGAATTTTACCATAAAAAGAGAGAGATAATTTTGCAGGATACTTATTTCAAGATGTTTAGAAGAATGTAACACCGAGTAAATCCCAATTTTGTTGTAAATGTCCATAGATACCTTAGAGCCTATACGTGATACAGGAGACATAGTATGATTAACTGAATAGCTTGATAATTAATCAAACTGATGTATTATGTTTATTCTGATAAAGAATATTGATAAGACATATGATAATATATCATCAGCATATGACAACAGTTTGCATCCAACTTGAACTGCTTTTATGCTGGGCATGACCTTTGACTGGAAACAAGAATAGTATAGTGTCAACTCACAAAATATTTCTATGGTCCTTTTAGAGTTGCCAATAGAAAGGGAGAATAACAGAGTTGGAAGGGACCTCAGAGGTCTTCTAGTTGAACCCCTGCTTAGGCAGGAAACCCTATACCACTTCAGACAAATGGTTATCCAATCTCTTCTTAAAAACTTCCAGTGTTGGAGCTTTCACAACTTCTGGAGGCAAGTTGTTCTACTGATTAATTGTTCTAACTGTCAAGAAATTTCTCCTTGGTTCTAAGTTGACTGTTTGACAAAGACAAATCAACTGACCCAATTTGCTTGCTTACTTGTTTGTTTGTTTTCTACCTTTCATTGAAAAGCTCAAGGCAATGTAAATAGTGTCCCCTCCTATTTTTACTCTTAACAACAACATTTCAGTGAAGAGAAAGTAACTGGCTGTAATGGAATGTGTTAAGTTTGGAGAATAATGGAGACCAGACATCTGACCAGTGACTTCAACTCTTTAATAACAGTAGATAGAACAGAACAGAGCAAGGCTATGGGCAGCAGCAACCCTTTTATAGGGTTGGCTGCTACCCTATTAACCAATAATATGTACAACAAGTTCAACTAATACCCAATAAGAAGTGTCCTAATATGGGCCAATCAGGGACTTGTTATGGACCAATCCTTGTTTGTTGTTTAAGGACCAATCAGGTGTGCAGGCTTTCAAAACCCGCTTTGCATTTGGGCTTAGCTACTTTTTTATTGATTCACAACACCCCTCCCCCTTGGGCTCCGTTTGAGGGGAGCTGTAACAAAATCCTCAAGATAGACAGGCCGTTTGGTCTGTCTGGATGATTTCCGTGGTTCCACCGGGTTTGGCCTAAAGTCCTGTTCCGGTGGGGCGTTTGGATGATCTCTGTTAAGCTCCGTTTCGCTGCACGGAAATTCCGTGTTGCTTTCGTTGTGGTTGTCCCCACCAATCAGTGTTTCTTCGGGATTTCGCAGTTCGGTTTCCCCCGTATTCACGTCCCATGGGAAAGTCAACTCCCTCCCTGCTTCGATTCCCGGTACTTCGCTGGGCCATAGGGTTTCCGTTGGCCTGCTATCAGTCATATCGAAGTCAATTTCCTCGATATTTCCTCCCCCCTCAGTTGGTGAAACCTGGGAGCCCTGGGCGCTGGGTGGTAATCTCGAACGGAGTTGGTCTATGTGGCATTTCCACACCCTCCCATCGTCTGTTAGCAGGCGGTAAGATCTAGGCCCTGTGAGATGGGTGACGGTTGTGGGTATCCATAAAGGGTCACCGGAGAAGTTTTTGGCAAAGATTAAATCGCCTACCTTAAATTCCCGGCATTTGCTGCTGGAGCCGAAAGGCTTTTTGGGTGCGTATGCGGGGTGGAGCCGGTCAAGGTGCGATCGTAGTTTCCGCCCCATGAGAAGTTCGGCGGGCGTTTTGTTGGTAACGCTGTGGGGCGTGATGTGCTGCAACAATAAAATTTGATTGATTTTTTCATCAATGTCGCCGAATTCCATTTTGTGGAGGGTCTTTTTTACAAACTGTACCATGCGCTCTGCACGTCCGTTCGCCACAGGGTGCGCGAGCGAGGTTAGCACATGGCGGATGCCCGGTCAGCAAGATATTGTTCAAATGGTAATGCTGTGAACTGTGGGCCGTTATCTGAAACCAGAACGTCCGGAAAACCATGTGTGGCAAATAACCTGTTTAATTTGTTGATATCTGAGTCCGTTGTAGTTGTGTTCATCCGATGGATCTCGAGCCAATTTGAATAAGCGTCGACTGTAATAAGGAAAGTGTGCCCTTTTGTAGGCCCTGCAAAGTCAATATGAATACGGGACCATGGTCCCCTCGGAGTTTCCCATTCGGTTGGGCTTGCTTTAGGTGGGGCGTTGCTGACGTCCTGGCAACGTTGACAAGTAGTGACCCAGGCCTCGATTCTTTTGTCGATTCCCGGCCACCAGGCGTAGCTCCGTGCGAGTGCTTTCATTCGCACGATGCCCGGATGTCCGTCGTGCAATACCACTAAAACAGTTCGTTGCAGTTTGCCCGGGATTACGACTCTATCGCCCCACAAGATGCAGCCCTTTTGGGAAAACAGTTCGGTTTGGCGGGCTTTGAAAGGCGCCCATTCAGGTGATAGTTGTTCTGTTGGCCCATCACGTTCAACCCAGCGTAGGATGTATTGCAGGGCCGGATCTCGTTTTGTTTCGAGGGCAATGTCTCTCGCCGTTAATGGCGGCGCGTGTAGAGCCTCAATTTGCAGCGTTGTGATGGTTGGGGCTGGATCTTCAACCGATTCTGGGAGCGGTGTTCTGCTCAATGCATCAGCATGGAGAATTGATTTCCCGGGCGGTGTTGCAAGGTGTAGTTGTACGCCGCCAAGAATTCAGACCAGCGGGTCATTCTGGGGGACAATATATACGGGGTTGGTTTATTACCCGCAATAATCCCCAGTAGTGGTTTATGATCAGTAATTATTGTAACATGCGCCCATACACATATTCATGAAATCGTTTAACTGCAGCCACAATAGCTAAAGCTTCTTTATCCAGCTGACTATAATTTCTTTCAGCTTTAGCTAAAGTTCGCGAAAAAAGCGACGGGAGCTTCTGCTCCGTTCGGTATCGTGGGCCAGGATTGCTCCAACCCCAAAAGGTGAAGCGTCACAGGTAATAGTTAACGGCAGAGTTTCGTTGTACTGCATAAGTACAGAATCAGAAGTTAGCAATTTCTTTACTTGTTGGAAAGCGTATTGTTCACGTTGTCCCCAAACCCACGTTGCTTTTTTGTCTAAGAGTCTATGTAATGGTTCAGCTACCGTTGCTTTATTGGGTAAGAAGACATTATAAAAATTGATAAGTTCAAGGAACGCCTGTAGATCTGCCTTGTTCCTTGGAGTGGGGCCTTCTTAATTGCCTTTAATTTGTCCTCAGTGGGATGGATTCCTTGACTGTCCAGGAGGTATCCCAAGAACTCCACCCTTCGGTACATAACTGGCATTTATTTTTTTTAACTTTGAGGCCGGCATCTTGGAACCTTTGTAAGACCATTCGGAGTCGTTTTTCTAGAATGTCTCTGTTAGGGCGGCGATGAGTACATCGTCGAAATCAGTACGACCCCTCTTATTCCTTGTAACAGCCTTTCCATTAAGCTCTGAAAGATTCCTGGAGCGACGCTCACCCGAACTGGAGCCGGTTGCATTTAAATGCGCCCTATGCGTGACGATAGTTTGCGCCTCCGCGGTGGCTGGATCTACAGGCAATTGTTGATACGCCTGCGCTAGGTCTAATTTAGCGAAAACTTTCCCGCCGCCCAGGGAATGGAGCAGGTGTTGCACTACCGGCACTGGATATGCACTTTGCTGAAGTGCGTGGTTTAGGTGGCCCGGTAGTCTCCGCAAATTCTCAGTGACCCATCAGGCTTGATAGGCGTCACTATTGGGGTTTCCCACCGGGCGTGGTCGGTGGGTTCCAGCACGCCCTGTGCTATTAGCTTATCGAGTTGTTCGTCGATTTTAGGTTTTAGGGCGACGGCACCCGGCGCGGCTTAAGCTGGATGGGTGCTACCTCAGGGTTCAAGTTAAATGAGATCGGGGTCCCCTTGTACTTGCCTAGTCTGTTCGCGAAAACGTCTTGGAATTCTTGCACGAGGGCTTCCTCCCAATCGTTGCTCTCGGCATGGTGGACTCCGGCTACAGTGATTCCGAGAGGTCTGAACCATTGCAGGCCTAAAAGACTAGGCCGGTCACGGTCAACGACAGTCAGTGACAGTGCGACGGTGCGGTCCTTGAAAGAGACCTGGAATCGGCGGGACCCGACAACGGGAATTCGGTTACCCTGGTAATCTTTGAGTATAACCCTTTGAGGGTTGAGGTCTTGGCGGCGAATCGTCGGAACGAGCTGTTGGAGCGTCTTCCATGACACCATCGAGAGGGATGATCCTGAGTCCACCTCCATCACACAAGGTTTGTTTTCGATAGCGACCTTCACTCTGATTTTCCCGGCATCTAGGGATGTAGCTTGGCCTATGGTAATTGTCTGGTGGGTCTCTTCCCGCCTGGTTTCTTCCCGCCTGGTGGAAGTGGTGGACGGTTTGTTTCTGTAGGAGTGGCTTCCCCATTGGTGATTCAGTTTGTCTCGGGGTGTGCCGATGAATCCTGAAAACTGGCATTCGGCCTGTCGGGGTTTGGAGTTGGAGTTTTGTTTGCTTCTGCAAACCTTTGCGATATGACCTCTTTTCCCGCAAACGCGGCAGAGTGCGTCGAGGAACTTACAGCTGGATCGTGGGTGATTCGCTCCACATCCTGCACAAGGTCGAAGTGAGCGTTGTGTGAACTGGTCTCGTTCCGTTCGGAGTCGGTTGACCTCTTCCTCATCACTTTCTGACGGGGATTCTAGGTCTTCATGGTGAGTCGATACCGGGTGTCTCTCGGAGCAAGGCGAGGTATCATTGGCGAGTTGACGTAGCGGTGCGCTGGTGCGGTGTATTCGGGCTGCCGACTTCTTGGTTGCCTCTGCTGCAGTGGCTTCTTTAAGGGCATCGGTGAGGCTGATGTCCCCCTTAGCCATGATTTTGCTCTGGATCGTGCAGTCTTCTAGGCCCAGAACTAGGCGGTCTCGGAGGGCTTCTTCTAAGTTCGAGAATCCGCAGAGGCCTCCAAGGTTGCGGAGGTCTGCGACGTAGTTGGCAATGCTTTCACCTTTCCGCTGGACCCTCTGGTAATATTCGTGCCTTCTGACTAAGGTTGGCACGGTGGGCGCGTAGTGGGCCCGTAGCAAAGGCTCGAGGAAGTCCCAGTCCATCGCTTTTACTTCGGCTGGCTTGGCAAGTGATTTTGCCATTTTAAACACGGTAGGCCCGCAGTGGGTTAGAAATACAGCTCTTTTTTTGCTGGCTGTTGCATCTTTCAAGTTGTTGGTCTCCAGAAACATCTGGAACCTATCCATGTACGACTCCCAGTCTTCGGTTTCTGGGTCGAATGGAGCGGGTGGTACGGCACCGCTGGCCATGTTGCCGTTGATAGTGCGTGTTCAACCACGTGCTCTGTTGGTTGCTCTGTAGATCAGTCAGCTCTTCGGTCTCCGCATCCCACCTTCGTCGCCAGTGTTATGTTTGGAGAATAATGGAGACCAGACATCTGACCAGTGACTTCAACTCTTTAATAACAGTAGATAGAACAGAACAGAGCAAGGCTATGGGCAGCAGCAACCCTTTTATAGGATTGGCTGCTACCCTATTAACCAATAATATGTACAACAAGTTCAACTAATACCCTATAAGAAGTGTCCTAATATGGGCCAATCAGGGACTTGTTATGGACCAATCCTTGTTTGTTGTTTAAGGACCAATCAGGTGTGCAGGCTTTCAAAACCCGCTTTGCATTTGGGCTTAGTTACTTTTTTATTGATTCACAACAGAATGCATTAGTGGCCTTCAGGAAAGAGGAGAGATGCTGCCTAGGAAACAATCAACCAAGAGAAGCCTGCAATCACTAACAGACTCAGAAATAAACTGAGAAAAGACCTGTCCTAATGGATCAGGCAGTTACAAGTGGCAGCAGGATGTTTCGACTTAAAGATTTTGTTAATGTAGCCCTACAATAAAGTAGAATTAGTTCTTCAAATTCTGATTCCTGTCTGGTTTACTGGGAGGGGTAACATTGGCCCATATTCACCCAGTGATCTTCCTGCTCAAGACACTAAAAATTAACAGTATCTATGAAAGAGGAAATACCAGACATACCAGTAAAGGAAGTATCAAGTGCCATAAAATCAATGAAAAATGGCAAAGCTTCAGAAGATGTTACGATTGAACTTCTGAAAGTTGATAGCCAGAGTTTACACAAGATACTAGCAAAACTATACTTGAGATGCCTCAGAGAAGAAAAAATACTCAATGCATGGAAAAAATTCTGAAGTGATTCTTATATACAAGAAAGGAGCCCAAGATGATTTAAAAACTATCACCCAATAAGCCTTCTTTCAGTCATCTGCAAGATTTTCCCCAAAATAATAGCAGAAAAAATATCAAGAACATTAAATATCGCACAGCCAAAGGAACAGGCAGGATTTTGAAGTGGCTTCAGCACAATGGATCACACTCAGGTTGTTCAGCAAATCATTGAAAGGCACAATGAGAGCCTCTGTGCATAGTTTTCATTGACTACAAAAAGGTGTTTGACTCAGTATTCCAGCAAGCAATAATGCATTGTTCAAGGAGTAGATGCTACTTACATAAACTTACTACAATCAACATGTGAAAAAAAACAATGGGTACAGTTTGCCTTAATGATCTTAAAGTGGAAATCAGTATAGACCAAGGTGTACAACAAGGTAACACAATATTACCTATTCCTTTCTCAATCTTCCTGGAAGAAGTATTTCAGAAACTGGACTGGCCAAAAGATGGAATAAAAATCAATGGCGCCTATTTAAAACACTTAAGATTTGCAGATAACATCATTCTCTTCTCACAAGACCCAGAAGAGTTACAGAGACATATAAAAGAGCTGCACAAAGCAGAAGAATCATTTGGCTTAAAATAAATCTGAAAAAGAGCCAGGTCATGTTTAATAAATTTACCACAGAAAGGAATTTTTATACCTGGAGAAGAACTAGACCTAGTAAACTACTACATATACCTTGGTCAACAGATCTCTGTAGAAGGTGATACAGTAAAGGAAATTGAATGGCATGTTAAATGTGGTTGGCAGACAAGCAAATATAATTTTCAAGAACAACCTCCCTCTATGCCTGAAGAGAAAGTTTTTGATCAGTGTGTGCTACCTGTTCTAACATATGCCAGCAAAACTGGACATTAACCTCACAATCAATACAAAAGCTATGAGTGCCACAACAAGCCATGGAAAGATACATGCTTGGCATCATAAGACAACATAGAAAGATCTTCATATTGATTAGAGAACAAATGAAAGTATATATTATCATCAAAGAGAGTAAAAAAATTGAAATGGAAATGGGCTGGTCACATAGCAAGAAAAACTGATGGCAGGTGGACTAAGCCAGTCATAGAATGAATAAAAAGCATCCAGAAAAGAGACTGAAAACAAGGTGGATCAACAATACCAACAAATATTGTGGGCCCAACTGACAAAAGAAAGCTCAGTACTGTATTAGTTGGAAACATGTGGAAGAGGCCTTCTTCCTGCAGTGGATAAGAGAAAGGCTAGAATGATGAAAAGTCATGCTTAAAGAAATCCATAGAATGACTTGATGAATAAGTCATTCCATTTCTTGACCAAAGGATCAGAGTATTATATTTTAATCCGAATAATACAAAAAAGAAGGAAATTCATATTTGGCCAAAACATGCTCTAAAATTTTCACGTCAAAGCTTTAGACTTTTCCACCCTAACCAATGAATCACCACAGCTGATTCTACTTTTCCTTGATGTGTCTCTCAAATATCCATTAACAATTTAATGTTATCTGAGAGTTGCCAACTTTTGCAGGCCTTGCTAACCAAACAGTGCAAAATGATCAATCAAAAATAATATTCTCTATGATCTACATGCCAGGTTTGCTGTCTAACTTTTGTCATTAGTATTTAACAGAAAAGATCTAGCAAAATTACCTCAAACTTTACAGCCTTCAAAAACCACAGTCATAGGAGCTCAATAAAGGAAATGGAATCACTTTATTCAAAAGAATATCATAAATTTGTTGTATACTACTCAGTAGCATTTACTTATTTCCCACCTTTATTATTGTTACAAATAATTCAAGTCACTGAACATATCCAACACACTCCCTCCTCCTATTTTCCTCACAACAAGAATCCTGTGAGGTGAATTGGCCCAAGATCATCCAGTTGACTTTCATGGCTAAGGTGGAACTAGCACTCACGGTCTCCTGATTTCTAGTCTGGTGTCTTATAGAACAGGCAAAGGTATAGCAGATATGCCACTTACTTAGTCTTGTATAATCTTTGAAAGAACTGTTGTACATCATTATATTAAAAGAATGGTGGAAATCTTCCTCAGTAATCTTTGATTTGATATTCAGGAGACTATCCATTTTTTTAAATGCTGATTTTCTAGATCAGAAATATTTATTTTGCTATTGCCATTGTTGCTGTTTGAGTTGAAATGTCAGGATGTTTTTCCTCCCTCCTAATGTTTTATGTTATTTATGAGACTTCTATATCAAGTATAGAGGGAATTAAGTACCCTTTTAGAAGATTATAACTTAGTGCACTTCCAGTATAGATTTTTTGCATATGCTCTCAAAAATTCCTTAACTTATTTCCCCCAATTTTCTTATTAAAGCATAGTGTTCTTTTTCCTGAAGCATATTTTACTTTATTTTAATTTAATTTATATGCCATAAGGTGAGTCTAAGCAACTTATGCAAATTATATGCAACAATATGTTTACAAATATATACCTTAAATATTTTCCAAACCATTAAATTTGCTGAATCTTTGTTTTTACATTTTAAAAACCTTTAAAAAATCTGTAATCTCTTTTATAAAAATTATTTTTTATAAAATAAAAAAAATATTTAAATGGATGTATTGAAATACCATTTTTAAAAATAACATTTTTTCTTATATAAATTGTTAATTTGCTATAATTATTAGATCTTGCAACACATCTTTTGTAGAGTTGAAAAAAAAGTGTTTTCTTTCTGTGAAGGATTTAGAAGTCACATCAAATTAAGCATATATCCTTATAGCACATTCCATATGCAAGAATTAAATTTAACTACAGTAGCATTGCACTCTAACAAAGAATCTAAAAGTTGGTTCAGATCTTTAATGATAATTATCTATATTAAAATGGTACTCAAAAGACCTATGTAAAGCATCTGGGCAGACTCTTAATAGAGTTGTAGCAATTAATATATGCAACCGTTCTGGATCACCTTTTTAAATAGTAATTTTTATTAATTTTTTAACACTTGAATAAAACTTTTTTTAAAAAATATGAATGCAAATGAACTATATATAATAACCTGGATAAAACACAATTATTTCTCAGTCTAGAACAAATCTAATAACCAGCCAAAGATATTAAAAACATCCATATAATATAACATGGAATTGCTTACTAGGAAAATAGTACATGTTAAATATAATATACGTAGTAACTTAACAATCAATATTTAAACAAATCGTTCTAGAGTGTTATTTCTTATTCCACCATAAATACTGAACACTTGTTAATCAATATTTCTATGTTCATAGGTGATTTAGGTTTCCACTAATGTACTCTTGAAATCTTCTAGATAAAACACTCTTCTCATATGAAATGGTACAAGCTCCATGCAAACAATCAATTACACAAAAATCCAACTTCAAATTTGAAATTAGGGATAGGGAAAACTTTTTTCCATTTTTGGGAAATCACCTCCCCCAGCATTTTTTTTTAAAAGAAAACAATATTGTACAATAATAAATGCAATGAATGAAAACTAACCAAGGAGAAAGACTATACTAATTGGCACAAAGATAAGAATATTGTGTTTTGAACATTGTAAGATCAAACTGTGTAATATCTGATGGTCTTTAGGTACCATGCAACACTCCAATAATTGTTGAATGGTCTGAAACTATTAGCTTAAATTTATAGAACATCTCGAAGGGGGCATTTTAATTCTGAAAATGCTACAATAGCAGTATTTCACAGCATTATAATAATTTAAATAAGGGTTATAAGCCAATTATGGTTCACTGAATTCCTAAAAGAATATATTGATTTTGGGCCCTTTAGAAAGCTGGAACCCTGGCATTTATCCAAGGATGTCAGTTCCTATCCCCAGAGTGGTAATTGATACCATACTGGGATAAAGAGCGGAAACAAAACCAGGTTATTTCAATGCATACTACATAATAAAGCACACAATTTTGTTGTTGTTGTTTCAGCCTCTTCTGTCCAAACTCATATTGTGACTCTTGAGTTCTAAAGGATAGTTCTTTGGCAAGTATTAGGCAATGGGACTCAAATAGTTGTATACAGTGGGAATAGTCTTGCTAATCCAAAATCAAGAAATATGTCTAAATAATGAGTTAATTAACTGGGGCTGAAATGTCATAAGGAAAGCAATTTCCCACAAACCCAAATCACCAAGTGTTGCTATCTATACTTATGTTTTAATCGATCAAATGTTTTGATAACTGACTTTGCATTTATGCACTTTTTCTCAGTGCAGTAAATAAGGAGATTGGCTTTTGTGTGCTCTCCACACATGTTCCCTAGCTATGCCATTGTTTCAGCGGTGAGATTTTAAAAAAATTACTACTGATTTTGTGGGCAATGGCATGGCTTGGTGGGTGTAGCTTGGTGGGCCTGGCAGGGGAAGGATACTGCACAATCTCCATTCCCATCCCACTCCAGGGGAGTGATACTGTAAAATTTCCATTCACTCCCCACTCCTGGGGGAAGGTTACTGCAAAATCCCACTCCCTCCCTACCCCACTAACCTGCTTTCCAGCTCTGTTCTCCTGCGCAGGGCAACAAAAGAAGACCCAGCTGATCAGCTGGGATTCAGGAGGCAGAGAATAGATGGGGGCAGGGCCAGTCAGAGGTGGTATTTGCCAGTTCTCCAAACCAGCGGTCGCCAACTGGTGGGCCCTGAGAAAATTTTGGTGGGCCGCAGAGAAATCTCACCCCCAGAGCACCCCCACAAAGCAATTAATCCAGGCTGCACAGAAACACAAGGCTGCGCTGCCCACATGGCCCGCGGGAACCCTCCCTGCCCACTCACTCCTTACCTGGCAAACTTGCCTGCTAAATTGTTATTTTTCCTTTTTCTGACCATCATCTATTCTGCTGTGCCAGGAGATTTAGATTAGCTAGGAAGCGGGAAATGGTTGGATTTCTTGCTTTCTAGCTAGTCTTTAGATCTTCGGCTCTGCTTTTAAGAACAGCCGAACCTCCCTTAGGACTGAAGTTTCTATTATTCAGTGCAGACTCACGGCAAGCAAATTTTATGTGACAGACTGAGCTAGCCAATGGCAGATAGATAGATTTCTGAATGAATCTGTGATTCCGTGAGCAACTCAATCTGCCTGCCTGCTTTGCCTGATTTTGGGTAAAAGTTGCTCTCTTTTTTATAAAAAAATCAATATTTATATAAATATTTATAATATTTACATACAAGCCATGCCCAACCAGTCACATGACCACCAAGCCACACCCACAAATTAGGCCACACCCACAGAACCAGTTAGTGGGATTTAAAATTATGAGTCCGGTGGCCCCTGAGGTCCAAAAGGTTGGTGACCCCTGCTCCAAACTACTCAAAATTTCTGCTACCAGTTCTCCAGAACTGGTCAGAACCTGCTCAATACTACCTCTGCATTGTTTGAAACACTCTACTCTCCAAGTTACTGAGAAATAATAAATTGGGTGGCTCAAAAGAAACAAATGACAACAAAATCTGGAAAAGTAATTCTGTCTTTACTGCTTGGTCTGCCCTGTTCCTTCTGTTATGTGGTTTAGAACAAGCATTCCAGCTCATGGAAGAATTTGAAATTATTTTGATTTTTGCAAGTCATCCCATCTTTTAAAAAAATGATAAGTAGACATAACACACTTGTGTTGAAAACGTCCCAGCTATCATTAGAGAAAACTATAACCCTTTTCTACAATGTACTAGTCATCAATATTTTTGTAGTCTGAATATGGTACTTCTGATATAGAGAGCCATGCAAAAGAACATTATTATATTTAAAAGTTGATGAAGCCATCCAATATTTAAATGAGTAACAGCTGGAAATGATTTAAAGAGTAACTTTATCTTTTCTGGAATGTGTGACTGATTTTCTAGTATCTATTTAAAACTCAAATATTGTATTCACATCCTTACTTGTAAGCTATAAATTCTAGAATGAATCATATAGTTCAGACTCCTTGCATTTCAACAATCCTAGTCCATGCTGCCTGGGATTCCCATGATCAAAGTAATTTAAGTAATTTTTTACTGAAGAATACTAAAGAACCTTTTCGGTAAAATGATTAGTTGGACTATCTTAACATGGATTATCTTTCTGTCTAAATCCTCCAAATCTAAACCCAAACTTTGGCAAAATTGAGTATCTATATGTCTATATGTATATATGTACAGGTAATTCTCGACTTATGACCAGAATTGAGCCCAACATTTTTTTTTGCTAAGTAAGACATCTGTTAAATGAATTTTGCCCCACTTTATGACATTTCTTGCCACATTTGTTAAGTGAATCACTGCAGTTGCTAAGTGAATCTGTCTTCCCTGTTGACTTTGCTTTGAAGGTCTCAAAAGGTGTCATGCCCCTGTCAGAATCTGATTCCAAGGGGGAGGCCAAGCAGCTGACAGGGAATGGGAGTGTGGCTCCATTGGCTGTGGAAGAAACTGGGGAAGGGCACAGCCTGGCTGGGCAGAGCAGGGAAGAGGTAGAGCAAGGGAGAGGGAATTCAGAGGAAGAACCAGGCCCATCTGCTCTTCATCCTAGGGCATGCAGGGAGAAACAGAAAGGGGAGCAACATGAGTTGCATTGGCCCTGATTTTCTTCATTAGCTGCAGCTGGGAACATAGTGTTTAAAAAGGAAAGCTATGCACAGCAACTTGTTGGAAGCAAATTGTGAGTTATCTGTTATTGTCAAGGCTTATCTGGGTTCCTGGCATCTTCCCAACTGTGTGTGTTTTGCTGGCCTTTCAAGTCTGGAATTCCTTCTCCTCCCCTGTTAAGTTAATTACTGCAGCGTGGTTTGTGTGGATTTTTATTTACAGTTTGTATGTACTTTGTTTTCAGACTGAATTTCCTCCACTTAAAGACTGTTCTTGGGAGAGTTTTTGATCCAGCCGAAGGTAATCTGGACATTGGGGGTGAAGTTGGAGGTTTTAAAGGGACTCTTCTTACTTATGTGACTGTGTTGCCTTTGTGCCACGTCCCGGGTAATCATAAAAGGTGATCACATCACCCCAGGAAACTTCAACCATCATTAATGCGATCCAGTTGCCAAGCACCCAAATTTTGATCACGTGACCATGGGGATGCTGCAGCGGTCATAGGTGTGAAATAAACAGTTTGATAAAAGCGACAGATAAATCTTGTTGGCTTCAGTGACTGTCTCACTGAGACAAATTCTTCTATTTTTCTCTTCTACTGTGTCTTTTGTTCTTCTATTCTACATTCTTCTTTCCTAGAAGAAAAGTCCTTCTATTCTCCTCTGGCACATATCTTGGCCTTTCCCACATGATAGAACCACCCCCAGGCATTTGATGATAGAAGCACTGCTCTCTTGTTTACTAAGGTCCTTCCATAACCCAGAATCAGCTTGTTTTTTTCTTAAGATGTCCTGGAGGCTGTTACAGACCAGAGATTTCTTATAGTTTGTTTTTAGGCAGGATGATTACCTCCTAAATCATGACTGTCCCAGCCAATTTTTGATATATTATATTAGTGTTTCGCAACCTTAGCAACTTTAAGATGTGTAGACTCCCAGAATTCCCCAGCCAGCCATTCTGAGAGTTGAAGTCCATGTTCTTAAAGTTGCCAAGGTTGAGAAGTACAGTATTATGTACAAATCCACATATACAACAATGTTTTCCCTGCCCCTTCAAAGATTCCTCTCAACTGAACTGACGAAAAAGGGTTTTTTTTTAAAAAAAGGATCTTAAATGCAAATGAGCATCTGTCTGCATCAAAGCGAATTATTTAATTGTGTTTTTGCTCCCACATGTAAACCAAACTGAATAGCTAAAGCAGAAGAAGCAGACTGCTGACTTTTGATAAAATGGTTGCATGTTTAAACCTGCAAGGAATATTGGTGATACAGAAATAACTAAAGAAAGTACTGCCTTCACAGGAAGAAACTGCATTACAAAAATGCAACATTGATTGATTCATTTTGGCAATTCACAAATTCTGTCCGGATTTTGGCAAAAAGGTGATCAAAAGGATGACATTTTAAATACAGGTTTAATCCCTGGGACCTTGATGCTGAAAACTTTCTTTGAGAACAGACTGAGATGGAAAAGGAAGCAAGGACACTGAGAATATTGAAAGTCTCCATTAATGTCAAACACATGACCAATGTGCTGACTCAAGGTGATGGGAAAACTTGTTGCCTGATCACTTGAGTGCTTCATCACTGGAGGTTTTTTAGAAGAGACTGGACAGTCACTTGTCTGAAATGGTATAGGATCTCCTGGTTGAGCAGGGGGTTAGATTAGAAGACCTCTCAGGTCCCTTCCATTTCCATTCTGATTGACTGATAGTCTCAAAAAAGGCCACTAATTCTTTTGTGTGCTCCTTCCCAATGCAACCATTGTCTGGCAGCACCAACACTGCTATCTATCATCTTCCTAGCTGATTGGGAATGTATGTATTATTCAGCCTGAGGACAGATGTTGCAATCACTATGTGATGCATTGCAAAAATCACACATATGTGCACAGAAAGTGTGGCTAAACAATCTTGCTAGACAATAAGACACTCTGGAGATTTATGCACCTCAGCCCCACTGAAATGAATCTTTCAGGTAGGGATTGGGAGTTCAGTCAATAAAATCTTGGTCACCCTTTGAAGTAACTGCTTCACTGCACCTAATAGGGAAAATAATAGTGTGGAAATTCCAGCTTTTCTTTAAGCTCAGGACTTCTAATTGATAACTAACCAAGCTATGCTTCTTTCTACACCAAAATGTACTTGTTAGGTATGTATTTGGAGGGTGAACTGACTTTAGTAAATTTATGCTGACATGTACAATTCACAGTTTTGGAATTACTTTCTCTTTTGATTTTGCTGCTCATAAAAAGATCAAGAAGCAGATTTTAAATGGTATATAACTCCCCCCTGTGACTGTGAAAATGAAAACTTCAGGTATGGCCATTTCTTATACCATGTTCACATGGTTGCGCAAGGATGCTAAACATTCAGTGGATTCAAGTCATTAGATTACAGGAAGCTCCCTGGTGCTGCCTAAAAGTCAATTAAAATCTTGAGTACAAATTACCAGAGGCTTATGAATTTTGTTACTTATGTTCCAGGATTTTGATTTCAGGAGAATGCTGTGCAAAACCAACAAGCACTTGTGGCACCAGTTCAGACTTGGGAACAATCATTTCTCTCGTTCACAGGCCAACAGGAGCTTGGAAATCTTGGCTCAGAAGAAACACATCTGTTTTCAATTTCTGTTTCTCCTGCTGAATTTGAGCTCTGTTTGCAAATAATTACCCAATAACATTGTGAAGCAAACATGGCTTCACAAATCGAGCTCTCGTTAGTGGATTTATTGTTCTGAGATGCAAAACACAGATGAACTAGAAAGAAACATTTGCATTTTCTTAATAATATGTTAGATATGGTTGATTTTCCTTTGGGGTGTTTTTAGAGTAAATACCTTAGATCTGAAGATGCTTTTGTAACCATTCTCTAAAGCATTCATTTAGGAATCCTCAATTTCTGGTAAATTATTGCATAATCAAATATTGTTTAGCTTGAGAAAAGATTATTTATTTAGCATACATTATAGCATGCCCAAGCAGTTTAAATATTAGGAGTGCATCACATTTTATAGGCTGAAATCCACATATGACTTTGAATAATATACCTGGCTCTGCACATTCTAAATTAGTGGCTAGAGCCAGGAGAAAAAAAATAATATGTTTAAATTAAAATGGAGCATGTTGGTTCACTATAGCTGATAGGATTGCTCCCTGTACACTTAATTGTTTTTTACTTCTGTTAACTCATATTTATGATAAAATGCTAACTTTTGGTAGGAAATTGGGGGTGACAATCAAGACTTTGCTGGGGATATATGACTACAGTCATAGCTCATTACTTTTACCCATAATATATGTTTGCACAGGAGTGTATGTGCACATCTATCTATGAATAAAAACAAAAGAATCCAAATAATCACTAGAAATCAGCTGGCCAGGTGTTTTATGTTGCAGTCCTGTAAAATTGTTTTAGGTGAAATCTTGCCTTCTTATCTGTCTGCAATTGAATTTCTCTGAAGCTTGGAATGCCACATTGAAGGGATAACTAGATTGTTCTACTTAAGTCCAATATATAAAGCAGAGTACCAAAACAATTTCAATCTAATCAATAGAGATGGTATTAAACATATTCCCTGGTCCTCTATTTTCTTTTTTACACTTCAGATGCAGGAAGAAAAATAATGTTTGATCTGCCAAAGTAAGGAACAAGTGGTAATTTCTGCTGCCTGAGCAAATACAGCTAACCTGATTGCATAGAAAGAAAGTGGACGAGTGCTTAATGAGAATGTAGGAAAAATTCCTAAATTCTGGTTCAATATAAAATAGCCAGTCCATCAACAGGGTGTGCAAACTATTATATCCTTAATTTCACATACTAGCAGAATAATGATAACAAATGACTGCCCTATATGGAAAAGGAGATATCAGGTGTCTTAGCCAGCTTTAGAAAAGACCAAAGAACCTTAAATATTATAACAATCACAGAATACCAAAAATTAGTCAGAATGTACTTATGGACCATAGAATTTTTTTTGATTGTGTCAGTCATCTCAAGCTGTGGAATATGCTTAATGGGAATGTGAACAATGTGAGAAATGTGGAATCCCAGAAGTTCTCGCTATCCTCATTTGAAACTTATATACAGGTCAGGAAGCCTTAGTATGGACAGAAGCAGTGGTAGGATTCAATTTTTTTTTACTGGGCTTGGCGTGGTGGGTGTGGCAGGGAAAGGATACTGTAAAATCTCCAGTCAGAGGTGGTATTTGCCGATTCTCCAAACTACTCAAAATTTCTGCTGCCAGTTCTCCAGAACTGGTCAGAACCTGCTGAATACCACTTCTATACAGAAGATAGTAAAACAGACAAGATCTAGGTAGGAAAAAGCTGCATACTTTCCCCTTTTTCATTCAACTATATAGCAATAGCACTTAGACTTATATACTGCTCTACAGTGCTTTTCAGCCCTCTCTTAATGGTTTACAGAGTCAGCAAATTGCCCCCAACAATCTGGATCGTCATTTTACCAACTTTGGAAGGATGGAAGGCTGAGTCAACCTTGCCGGAGGAGATTTGAACTGTCAACTTGTAGTCAGCCAACAGTCAGAAAAATTAGCCTGCAGTACTGCACTCCAGCCACTGCACCACCACAGCTCATATGTTAAAGGAAGCTGGATTGAAACAAGTTAGATTCGGATTTAAAACTAAATCAATAACCTGCATTATTCTGATGATACCAGTCTATAGTGTCTTAGTAAGTGAGTATTTTGACCATATCATCATTTTCATGCATTTTTACCACTTCCCAGCTGTACAAACCTGAATGCTTAGTGGATATATAAGCATATCAGGTGATGTATATTTGTCTAATGAGGGATGGTGTGGCCTAAGGAGATCAACACCCTATATCAAGGTGTGCATAATTATTAGGCAGCTTCTTTTCCTCAGAACAAATGGGCCAAAAAAGAGAGATTTAACTGACTCTGAAAAATCTTTCAGAGAGATGCAGCACTCTTGAAATTGCTAAGATATTGGGGTGTGATCACAGAACCATCAAACATTTTGTCTCAAGAAATGTGTTGAGAAAAAAAGACACAAATTAACCGCCAAAGATTTGAGAAGAATCAAATGTGAAGTTACCAGGAACCCCTTATCCCCCAGTGCTATCATATTCCAGAACTGCAACCTACCTGGAGTGCCCAGAAATACAAAGTATTCATTGCTCAGAGCCATGGCAAAAGTAAGGAAGGCTGAAACCTAACCACCACTGAGCAAGACACATACGTTGAAATGGCAAGACTGGGCCAAGAAATATCTGAAGACAGATTTTTCAAAGGTTTCGTGTGGATTATGAGATGAGAGTGACTCTTGATGGACTAAATGGATTGGCTTGTGGCTGGATGAATAATGGTCAGAGACCTCTACTGTGGCGTTCGGGAAAGACTAAGCCGAAGTCTTCATTCCGGTCCGTGTTTCCAGCGGGAACACGGACCGCTCCTATTGGCTGATGCTGTTCAACAGTCGGCTATAAAAGGGAGCTGTCAACGGCATCAGCTGTTGTCTGCCAGCTGGCTGCCTTATTAGCGCGACAGCCATGGCATCCCTTTATTGTTTCAATAAAGTAACAGCTGAAGTTCGCTCCGAGTTTGCCTCAGGTTATTTCGCCGCTCTACAACACTGGCAACAAGGGCAGGATCCCTATAAGAGGCAACCGGGCAAAGAATCACTGAGCAAAGTCACTACAAAAAGAGCCGAAGTCACTACCGAGCTGATTGTCACTTTAAGAGCTACTGTCACTATTTGCGAGCGCGAATTTCAACTTTCTTCGAAAGATACGGCACCGCTGAATTGAGATGACTTCGAACCCTGCATTCCCGCCTTTCAGACCGACAGCGGAAACATGGGAGTCCTACAGAAACCGATTTGACTGTTTTCTAGATGCCATAGACCTTGCTGACATTTCCGACCATCGGAAAAAGTACTACTTTTTAAATTTTTGTGGAGCCACAGTGTTTGACATTGCTACGGCATTATTGGCTCCATGTTCAGTTAAGACTGTTCCATGGGAAGAATTGCAGGAAATTCTTTCCAACCACTATTCCCCTAAGCCATCCCAAATTGCCAGGCGTCATGCTTTTAGGAGATGGATTCTGGCTGAAGGAGAGACTATTAGTAGGTACATGGCTGCCCTATGAAAAGCTGCCTTGCATTGTGGGTTTAGAGACTATCTGGAAGACATGTTATTAGACCAACTAGTTTGTGGAGTCAGGGATTTAAGGCTACAAAGGCGTCTATTGGCTAAAAGAGATTTAACCCTTAAAATAGCAATTGAAGAGTCTCAAGCTGCTGAACTATCTGCGCTTTCAGCAGCAGAAATTCAGGGAAATCCAATTAGCCAGGGCAGCTCAGCCATCCATTACGATGAAGCCTCCTCAGAAGAAGGCTCTGAAGAGGCTAATGATGTAAATTGCCTCAGGCAGCAAAAAACCAGTCAAGGGGAAAACAGGCCAAACCCCAATCTACCTCCACGGCATCAGCCCATTTGTCTAAGTGTGGGGGAAACCAATTCAGGGCATCCTGCAAGTTCAGGAATGCCATTTGTCTAAAATGCCAAAGGAAGGGTCATTTAGCCAGGGTCTGTCAAGCAGGAAAGACTTTTGCCCAAAAGCCTCAGACAATCCAACATTTCCAAAAACAAGTTGAAGACTGTTTTACCTGCTATCAAGCCAAGCTGACTAACAAAGGCTCTAACAAAATTAGTGTTTTTGTTTCTATAGAAGGAAAACCTTGCAGGATGCAGGTTGACACAGGCTCAGCACTGTCCATCATCTCCTGGAGCACCTTGAAACAACTACTTCCCAGAATGGCTAAGAAGAAGCTTCTCGGCTGCCAGTTAACCCTACGCGACTACAAGGCAGAACGATCCCAGTCATCGGAAAAGGCAAGTTTTTTGTACAATTTCAAAATTTTAAAGGTCACTTGCCTTTAGTGGTAGTAGATGGTGCACTCCCTAGCCTGTTGGGGTTAGACTGGTTCCCTGCCCTTGGCCTCCATATAAGCGGAATCCACTCTATTACAAATGCTGATGTGGACACCTTATTTAATGACTATGCTGATGTGTTCAGTGAGGAGCTGGGCTGTTATTCAGGAACCCCAATATCTTTTAACTTAGACCCTCAGGCAGTACCAATCCATTTAAAGCCTCAAAGGGTACCTTTTGCAATCCGCCCCAAATTAGACATGGAGCTTGACAAATTAATTAAACAAGGTGTATTAGAGCCTGTGGACTTCGCAAAATGGGAAACCCAAATAGTGACACCCCTGAAGAAAGACGGGAGCATGAGAATCTGTGCGGATTACAAGACGTCATTGAACAAATATTTACAAATCAGCGCCTATCCAGTCCCTGTTATCCAGCACCTACTACATTCTTTTGAGCCAGGAACCATTTTCGCTAAATTAGTGACACCCCTGAAGAAAGATGGTAGCATGAGAATCTGTGCAGATTACAAGACGTCATTGAACAAATATTTACAAATCAGCGCCTATCCAGTCCCTGTTATCCAGCACCTACTACATTCTTTTGAGCCAGGAACCATTTTCGCTAAATTAGACATGTCACAGGCCTATCAACAGTTCCCTGTTGATGACACAGCCGCTGAACTACAAACTATTGTAACGCACAGGGGCACTTTCAAATGTAGGTGCCTCCAATTTGGCGTAAGTGTAGCCCCAGGTATTTTTCAATCCTTAATGGAAAGACTTCTTCAAGGATTACCGGGCGTAGTTCCGTACTTTGATGATATTTTAATATCTGCCCCTGACAAGCCTCAGTTACTTCAAAGAGTCAGAGGAGTCCTCGATCTTTTCAGACAGCATGGTCTTAAGTTAAAGAAAGACAAGTGCACTATTGCCACCCCACAGGCAGAATTTTTGGGATACAGAATGGACGCCTCTGGTATTCACCCAATCGAATCCAAAGTAAGGGCTATTCACGAGGCACCCACGCCAACTAACAAAACTGAGCTCCAGGCTTTTTTAGGGCTTCTTAACTTTTACGCTTCATTCTTGCCTCATAAAGCTTCCGTTGCAGAGCCTCTGCACAGACTCTTGGACAAGCAATCCCCTTGGCACTGGGGACCTAGGGAAGCCCATGCCTTCCATGCTGTCAAATCATTACTTACATCCAATGCTGTCCTGATACAATTTAATGAACATTTGCCTTTAGTTTTAGCAGCAGATGCTTCTCCTTTTGGCATAGGTGCTGTTTTAAGTCATAGACTGCCTAACGGTTCTGAGGCACCCATTGCCTTTTTCTCCAGAACTTTTCCCCCAGCTGAGTGCAACTACAGCCAAATTGACAAGGAGGCTTTGGCTGCAGTTGCTTCTGTCAAAAAATTCTATGAGTTTCTATATGGACACTATTTCGAGTTGATCACGGATCACAAGCCTCTGTTAGGTCTTCTGTCTGGTGAAAGACAAACTCCTCAGATTTTGTCTCCAAGAATGACCAGGTGGACCTTATTTCTGGCTGCCTATTCCTATACACTGATTCATCGTCCTGGCAAGAGTCTATGCCATACTGATGCTCTTAGTCGCTGCCCCCTGCCTGTTCCTGTGGAAGATCCTGCACCAACTAATGCTGTTTTCCAGATCAACGATCTCAAACTCCCCATCACTGCCCTCGATATCGCTGCCCACTCTTCCAGGGACAAGGTAATCGCCCAAGTTCTTGACTGGGTGGGAAAGGGATGGCCAGCAATTCCTTATGCCCCCGAATTCCTGCCTTTCAAAATTCTCCAGCAAGAACTTCTTTGCAAGGCTGTTTACTTTGGGGAACTAGGGTAGTTATCCCTTCCAAGTTGCAAGATTCAGTTTTAAAGGTCCTGCAGGAGGGCCATCCCGGCATTGTCAGGATGAAGGCCCTGGTCCGCAGTTATGTATGGTGGCCAGGCATGGATGCTCAGATTACAAGTTGGGTGAATGCTTGTCAGCCATGCCAAGTTACCAGACCTGCTCCACCCACATCCACTCCAGGCAGGTGGGAAGATTCT
The DNA here is from genome assembly GCF_049901735.1 of Notechis scutatus. Classification (NCBI taxonomy): domain Eukaryota; kingdom Metazoa; phylum Chordata; class Lepidosauria; order Squamata; family Elapidae; genus Notechis; species Notechis scutatus. Next base: position 249,401,191 of record NC_142009.1, on the reverse strand, counting down.
GTGGCCCCTTGGTCCCGGGTGCATATTGATCTGGCTGGCCCCGTTCATGGGCGTACATTCCTGGTAATGGTTGATTCTTTTTCTAAATGGGTAGAACTGACCTTGATGACCACCACAACTTCAGAAGCTGTCACTAAGGCTCTATCAAGGATATTCGCTACCCATGGCCTCCCTGACACTATTGTGTCTGATAACGGCCCCCAGTTTACTTCCTGTGAGTTTGAGGTCTTCCTAGCTAACCTAGGAATAAGGCACGCACTTACAGCTCCTTTTCATCCTGCCAGTAATGGCCTGGCTGAAAGGGCAGTCAGATCAGTTAAGGAGGCCCTGGCAAGGTTTGGGCCTATAGATTGGCACTCTAGGCTTGCTAAGTACCTCCTGACCCAGCACACAACTCCCTGTGCCACCACTAATAAGTCTCCAGCTGAATTTCTCATGGTAGACCTCTGAGGACCACCCTAGACAGACTCCATCCGCATTATGCCCCAGTCACACCCCTAGGGTCAAAAATCCAGGCAAGGGAGTTCGCTGAGAATGACCAGGTCTATGCCCGGAACTATGCGGGACACCCTCTGTGGATGCCTGGGCAAATTGTGGCGGTAACTGTTCCTAAGTCTTTCAGGGTCCTACTGCAAGATGGGCGCATCTGGCGCCGCCATGTCATCCAGCTTAGAAGGCGTTGGAGTGCGTTTGCAGATGGCCCTCAAGACGTTCCTGCAGCAGAGAAACCGCCGGCGCCCAAAGAAACTTCCCTCGGATCCAACAAGAACGCAAGCCTACCTGAACAGCCATCGGTCCCTCGCCCAGAAACGCCTGAAGCTGAGACGCCAGCTTCGTCGGCACCAGAAGTTGCCCAGCAAGCAGAGAAGTTCCTTCCAGCAGCAGCTTCACCAGGACTTAGAAGATCTGGCTGCCTGCGCAAGCACCCGAGTTATCTAAAGGACTACGCATGCTCCGTTCTGGGGGAAAGGAGTGTGGCATTCAGAATAGACTAAGCCAAAGTCTTCACTCCGGTCTGTGTTTCCAGTGGGAACATGGACCGCTCTTATTGGCTGATGCTGTTTGACAGCTGGCTATAAAAGGGAGCTGTCAAACGGCATCAGCTGTTGTCTGCCAGCTGGCTGCCTTGTTAGCGCGGCAGCTGCGGCAACCCTTTATTGTTTCAATAAAGTAAAAGCTGAAGTTCGCTCCGAGTTTGCCTCAGGTTATTTCGCCGCTCTACAACACCTACTTTGACTCAGATGCCAGCAAGGTGGAGGTGGGGTATTGGTATGGACTAGTATTATAAAAGATGAGCTAGTTGGACCTTTTCAGCTTGAAGATGGACTCAAAATCAACTCCCAAACCTATTGCCAGTTTTTAGAGGACACTTTCTTCAAACAGTGGTATAGGAAAACCTCTGCATACGATCATGATTTTTATGCAGGACAATGCTCCATCACATGCATCGAAATACTCCACTGTGTGACTGGCCAGTAAAGGACTGAAAGATGAAAGAATGACATGTTGGCCTCCTCCCTCACCTGACCTAAACCCTATTGAGAACTTGCAGGCCCTTCTTAAATGGGAGATTTACAGTGAAGGAAAACAGTACACTCTCTGAATAATGTCTGGGAGGCTGTGGTTGCTGCTGGACAAAATGTTGATCATCAACAGATCAAGAAACTGACAGACTCCATGGATAGCAATAGCACTTAGATTTATATACTGCTTCACAGTGCTTTACAGTCCTCTCTAAGCAGTTTACAGAGTCAGCATATTGCCCCAACAATCTGGGTTCTCATTTTACTGACCTCAGAATGATGGAAGGCTGAGTCAACCTTGAGCCTGGGGAGATTCAAACTGCCAAATTGCAGTCAATCAGCAGAAGTAGGCTGCAGTACTACATTCTAACCTCTGTGCCACTGCGGGCTTATGACTGTTATTGAGAAGAAGGATGGCTATATTGGTCACTGATTTTTTTTCCCAAATGTCAGAAATGTTTATTTGTACATTTTGAGTTGTTTGTTTATTATTCTCACTTTAATGGATGAAAATAAATGAGTGAGATGGAGAAATTGTCATTTTTCATTTAATTGCATACTAATTCTGCATGCTAATAGTTGCTCAATAACTCTGCACACATAGATATTCTCCGAAGAAAGCCAAAAACTCACTTTTACTTTGTTAAATATTCAGGTTTGAGGTTTATTAACATTTTGGATTGACCGAGAGCACTATAGTTGTTCAATAATAAAATTAATCCTGCAAAATACAACTTGCCTAATAATTGTGCACATAGTGCAATGGCTTGAAAATACAAAGGATCTGCAAATTCTAATAATAAAAATCAAGAACTTCAATGAAAACATGGGAATAAGTAGTTTGTTGTTTAAACCATGATAATTTATATACCAATAAAATTATTTTGTCTGTTTGATTCTGTGTTACCTTTAATTGGGTGAAATGCTGCTTCATAGGGCAAAACTTTTTAAACAAAGGTACCCCAAATGGAATAAACTGCAGATTGCTGGGACACATTACTCCCGAAGGAATGAAATTAGGAGCCACTGAGGGATGGATGGATGGATGGATGGATGGATGGAGGGAGGGAGGGAGGAAGGAAGGAAGGAAGGAAGGAAGGAAGGAAGGAAGGAAGGAAGGAGGGAGCTAAAGAGAGGGAGGGAGTTTTGTCTGAAATGGTAGGGTTTTCTGCTTGAGCAGGAGGTTGGACTAAAAGACCTCCAAGACTTCCAACTCTGTTTTTCTGTTATTTCTGATGCTCACTGCGAGCTTCCCACAAGATAATTCAAGGGAGAAGCCAACATGAAGTTGGAATTCTCTCCCACTTCCACTGATTTCCCCCTCATTCTATTTTTCAGTTTAAGTAAGAAATTATTCTTTGTCTAACATAGAATTAGAAAGTTCATGGCAAAATCTCTTCAGTGCAAGATTTGATTTCAAGAAAAAATTTCCAGTTTGTACAGCTCCCTCCATTATGTGAACATATACCAGGTGCTTCCCCTTATTTTTTTTTTCTTTCTGCTGTTACCCTCACCGAACTAGAGTATTTGATAGAAATACAGGCAGTGATGGGGAAGGTAAAGGAATGAGTTTTGCTAGCTGATGCTTCTCACAATTTAGGTGGAAATATTACTCAGTTTAGTCATATTATTTGATTAATTCAACCATCCATCCACTTCATGTGAAATTAGATGACAGAGTTGAATAGAAATTAATTTGAATTAGGGTTTGGGAAAAATGATTCACTATTAAAATATACACTCCATAAATTCTGAGCAAAAATAATTTCACTGACTGGCTTCTCACTTCTCCAAATTATTTCATAGATACTTCAATATGTTTAACTAGGAGAAAATCCCACTTAAGATACTTCAATCCTATCAGTGTTTCCACTCCTCAATCCCAAAAAGCAGCCAAAAGATTAACTTCACTTTTGTCAATGGTGAAATGACCAGAATGAGTGTAAAGACAGGGTTTCAGCCAGGGTCATATCTTTAGTTACATTGTCCTTTGAGAACAGAAATCCTCACCCCGACTCTATTTTATGTGTTTCATAGCAACAACAACAAAAAGAAAATAGCACCCTACCGAACTACTTTCTTACTTCACCTCCTCACCCTAACCAAATAATGAGAAAGAAATTAAGTAACAGTTACAGTATGAGCAGTACAGTACAGCAACTGTGAAGCTCCCAAGTCAATAGATATATTAAATAATTATAATAGTAGGCAAGTGAAACTCAGGCATAAGCATCAGTACTTAACTATGATTGTGCCACTATGTCATGGTACTGAAAAGTGTGTGTTATGTTACTTTGCAAGTGCCTTGCATGGAGGCATCGCATGTATACAGTGTGGGGGGGGATTCAAATAATTTAGTAACTGGTTCACCCAGGGTCAGGTGTGGCCCATCCCCATCCTCCAGCTCTGCTGCCCTGCAGGACGATCCTCCTGTGACAGCCAACCTGACCCTGCGTGAACCGGTTGCTAAATTACAACCCCCTGCTATTAAAATGGACCCAGGATGCTGCACTGCGCTTCAATGGAGGAGAAACAGGCAATGGAGCAGCTGGCATGAGGGGAGGAGGAGGAGGAGGAGAGAGGAGAAAGAGGGAAAGCAACCTTCTCCTTTGCTCACACCAGCTGCTCTGTTGCCCGTTTCTTCATTGCAGGGCAATGCCCAGGATCCACTTTGGTACCGGGGTGAGTGGATAATTTAACAACCAGTTCGCCTGAACCAGTGTGAACTGGATGAATCCCACCACTGCAAGTATGTGTGCAGTGATGGCATCAAGACATTGTGCTGTGTGTTTCTGCCGATGCCCAGAAGCAAAGTAAAGCAGGTGCATTCTTCATTAGAAAAATGAACTGTGCTCAAACAGACCCACATCTCTAAAAAAGAAAACATAATTTTTATTTGGATTCAACTGGTGTGAAATAACCAGCCACCACCTCTCTTAAACAAAGCCAACATTATGAGTTTGCAAAGAACTTATTCTGTTTCTGAACTCTTGTAAAAACTCTACATCGATTCCACTATAACTATCTGCCCTTTCATTTCCCAAAATAGTGATATTTAAACACATGAACTACGGTATATTTAAAAGCAAAATGAAAGCTCTTTGTTATGAGGAATCATCCCTTTTATGTATAAAAGTGGATGATTCCTAATAACCAAGATTTTATGTATATGGTTACATCTAGCAATAAACCCTAGCCATTTAGTCAATCTGATACAATCACTGCTCCCTTTCTGGAGGAATAGATAACCCTGTCCCCTGGAATAAAACAGCTGTCATTTCCACATAATCTGGAAAGGCATGATGGTTTTTTTCAGTTGTAGGCTTCTATAATAGTAGCTGCCTGTTTGCAGAAAATGTAGCAATTTTTTTAAATAGCAGCTGTTACTCTGATTTTCTCAGAATTCAGAATGTGCTTCAGCAAAAGTTCCCTCATCAAGCCAAATGGCAGTCTTTTGATTCTCTTTCTCCAAAATGAATTTACTCCCTTTCCCCAAAAGGATAGCAAGAACAAAAGAGGCAGTTTTCAGATGGCAAATGGTGTTTATGAATTCATGACAAACTTTTCATACAGCATTTCTTTATTTCTGGAGTTTCTTCAATTTGTGTTCGTTTCCCACTGTTATTATTTCTACAAATAACTCAAGGCAACAAACAGATTCAGTATCTTCCTCCTTTTAGTTTTCCTACAACAACAACCCTGTGAGGTGAGGTGAGAGATTGTGATGTACTCAAAATCACCTAAATGACTTTCATGGCTAAGACAGGATTGAATTCAGGATCTCCTGCTTTCTAGGCTGATACCTTAATCACTAAACCAAACTGGCTCTCTAACAATATATGTTTATTGGTTGTTGCCTTTGGCCATTAAACAACAAAAAGATGAGCAGGGAAATAATGTCTTCTTGTGAGAGTGAGTAAAACGAGGATCTCTTCTACCTGCAACTCCATAATATACCAAGTAGAGATTCTCATTCTATGAAGACTCCTTCAGGTTTAGTTGAATTCCTACTAACTACAAGAACTCATCTTGTTGTATTCTTGACAACATTACTGAAACAACTTCTGTGATATCTTTCTGACTTTCCAGTGTAGGATTATAACACTGGTATTTCACATCCAAGTATTAACCCAATTTGATCTAATTTAGTTTTTGAAATTAAAAAAAGGTTACCAAGTGATGCCACTGTTTGAGGTGTTTCTCAGTATATGATGAATTGCATTGCTTGTGTTCTATTCATTTCTACCTATAGAGCTAATATACAATTTCTTAAAGAGGAATAGAATATAATTTGTCTCCATTGCAAAAGCTCTCAGTGTACATGTAAAACAACAGAATAATAATTATCATAATAAAGATGCCAATCAAAGGGGGTAGTGGAGAAGATGAGAAGGATAATTATACTACAGCCATACAGCATGGGTGAATATACTTAGACATGACAATATGGTGAGGATTAGGTGTTCAGTGACATGGGGTTAAAAAAAGTCTCTGTTGTTTTGGCATGTAATGCCCTATAGTGGCATCCTAAGGGGAGGAATTGAAATAGTTTATGTCCAAGGGGTCTGTAGTTATTTTCTCAGCTCTCTTTTGACCTGCAGGTCTTCAATGGAAGGTAGGCTGGTTGCAATTGATTTTTTGCAGTCCTAACTATCAGTTGGAGTCTGTACCTGTCCTGTTTAGTTACTATACCAAACCAGACAGTTATAGAAGTACAAATGACAGATTCAGTATTTTTTCTATATAACTGCATCAGCAACTTCTGAAGCCTGAACTTCTTAAATTGACGAAGGGATGACATTCTTTGTTGTGCTTTTTTGATGATGGTCCTAATGATAGGTGACCATTTCAAATCGTGGGAGTTCCTCAGCTTTTCAGAATAGTTTTTTTCTTTGCTACTCTGATCTTTTATGATATGAATAAGAGTTATGGATCATTCTATTTATTTCTTTTGTATGCTGTCATGTAATCTGGTAGGATAAAATACAAATTAAAATGTGAATATATTTTTAATTTTGAACATAGAGGATTTTTTTAAAAAACATTCTTTATTTGAAAAATCAGTATACAATGAAGTCTTGCTTTTATAGACTTGTAGGAAATCAATGCTTATTATCCTTGAATTTTTTGATAAATGGAGATTACATCATCACCATAATTAGACCATTTGCTTGATGGTGTCAACATTTAAATTACATCAGTTGTGCAAATGTACCTCATTTGCAAAATGACAGCTGTAGGAATATGATGTAAATCACAGTGGAATTTGGTTTACTGCACAGAAAGTTCATTACATAAACTGAGGTTTCATTATTTCTTGGCTCATATGGTACCAGGAAATAGATATAGTGTTGTTTTAATTTCACTGGTAAAAATTTCAAAATAGAACAAAATTGTATATTGTGCCTGAAATAAACCATTAAAATCACTAACAAGTGCTACTAACTTTGTCTATTTCACATAGACTGAAATCTCTCTAAAGGGGAATGGTAGGAAATTTATTATAGAACCATCCACTCAGGGAACCTCCTTGTTCAACAGATACATCAATATTTTTACCTCCTTCCTATTTCCATCTTCCTTGATTTTCATACAGTTTTTGCAAAAAGCTACACAGATGGTTGAATCTTTCATTTCTTCTCCTTTGCTCAGTTTCTGGATATTGAATTTTTAATTACTAAGACAAGATCATGTGTTGCCCTTTTACTTCAGTGGGATTTTAAAAGAAGGCTGTAGACTGGCTGATTAGTTTAAACAATATTTTTAAAGATTTTTTTTTTCTACATTGAAATGTACCCTTATGTAATGCTCTTTTTGGCATGCTGATCCTTCATTAGTTTAAATTTTAAAATCCTGAATAGTTTGTTTTTAAGGAAGGAGTGACATTTTTGGACAGAAGTATATTCCAAAAATATGTCTGGAACATTTGGTCCTAATAAAACAGTCCCTTCATTTTATTGATTTTGCTATCTCTTTATGCAAAAAAAAGTGACTTTGTTCTACATCAGCAGAAGACAAATAAATGCAAGAATTGATTTTCATAAAAGAATATCTTATTTCATTTGCAACTCCAAACTCTGGTTATTATTTTAGTCAGCAGATTATTCTATACTGTGAATAAGATGTAATATGATTCTTCTTCAAGCATTTAGAAAACTGGCAAGAGAATACTTATAGATTCTACTATTGTAATCATAGTAGGAGGCTTGCCAGAAGTCAGCATACATTTAACAGAGTAAGTCTTGCCGGACTAATTTTACCTCATTTTTTTGATTGAGTAACTACTTAAGTACATTACAGGAACATGATACACATATCGATATTTCAGCAAAGGCTTTATGAAGAACCTCAAGATATTCTAATTAGTGAGGTAAATAATAGAATGTAGAAGAATTAAATGATTCCATAACTGGCTTAAAAATACTATTCAAACTTCACTTATCAATGATTCCTCATAATATTACAAAGAAATATTAAGGTTCTGCAAGGTTTATATTGTTTGACATGTATGCTTATGACTTGGATAGGTGTCGAGAGAGAGCTTTTCAAAACTGAAGGAGGCATAGAAATGGGTAAGAGAGTTAATACTCTGGAGGACAGAAATAACATTCAAAACAATCTTGATTGGTAAGAAAACTGGACTAAAAATAACTTTTAACAAAACAAATGCAAAGTTATTAACTAAGGAAACAGAAAGCAAATGGATGTAACAAAATGGAGAATATTTGGCTTGGCAACGGCATTTGGAATAACAGTTGAATACAAACTGAATGTGATTCATCAGCATGATATGGCTTTCAAAAGAGACAATTGTGATTTTAGGACTGCATCAACAGGAGTATAGTTTCCAAATCATGGCAAGTAATACTTCCAGTTTAGTCTGTGTACCCAGCTTGAGTATTGTCTCCAGTTTTTGGTCACTAATCTTTTCAAAAGGATTCAGAAACAAGTTCAGAGTAGGGTTTTTGGGAGACCAGAAAATAAGTCATTTGAAGGAAAATAAAAGAAACTGAGAATATTTGGTCCTGAGAAGAGAATAGTTGAAGGAGATAGGCATGGCTTTATTTATTTATAACATTTATTGGCTGCTGATCTTACCATAAGGTAACTCTCTGGGCAGCTTACAGTCATAAACTAAAACCAAAAATCCAAATCTAATCTCTTCTTCCTCCTATTTTTCGCACAACAACAAATCTGTGAGGTGAATTGGGCTGAGACAGAGTGACTGGGCCCAAGTCATCCAGCAGACTTTCATGTGTGCTTCAGGTATGCAAAGAAAATCAGGACCTATTCTTTATCATCCCAGAAAACTGAGTGTAGAATAATAGATTATATTAAAAAAACATATTCTGATTGAATGTAATGGAAAATATTTTAATAGTAAAAGCTGTACAACAATGGAAACAATCACTCCACGAGATGCTAAGTTTCTCTTCACTGAATGTGTTCAAGTGTGAAGTGTTTATGGATGCTTCAAGTTAGAATCCTGAATGGTGGAGCTGATGATTTTAGATAGAAGATAGATAGATAGATAGATAGATAGATAGATAGATAGATAGATAGATAGATAGATAGATCACACACACACACACACACACACACAGAGAGAGAGAGAGAGAGAGAGAGAGTTACATCCAACTCACTCTTTTATTTGCAAAGCCCCTACATGCCAATGAAAATGCCAGGCGTTTTATGAGATCCTAAATGAGACAGAGAATATGCTCCATCCTACCTATGGAATAATTCTTTTGCCAGTAAAAGTGGCATGTATTCTCATTTTCCTAAATCCAAGTTTACCCTTACCAGTTTTCTGACTGTAATCTTCCCAGAAATTTAGCAAAGCAGCATGTCTTGGCAAGGCACGGAAGTGAAGGAAAAAAGTTTTTTTTAACCTCATTAAAATCTGCATGACTGGCTGCTGTTAAAGGCAAAGAGTAGAGGCAAGAAAGCCGTTAATTTAGATGCTAGTGAGTCAGATTGATATTGATTGCTCAGCTTAATTATAAACGGTCTGGTATTCAAATTGTTGCATATTCAATCAGTCTTCAAACAGATGTTAGAAAACAAACAAAATTATAATTATGATTTTTGTGAGAGGAATCTATTTCATAGGCTCAATTGAGAGGTGACTTTTTAAAATAATTAACAAGAGAACCATGTTTTTATTGCTGCATAGCAAGGAGAACTAAACAGTTAAAGGAACAAAACATGTCTATTGATCACTTCCATATGGCATCTATTTGAAGACTGAGCACAGACATAGGGATAATAATTATATGAGGGAGGTGGAAAACACAATTTAAGCTATTACATCCAACCTTCTCATAATTTATCTATGTATGTATTAATCACAAATACAGTTTGATTTTTTTTGTAAGCCTTTATTCATTTAGGCTCTGTTTAACTAGACCTTAAATGAATAAATGATTGACAGCAGTCAACATTTCAGACTCTATGTTTATCAAACATGTACATAACCATGCTATCAAATAGCAATAATAGTTGTCTCTTGAGTATTTTCAGTGGTCTCAAAAACTACATGCACATTGCCTTTTGTGGGGGGAAACCACCTGTCATGTGTCTCATGAAACCACCAGACCAAGAGACAGCTCCACAAGGTCCTGAAGAGGAATTCAGAAGAGGGAAGTTCAAATTTGAACACAAGGATCCTATGCTCAACTTGGAAGAGAAGATGAACTTCAGAATTTACAAGTAATTGAAAATTCAGCTATGGCTACTTTATACGAGTCACAAGATTCAGATGCCAGGATATCTTCACTCCAGCTATTATAGTCCTATTCCTAATACTTCTGACTATATTGGAGAAAGCTATTGAAAAAGAATAATCTTTTGCAAGTGATTATATTAACAATTTCAACTATTTTATTGGCATATATGCAGCTAATGTTCTCCAAACAAAGCAAAACAAAAACTTTCAGACCAAGTTGGTAAACTAGAATTGTACACATTTTATTCACAGATAGTTTTGATTTTTTTTAAAAAAAATTGATCAAAAAATGGGACCTGTTGGTTGTGTTAACTACAGTAAGAAGCAACTGAATGAAGAATTAGCTTCTACTTTGTGCATCAGCAGTAAGTTTGTTAAATTTCCATCAGCTACCCCTGTGATAAATGTTAAAAACAATGGGGTTATCTGAGTTTTAATTGGATTTCACTAAAGTGAATGGCAAATTTCACTATGAGTAAAAACATAGAGTAGAAGAGGCCACTATTTTTTAGTCTAGAGAATATTTGGCCAATTTAGAGCATAAGGTGGCTTTTAACTCATACATTACCAGTGGTTTTTAACTCTTATATTGCTGACACAGAGTGATGTGTTAGGATTCTAACACTATTTTTATGTCTGTTCTACAAAATTACATTATTGAATGCAATAATTCTTTGCCCCTGTTCCCCCAGTCTTAATTAAACAAAGGTTAATTGATCGATAATCTCTGGGAGGTTAAATTTAACCTCAAATAGACCCAATCATGCACAGTGTTAAATTAACTTTTCCGATGAGTCATACTGTGGAACAATTAAACCTATTAAATATTCCTCCATGTTCTCCAAGAAAAATTGCTGAGAAGAATGTCTAAAAAGGGAAGCCAATGCAGACTTCATTACTAAGGCTGGGATTCCAAATACACCTCCCAAATATCTTTAGGTGGCTTAAAGAATACTTGTCAAGAGTCTCCTGGTGCAGAAATTAAGGATGGATGGGATATCACTCCTGGAGAAAGGAGGTGAGGAACATCTATTCCACAAAGAATGATTTCTGACAATAAGTGGATTTGACAGAGTTCGTTAGGCATGTTGGGGAAACAGAGCCTTTGATTACAATAGTGCCATACTCCAATTGTGAAATTGTATGAAGTCATTAACTTATTATTTTTTTATGCAACCAAGCAAGTTTTCAGAATCTGGAGCCAAACATTCCAGATGCCTCTCTTTTCTGTCCTTGTCCTCACAAAAGCCCATCTTTATTTGGATTGGGAATCAGGATTTTAAAAACATGTATTAATTTTCACACTTGACTGCATAGGACAGGGCTGTCAAACTCATGGCCTGCAGGCTGGATGTGTCACGCTCTGCCCACCACCAAGCCTGGTTTAGCAAAGGGGAAAAAAAGTTGTAATATGTCATGTGACGCCACTGTGACGACATGAGATTGACACCCCTGGCATAGAGATACCAGCAACTCCACCAAAGAAAGACTTTGGTGCATAATTTCTGATATCCTCTCAGCAAAATCAGGAGGGTAATAGAGTTGGATTAAGCAAATACATATATATGGGTCTGGGACAAATGCTGGGTCTACAAGCAACTGCAACAATGGTAACTGGCTTCAAAATGATAGGTGTGACCACCCAGGTTTTACTGCAAACATTACATGCAATACAGATTAAAAAGGGACAGGTTCTTTATCAACCAGTCATATCCACCATTTTAAAGCTGGTTGACAATTTCCAGAGATTATCCTGTCTGGGTTCTCTAATTCTACATTAAGTCTCCCTGTATTTGTAGGTTTTACATGCACCAGCAAATGCAAAATGCCAAACATTCATGTTTCTTTTTGCCCTACCCTTAAAGTTGTGCTGATCACCAAAGAAGTACTAGGAAGTATCAATTCACTAGCGAAAAACTCTTGACATTTATTTGATAGCAAACATTGGAAGGAAGTCTACAGTCTAATTCCCAATTTCACTAAGCTACAATGTCTTTTTCAAAAGACCTGGAATCCAGAAATGCTTGAATACTGATGAAGAGTCTTATTCAAAGGCATCTAGAATTGAAAGACCCTACTAAGAAATTTTCTAAATAACCATGCGGGGGAAAGCCTGGAACTCAATTTCTTCATGACTATGTATGTTTATAGAAACATGGTAAAGATTTTTGTCAGCATTCGCTTGTCATTGTAAACATCTTCAAGGACTAGGGCATTCCCACCAGTATTCATCCCACTGCTGAAAAAAGCATAAACAGGTCCAAAGATGTTGACTTGTCTAAATGTCAGCAGTGCATTTGTTTTCCATTTGCTTCATATCCGAAAGCAAATGTGTTCTGTTGAATGAAAAGATCATGATACAATCACATGCATGGCAGACAAACCAATAACATACATTGGGAAGATAAGAGAGTCAGCAGTCCATCGAAGTCTTTTTAGACTCCGAATGATCATTTAAGATTAATACACTCACCCACTTTTTGACTTAGCTGGTAAAACAATGTATGCATTTATCTTAAAGGGCAACCTGTTGGTTTTATTCTCCTTAGTCATAGATGCATAAGGGCAATCATTGAATCTTTCTGCTTTTCTGAACCAATCTCAATTGCAGAGCAGAATTTCTGAATTTATTATTGTTCAGTTTGGCTTCAAAATGTAGCAGATGAATATGCCATGATCTTATAAATATGTCATGCCAAAACCAGCTTCACCTGTATGTCAGGCTATTATTTAAAAAACAAACAAAAGCAAAGCAAATAAAAAGCTACACCCACATAATTGCCTCCACTTCGTAAGTATGGAGTGATTTCTCTATAAAACATAGGTTTGGCTGATAGGCACAGGAGAGGTTTTGCATCCTAATGAAATACAGGCATGAGAAAAGCAGTACCATCGCCTTTAAAACACCAGTCTTTTTCTATTAAATCTAGCAATTCATGGTAAATTTATTAGTTTGCACGTGTTTTAGGCTCATGTATCAAGGCAGCCACTTTAGGCAAACAAACTCTAATTGGTAGAACAAATAGAAAACCCTAAGGATGGCTATGCCTAATGACATTGCCAGTATTCTGTAATGTCTCTACTGCAAAAATTACTCATTTCATGGCTCTAGGCAATGCAAGTTAATTTATTTATATCAGTTGCTAAGTTAAACATGCACTTCTAAGAAGATATACTGTATTTTGCCCATCTAGGAATGTTTCCGGCAATTCAGCTTTTAAACAAGGGAGAGCAAGGCAGAAGCAGGATGGAAGTCAGGTGGGCAGGCTGGCTGATAAGAAGCAAATTTAATAATAATTACAAAAGCACCAATCCTCTTATTCAAGCATCCTTCAGAGGAATTCAATATTCATTTTTAGCAAGGTATACATTGTGCAATTGTAATTTAAAATTTGTTTACTCAACAAATTTTAGGTAACCAAATTATCCATGGTCAGTGTTTGGTCTCCCAGTAGTTCCTTATCACTGAACTGAATGTAACTATTTATTCTAGGTTATGAAAAATCAGAATTTTTCTGAGGTCATCCAATCCACTCAGAAGAGATCATATTTTAATATTCCATGTATGCATGATGAGATGGAGTGTAGTAAATTAATTCATTTTTTATTAGTTTGTTTTAGTTCTTGTACTAAAATAAATTAATCTCAGGGAGAACAGAATGCTGGTGTCAAAAAATATTTCCTAAACTCTAGCTATGGATAATGTAATGGATAGCAATAGCACTTAACACTTATATACTGCTTTACAGTGCTTTACAGCCGTCTCTAAGCGGTTTACAGAATCAGCATATTGCCCCAAACAATTTGGGTCCTCATTTTACCCACCTTGGAAGGATGGAAGGCTGACTCAACCTTGAGCCTGGTGAGATTTGAACTGCCAAATTGCAGTCAGCCGGCAGTCAGCAGAAGTAGCCTGTAGTACTGAACTGTAGCCACTGCACCACTCTAGCTCATGTCATAGATCGAGACACAAGATTCCTCTGAAGCCTTCTTCATCAACATGACTCAAACTATGAAACAGAAGATAGTATAATATAGAAGAATTGGTGCCGAGTTCATGGTAGCTAACTTCCCCATAGGTACAGTATAGCATCATCATCAACCACTTCATCATGTCTTAGCAAGAAAATATGGAACAATCAGGTATTAAAATTGAACTGGCGAATGAAAATGTTTTAGCTGTCCTGGAGGGATAGCTACTTAATCATCTAGTATGCATTCTTGCCATCTATGGCAAGTCCTTCTAAAAAAAGAGTAGAATTGCTTTTCTTTTCTTACTAATTATCTCATATGCACTGTCAAATATACATGGCTACCTAGACATGTGGCTCCAGTATCAGCTTTGAAATCAATCTACCAGAATAGCACACAAAATTTCAGAGAAATATAATACATTGTTTATACAGTGTATATATTTATTTTATGTCTTCAAGTCAGTGTTGATTCCTGGTGACTGCCTTGATAAGCCCTGGTTTTCTTGGAACATTTTCAGAAATGGTTTTCCACTACCTTCTTCCTATGTTTGAAAGAAAGGGACAGTCCAACTGTCAGGCTGGTTTCATGCCTAAGGAAACACTAGAAATCATGGTTTAGCCATGGTTTAAACACTACGCTAAACTGACTCTCTTATCTAAAATTGCTTTTAGATAAAGTTGATTTATCAGTGTTTCCTAATATAAAAAACATGCCTTTTTTTCTTTTTGCCTCACACTGAATGGCTCTAATGAGTTATGCAGCACAATTTCAATATCCCTTTTCTGCACTTCACATCCAATTAGTACAATTTATTTGCCTTAGTATGTGTCACTTTATTCTTACTTATGTTAAACCATATTTGCCATTTTTATTATTATTTTTAAAATGATCTTCTTAAAGCTTTCCACAGGGGGGGATTTTGGGAATGTCAGCATATTGAGTCATTTGGTTACCATCTGCAGTTATTCATCCTAGGTTTCATTTAATTAATAGTAAATTAAATTGCATTAATCCCAATACACAGACTAATCCTGGGAAATGCACTTCCCTTCAGATAATTGTTCTTCCTCCACTCCTTGACTGGACATCATAACCCTTTAGGCAGAGGTGAGATTCAAATTTTTTTACTACTGTTTCTGTGGGCATGGCTTGATGGGCGTGGCATGGCTTGGTGGGTGTGGCAGGGGAAGCGGCCTGCAAAATCCCATTCCTTCCCCATTCCTGGGGGATGGTTACCATCGGTTCTCCGAGCTACTCAAAATTTCTGCTACCGGTTCTCCGGAACTGGTCAGAACCTGCTGAATACCACCTCTGCCTTTAGGTGTTTCCTTGAACTGTTGCCTTTTTAGTTGTTTCTTAGCCCACAGAGAAATTTTGAAACAGAACCCAACTCTCCAAGGCTGGAGATAATTGCATCAAAAGATGACCACCGAGGGGTCAATGATGGCAGATGCATAAAATGGCATTTATGTTTTTTTAAAAATGCAAAAAATGTCTATTCTTTGATGACCCAGGGCTGTATAATTGGTTACTAACTCTTCTGCTGCTATAGTCTGATTAAAAGTGCTATTGAAATTTATACATGTGATGAGATAGATCAGGTACTGCACAAATCCAGCCTGAAATTAATCCATGCGTTGCTCTAGTCCAGGTTGCTGCAGGAAGTGACAACAATGTAATTAAGTTATGCCATCAGGATCTCATACAGGATGAAGATTTGTTATTAATTCAGCATAATATGCTGAGACCAGCCTGCTCTGAAGCCCAAGTTGTGTTTCAGTCCCTTATGAAGGCCTTGGAAGGAACATTGGATAATAAAACACCCACCATCAATCATTTCTTATAAAGGTTAACATAGGAGATTGATCAGTTTTTTATCCCCTTTTTAAATAAAAAAGCATCTGATCAGAAGTCATTATGCTGGAGCAGCTAACCCAACTGAAAGACTTCTCTCTATGAACTTTTCATATTCTTGACTCTTGAAATTACAATATAACTCCCTAAAGCATATGTTATAGGTTAAGTCTAGGTTTGTAAATCAGCATTCTTCCCATGACTCAGAATGAAGAAAAAGAAGAAACAGTAACACCTTATTGTAAAAACTGCTTACCCATTCAGTTTGGGCTGAGCAATCTCTTATTAATTGGAGGAAATGTTTATTTTGAATCAGATTAGTAAACAGTAATAATAAAAGGGATACAATGATGATCTGTCACGTTGGTTGCAGAAAGAGAAAGAACTATTAAAGCTTTGCAGGAATAGAAAGTATCAAATTCTGGACAGGAACCTCTTGCCCAGGGACAAGAAACTCTTAATTCAATGGTTGCTTTGGAAAAAAGCTATGCTTTGTTAGATGACTTGAAAAAGTGGACTGGTGACTACTAGGAAAACTCAGCTAGAAAAATGAGAGCTAGACTGGAAAATCGGAAAAAAAAATAGGAAGAATACAGCAGTCTACTGCTTCTCTATTATTATGAAGAAAACTACAATGAACGAAAGTGTTCACATAATTGCCAGGAGTTGAATTCAATTCAAATGCAACTTTATCCTTTAACCATAAAAGCCTCAATAATTGTTTGCTAAAGATTAAGCCTGTGTAACAGTTGCCACAAATACAAAGGAAAATACAGAAAACTGCAGTAGGTTTAGCAGCAACCATTTTACTAATTCTTGAGAAGGCCTTGAGTGCTGAAGCAAACTTTTCTTTAAAAAAATGTTTCTAATGTGTGCTTTTTGCTACAAATCTCATACGCTAGCTTGATGAACATTTCAAGGAAAGAAGAATGACCATCATCAGAGACTCTGTTCATTCCCGTCAATTCTGCTGCAGTGGGTTCTGCTGTTAGTGGACAGGACGACTGTATTTTCAGTATTAAAGACAGCCACTATGGGTTCCTTTTTCATTTCTAGCAGATACCCTGATGTTTATTCATGCACACACTTCTTGGGGAATCTAAAAGAGGAAAATTAAGAAACTTGACCACACCAGCCTGTCAGACCTGTCTTTCCTTTTCTGACAGGTAAGCTCCGTGAGGCTTCAGAAAGCCCAGCCTATCAAGGTTTGATGACTAAGTCCTAAAAACCATGATTCAGTTTCACCAGCAAGTCTGAGCCATCTCGGTCTTGTCTCAATCAATCTAAGCAGGCTGGTTGATTTACCAGGCCCAAACTGTGAGGCAGTCAGGGCCATTAATAACTGAACAGAGGAGGAAATTCCAGCAAATCCGTTTGCCCAATTACTATTCTTTGCTGCTGAAAGAACAGCATGAGGTGAGTTGCCACACTACAGAACCAGCGTATGGGGCTTCAGCTACAATGGCAGAACGTTTTTCTGATCTTATTAAGGAACCCCAGAATTCATTGAGTTATGGCTTGAAAACTATTGTCTTGCTTTCCCCCCCTCTTCAGCTGATTCAGGTTAACTAACACCCCACCCACAGTTGACACTATATGAGAAATATACTGCTATATATAAAACCCCTATTGTTCTGTCATAAACACATTTTATTGAAAGGCCCCGCTTGTTTCTTGAAAACCGTCATCATCCTAATTATGAATAGAAGTGACTTATGGTTAGCAATTAAGAGACTGGTTTTTAATATTTCAAAGGGGTTTTTTTAAAATATTTTTTGTGGGGGGTGGGGGGGTGGTGGAGAGAGGGATTTTGTGTGTGTGTGATTACTTTTTGTCCTCCATGTTTTATTGAACAGAAAAAGAATATAGCAATCAAAAAAATAGTTTGGGGTGTGTGTGTGTGTGTGTGTGTGTGAGAGAGAGATTATAACACATATGTTGTTTCAGGTCGTTATGTACAGTTCTTCCCTTTTATCAAAAACCCTTTTCTAATGTTTGTGGTGTAATATTATCACCAAATGTGACCTCAGACTTCTTGAGAGGTTCATCCTGCAAAAGGGATTCTTATTTTTCTATCTCATTCTCAGAAACATGACACAATGGTGGTTTTTGACCTTGCTTTTTTGATGTGCTACTCTTGTCATTCTTAGATATACTTTTCTCAATCACTCTGTGGCCTACTGGTTGCCCATGTTTCTGATCTTTAAAAAAAAAAAGGCTTATTGGAAGTGTGTGTGTGTGTGTGTGTGTTGCAGCAGCAACAGCAGTTCTTTTTAAACTATGTGAAAAAATCCCTGGGGTATTTGAAATTCCTCATCCTTCTATATAGTTGGTGAAAAGTTCTTTTTTAAAGTTAAGCTGAGGCTGCTGGTCTCAATAACTACATAATCTCTCCAACATTGAAAATAAAACACTCCTTAATACAGCTTCTCCTCAACTTATGACCACAACTGAGCCCAAAATTTCAGTTGCTAAGTAAAATGTTGCTAAGTGAGTTTTGCCCAATTTTATGACCTTTCTTGCTAGAGTTGCTAAGTGAATCACTTCAGTTGGTAGGAACATGTTTTTAAGTGAATCTGACTTCTTCATTGACTTTGCTTGTCAGAAGATCACAAAACACGACCACATGACCTTGGGACACTGCAATCATCATAAATATGAACCAGTTACCAAGCATCTTAATTTTGATCACACCATTATGAGGATGTAGCAATGGTAGTAAGTGTGAAAAATGGTCATAAGTCACTTTTTTTCAATTCCATTGTAACTTTGAACCATCACTAACTGTTGTAAGTCGAGGACTACCTGTACTATTTGCTGAAGAACATAAACTGGTTTGTGCAGGACTGATTTGTGCAAGGGTGTCCACAAGGTATAATAATAATAATAAAAAAGGCAAGATGGCAGCCATGACAACATGGTCAAAACTCCAATTTTTAACGTGCTTTGGACATTATCCTGTTCTATGTTTCTGCCCACCTGTGTTTCATCCAGGTGTACTATTTTTATCTCTCCTGATTCACCATCTGGCCTCTTTTTTATAGTCACACCATGTGTATTTTGTGACAGAAGAAACTGGGGATATTCTTTACCAGATCTTATCCTGACATGGCTCACTATCTACACAAACAGACAAAATCACCCTGACCTCATTTCTTTACCCCAAGTCTTCGGGCTTGGCATAGCTCTTTCAGAATCAGAATCAGAATCAGAATAGAGCTGGAAGGGACCTTGGAGATCTTCTAGTCCAGTGCCTTGTTCAAGCAGAAGACCCGATAGCAGTGGTAGCTAACCTTTTTCGGCTCCCGTGCTGATAATTGCGTGTGCACTCACTTGCGCGTGCTCGCATGCCAGCATCCAGAAGGCAGTGCGTGCTGGGGCCCCCCTGCCCCCTGCCAGGGGTGGGATTCAAATGTTTTAACAACCGGTTCTGTGTGTGTGACTTAGGTGGTGGGCATGGCTTGGTGGTCATGTGACTTGGTGGACATGGCTTGGTGGTTATGTTACTGGTTGGGCGTGGCCAACTCAACATCACTCACATCGAGGCACGCATCTCCTCCCCTGGCCTCTCATGACTGTGGGGATGCTGCAACAGTCGTAATTGTGAAAAATGGTCATAAGTCACTTTTTTTAGTGCCATTGTAACTTTGAATGGTCACTCCACACAAGCAAAGTATCAGCAAAGGAGGGAAAAAAAATCTCCAGAGAAGTTCCAGTGACAGGAAGTCTAGTCCTGCCATGTAATAAGGGTTAACGGAGAGGTAGTTTCTGTAAGCAACACCAGAATGTTTTCTTCCTGCCTTCCTTACAGGATTAGACCAGTAATTTCTTCTAACAACGGTTCTCTGAACTGCTTAGAATGTTAACAACTGGTTCTAGTGAATAGGTGCGAACTGGTAGAATCCCACCCCTGCCCCCTGCGCATGCGTGCACAATCTCCTCATGCGCAGCATGGCCCTGTCATGCGTGCATGTCTCCCGTGCACCTCCCCTCCACCCCTGCATATGCGCGCCAGATACCTGACAATCAGCTGTTGGGTGGTGGCATGTGCAATGAGGCTCTTCCAGGAGACCTCTCTCATGCCAGGGGAAATGGCTCTGCATGCTACTTCCGGCACATGTGGCATAGGTTCGCCAACATGGTCCTATACCATTTCAGACAAGTGGCTGTCCCGTCACTTCTTAAAAACCTCCAGTGATAAGCACCTACAACTTCTGAAGGCAAGCTGTTCTACTAGTTAATTACTAGTTAATTCTACTAGTTAATACTAGTTAATTCTACTAGTCCTCACTGTTAGGAAGTTTGTCTCCTTGATTAATTTCCATCCATTGTTTCTTGTCCTGCCCTCTGGTGCTTTGGAAAATAAATTGACCCCCTCCTCTTTGCGGCAGCCTCTCAAATACTGGAATACTGCTATCATATCCCCCCTAGTCTTTCTTTTCCTAGACTAGTCAAACCCAAATCCTGCAGCCATTCTTCATATGTCTTAGTCTCCAGACATTTAATCATCTTAGTTGCTGTTCTTAGTTGCACTTTTTCCAAAGTCTCAACATCTTTTTTGTAATGTGGTGACCAAAACTGGATGCAGTATTCCGGGAGTGGTCTTACTAAGGATTCATAAAGTGGTACTAATACCTCACATGATTTTGATTCTATGCCTCTGTTTATACAACCAAGGATTGTATTCACTCTTTTGGCTGCTGCCACATACTACTGACTCATGTTTCAGTGTTTGTCTACTAGGAGTCCAAGGTCCGCCTCACACTTACTGTTTTTGAGTCAGATTTCACTTAATCTGTACTTGTACCTTTGATTTTTTCTGCCCAGGTGTAAAACCTTACTTTTCTCCACATTAAATTTCATTATATTGGATAGGGCTTATTGTTCAAGTGTGTCAAGATCTTTTTGGTTCTTGAGGTTGTCTTCTGGGATGACTACGCAAAACGTAGTCACTGAACTGGTAGTAACACTGGTTGAATCCCACCCCTGCTTTTACAATTATGTTTTTGATAGTTGGGTTATAGTTTCTTTTTGTCTGAAGACTGATGCAAAGAATGAATTAAGCACTCAGCAGCTCTGCTTTCTCTCTGCCTGTTACTTTCTTGCCATCTTCATTCTTTAATAGACTGACTGTTTTCTTGACTTTTTCCTTGTTATTTGTGTGTTGAAAGAAACTTTTTTAAAATTATCTTTTGACTTTTGTTTCTTTGTTCATTCTGAGCCTTTGCTTTACTGACTTCTTCTTTGCAGATTCAGACTATCTGCTGATATTCTGCTTTAGTTATGTGTCCCTCTTTCCATTTTTTGAACTTATCTTTTTTGTCTTTCAATTTATCAGAGATCTTTGTGCAACTATGCTGGTTTCTTCTTGGATTTCTTGTTTTTCTTTTTCAGTGGCATTGTGTTGGACTGGGCTTTTATGATAATATTTTTAGTGTTTCCCATGCTTCTTGAGTTGTTTTTTACTTTAGGATTTTTATACATGGGATTTTTCTTAGGGTCTGAGTTTGTTTAAATCAGCTCTTTTAAACTTTAAGAAACTGGTTAGATCATATTCTATTGCTTATGCTTGCATTATATTGAATTGCAGTATGACATGGTCGCTCTTTCCTAGGGTTCTGGAAACTTCAACTCCCTCTATCACTTCTTCTCTATTAGTAAGAATTGGGTCCAGGATAGTTTTTCCTCCAGTTCCCTCCTCTAGCTTTTGGACAACAAAGTTGTCAGCTATGCTGGTTAGGAATCTGTTTGATCTCCACTTTCTGCCGAGTTTGTCTACCAGTTGAATTAAAGGTAGTTAAAATCTCCCATTACTATTATGGTATGTTTCCTATATTTGTTAATTGATTAGCAAATTATTTCTTCTGCTGGGTTGGGTGGTCTGTGATACACACCTATAGCAATGTCACCTCACACCCCCTTATATTGACTCATATGGATTCTCATATGGTTTTTCATCCTTGGTTTTGTGTATTTCTGCAGTGATCTTTTATATATAATGCAACTCCACCTCCTCTTTTGTTAAGTTTGTTTTGAATAGTTTGTATCCTTCTTATCAGTACATTCCAGTCATGAGTTTCATCCCACCAAGTTTCAGTAATGGCAACTATCTGCCTTCATGTACTAATTTTTCAAGTTAATCCTGTTTGTTCCCTAAACTTTGAGTGTTAGTGTATAGGCATTTGACTCCTTTATGTGTCTTGGGTATGTTTCTTATATCTCCTATTTTGTAATTGGAATTTCCATCCTTTCTATCACTCTCTACTTCATTATATTTTTTCTTTTTTCTCTTTACTCCCTTCCTCCTTAAGATTATATAGTGGTTTGGGCTTGGAATTAGGTTCTAAAGGTCATGAAGATTGCCTCCTCCACCCTCAACTTTAGCTTCAAGCCCTTTTGATAAGATGAGCCAGTCCTTTTCTGAATATATTGTCTCCAGTTCTTGTGAGATGCACTCCATTCCTTCCTCCTTCATTTATGTAATGCAGACCCTGGCCTAAGGAAGCCAAAGTTCTGCTGACAACATCAGTTTGTTTCTAAAATCCTTTGCTCCCTCATTGGAAGTTTCCCTTTTGTTGGAAGTATAGATGAAAGCACCACTTGAGCTCCTAATTCTTTCTCCCCTAGCTGTTCATAATCTCTTGTTATTCTTTTCAGATTCATTGTTGTATCATTGGTTCCAATTTGTAGGAGAAGAAAGGGGTGGTGATCCATGGGGTCGATTATTTTAGTAAGGTACTCAGTTACACCTTTGACTTTTGTTCCAGGAAGACTATATATCTCCCTAGATTGACTGCCTGGTCTGCAGACTATAGTTTCTGTTCCTTTAAGAATTGAATCTCCTATTACCAATATTCACCTTTTTTTCCCCCTAGGTAAGTCTGGAATACTTTTCTTCCTGCGCTGGGTTGTGCTTCATTTTTAGAAACTATTGATGAATGGGTTTTGTGTGTGTGTGTGTGTGTGTGTGTGTGTGTGTGTGTGTGTGTGAGTGTCTGTATATTTTCTTCCATGGGGAGGTTATGAAAGTGGTTGCTCACTAGGCTTGGGTACCCCGCCTCGCTTTGGGACTAGATCGGAGCTTAAAGTTCCA
The DNA here is from genome assembly GCF_049901735.1 of Notechis scutatus. Taxonomy (NCBI): domain Eukaryota; kingdom Metazoa; phylum Chordata; class Lepidosauria; order Squamata; family Elapidae; genus Notechis; species Notechis scutatus. Next base: position 249,378,018 of record NC_142009.1, on the reverse strand, counting down.
ATTTAGGACAGTCCCGAGTATCTTTACAGCAAGTCTCTCCTTAATCCTTCAAGGAGATTGACTTCCATGTAAACACGTAGCATGCAAAGACTACCTCTCGGGTTGTGCATTTCCCCCCTACCGTTTCTCCTCGAGGCAATTAAAGTTTGCTCTTCGGAAACTTTACGCCAGCCAGATCCTAGAAACGAGGGAGGGCTTAATGTCACGGAGGGTGACTATCTCGGGGTCAATCTGCTCCGAGAAACCGGCGGCAACAAATGTTTGCAGTGTCTGGCGGCCGGGCGAATGAGAGCGGTCAATAAGAACATTCCCGCTCGCTCTTTTCTCCAAGAGTTTCTTTTGACTAAGGCAGGAATGTAGGTGATTAATTCCGAGGCTCTGCCGTTCGATCCAAGCGCCCGCATACACACACCACACACCACACACCCACATATACACTCTCGCGTCTTGGAGACAACAGCGCCGTACCCCGCAACCAACCCACCCAGCTCTGCTATTTCGCCGACCCCCGCGAACTGAGCCCGGACTTAAGTAAACACCAGCGAGCTGCTAAATTACAAGGTCTGCGAAACAAAACCGCACTTCACTTCGCAGCTGGGCAAGATCAGCCCTTCTGCTCTTTCCCCCCCCCGTCTTTTGCCTTGGCAAAGGCTTAAGCGGATCCTTTCCCATCGAGCAGAAGAAAGCCGTGCAAAAGAAGGATCCCTTTGCCTTTTTCGCTCTCTCTCTCCAGGCTTTGGAGAGGTGGTGGGGAGGAGAAGAGAGGAGAGGAAAGGAGAAAACCTCCTTGAGCTGCAACTGATTAAAGGCTGCGTTGGTTAGGTTTTTTTTTTCTCCCCTGGCTTGTTTTTCGCTTTCTCCGGAGACGAGAAAGGAGAGGTGGTAGTGGGGTGGCTGTGGAGTGTGTGTGTGTGTCTGGGGGGAGGGGGGCAGGCATTCCCCAGCCATCTCTTTCAACCTGTCCGTGTTGTGATTTCGGCAGCCACAGCTCAGCCCAGCCGTTTTGCTGCTTTTATTGGTGAAGTTGGTTTGGAGGCGCCCGCGCAGGATGGGACATTGCCGGCGTTATCCGGCTGCTTTCCGAGCCCTGCAGTTGCTCGCCTGGACTTTCCCGCTGGTGACATTGGCTTCGTTGGCGGACGACACCTTAGAGAGAGCCTCGAAATCCGAAGGCTACTGCAGCCGGATCCTGCGAGCCCAAGGCACGAGGAGGGAAGGGTATAATGAATTTAGCCTCCGCGTGGAAGGCGATCCGGAATTCTACAAGCCCGGAAACAGTTACCGGGGTAAGTGCACCTTTGGGCGCTTTTTGGGAAGAGTAAACGCCGGGGAACTAGTGAGGTTTCTCGGGATTGTTCACTTACTCTCTTTGGTCGCAGAATCCAAAACACTTGTTCTTTCTTTCTTTCTTTCTTTCTTTCTTTCTTTCTTTCTTTCTTTCTTTCTTTCTTTCTTTCTTTCTTTCTTTCTTTCTTTCTTTCTTTCTTTCTCTTTCTCTCTCTTTCTAATTCTCCCCGTGGTCGTCGATACTATTCATCTCCCTTTGCCCCCCTCGCCTTTCATGATTTGTATTATTTTTTACCTAAATCGCCCCTTGCACGCTTCTCTGTCAACCCTACCTTATTTCACACTTGGCCAGGGAGATTCCCTCCTCGGCTTGCAATGATCTCTCTGGGAAATAGAGGAATAGGAAAAGTTTGCACCACCGGGCTGTTGGAAGCCACCGCCGGTTTTGGGGTTGTTGGTTTTTTTTGCCTTTTCCTGCTTTAAAGTCTGGTTCCTTTTTCACACACCCCTCTTCCCTTCGTAAAATGGGTCAAGCCTGTTTGTTTCGTAGAAATCGCTGGGGGTGGCTATTTAGCATGAAGACAGGGCGCTCTGTTTGTGCTCAGGAACATGCAGTGACAATCGATCTTATTGGAAAATATAGAAAATAAATCTTCTTCCCCCCACTCCCCCATCCGAACATCGACTCCTTCTGGGGTTCAGAAAATGGAATAAAGCATTTAAGAAGTAAAGTAGGACTTGTCCCCTCCTGAGGGTGGAAATCTTAAGAACAATCTAAATAACTGTGGTGGGAGAATAAGGGATTCTCCATTATGAAACAATGGAGAGATCACTTTTTGTTCAGCAGGCATAGCAGATTCATTCTGAGATAAGCATTCTGATCCAATATTTAATTTGTTTAGATCTTTTAAAACATTTTTTGGAAGAATTAGCATGTCCTAAACCTAGCCATCACTTCTTCCTTTAGAAAGTACTGATAGTAGAAATAACTTTGGGGACAGCTATATTTCCTACTGTTTTTTAACCTATAGCTTAGATAAACAAAACTGCAACCAAAATAACTTATCCATCTCCTGTGAGACATATTAAACTAAACTAAGACCTGAATTGCTCTCTCTTAAAACATATTCTTATAAAAGCAGATTCCTATCAGCGATAAACCAGTCATGATTAGAGCACTATCTTATGGTTAGTGGGGAAATGCTGACTAAAAGTAGCTGAAGCAAAACATAGGGAAGAACTTAAATGTTCTCTTTGTACAACTCTAAAGATGCAATTCTTTTTCTGCTATATCTCAACTTGATTCCTGCCTTTTAGATATTTCTTTTTTGCAGCTGTTAAGCTGTAAGCATGACAATTTGTTTCATCTGAAAAGTTGTGGGATGAGAGGAGAACATCTGTCATACTCCTAAAACAAACTTGAAAAACAATTTTTGCCAACAAAATGCAATCAAAGACTTTGTACATGTTCGCTAGCAGTTAGAGGTTGTGGTTCTAACTGCTGGCACCAAAGAATGTGGCATCAAACATTTAGCAATCATAACTTATGACATTCAAAACTAAAATCCTTCCAAAAATCTCCTAAAACTCAGCCGGATGGAACAAGCATGAGAAAAATATTGTTCAGTGCAACTTTGTTTCTTATAGCAGTTTAATATTATCACTTTGTTTTATTTTTATTAACTGTCACAAGAATTTAACTAGTATTTCTCATGAAATATGGAATGGTGTCACACTAAATACTGTATGGAAGCAGATTTCCCCCTGTACTTTTATTTTAATATGATTCTCCCAGAAATTGTCTTATCAAAATGCAAAGAATGCAACAAGAACAGCTGATTAAATTAAGGGCAAACTGAGGTTACACAGCTTTTAAATTATCAGGAAGCAAGGAAATGTTCTTTAGAATTTTGGGAAATGTGAAATATAGGCAACAGAGGCTGAGGACATTAGTGGAAAAATCTTGATGCCAAGAAGTAGCCCAGATATTTTTGTCATCCTGTGGACTTTGAAGGAAAAGAAGTCATGATTTGAAGCCTGGAGCTCTTCTTCAAACAGAAAGAACAGGAATGAAGAGATTCCCTGCTTATAAGCACTGCTGCTTTGCTTAGCTGACAATCACTTATTTTGGGATAAGAAAGATGTAATCCATTCTCAAGTGAATCAACATCTTGTTGATTTTGGGTCTATCCATAGGACACTGTCATTTACCAAACAGATCATTAGCATAACTCTTTCAACTTCAACCCTTTGTTGGGTTTTTTCCCCCCCACTTACCAGGAGGTGTAAGTGATACACAATTTTGTGAAGAAAGGCCTATAAGAAGGCATTGATCTGCATTGAAAATGGAGAGAAATTTTGTTAAAGAGCTTTAAGAGTGTCTACTTAGAACAAGATTTTGGATTGGGGTTGGGGTGAAAAGAAAGAAGCCCAATCAACAGAAGCATGGCATAAAACTCTTCACATTCACCAATGGTGCCTTATTCGATAAATCCATTTATGGACCCTTCTCAAAAGCTCAGAAGGAACTTTAAGGCTGTCAGATAGATGAACACATGCTCACACCCAGAGTTCACAAATATCAGGAAGCATTGCAGAACTTTTAATAATCAATGGTGGTCAGTTTAATTCACCAAGATTATTTCGTAGCACTGAGAGAAACTACTATACGCTCGTCATCTAACATTATTCAGTATTCTGTGTTAGCCTGTAGTAGAGAATGGAAAAATAATGGTGTGGATGAAGATAGGCTCTTTCCAGTCTAAAATTAAAGAGAGTCTTCTCCACCCCACTGTTAGTTTTATCCAAGTATACTTTTATCCAAGTTTAAGAGTAATTTTCTTTTTCCAAAAGAATTTCAGTTTGAAAGAGAAATTGTTAGCAACTCACCACATTGCATTTCTCAAAATTCTAGAAGGATACAGAGCCAAAAGTTTTCAAAAAGCTTTTTTTTTCCCCCTAGGAAAAATGTGGGTGGTTACTTTCTTTTTACAATAAAAAGATCACTTTGTAGGAGATCCTTGAAGTATTGCAGACTCTCCCCTTCCTCTTCCACCCCCTGCCCCCAAGTGCTCCAGAAATTAGTCTAAATCTTGGGGTTTTGGAGAGTGTATACAAAGAAACTTTGCAGAAAGAGTTGAGAGAGGATTGAGAGAAGCTAACAATGGACCTAGCTTCCAGTTAAATAGTTGAAGAACTTTCTGGAAACCTTGAGTGAAATTTCACTTTTAATTTCTATGCCACAATTTTTTTAAAAACTTTGATCCCCAATAGTGAAGAAAGTGGGATAAAATGCATTGTTTATCCATCTATGGCTGTGTTGGCGAACCTATGGCACACGTGCTGGAAGCAGCACACAGAGCCACTTCTGCTGGCATGTGAGAGCTTGCCCAGAAGAGCCCCACTGTGCATGCGCATGCCACCACCCGACAGCTGATTGTTGGGTATCTGGCGTGCATGCGTGGGGGCAGAGATGCGCAGCGCATATGTGGGGGATCACATGTATTTGCAGATGCATGGTGAGCATGGGGGGATCGCATACATATGCACAGGGGGCGTGGGAGGCAGCACGCATTACCTTCTGGGTGCTGGCACCTGAATGCGCCTGCGTGCATGCGCACACAATTATGGGCACAGCAGCCAAAAAAGGTTAGCCACCACTGATTTATGGAGATGCACACGTGCGGCTCCCCTACACCAACCTTTCCTTTCTTGATGCCCCAGAATTGGCCAGGAAGAGTAAATATTGCAATCTACATCATGAGTGTAGATGACCTTAACTTTAAGGCTTAGTTCCTAGATGGATGAAAGTATTCTGATGTCCTGTCTTTTATTATGCAATAGTCTCTCCATTGGATCTAGTGTCCTTGACTTCCATTAAATCCAAAGAGAAGCTGTCATAAAAATAAGAAAGGTTACAATGTGACAGAGAGGCAGCTTTCAGTAAATAATAACAACAGCACATTCTCTCACCTTGCAAATATAATATGAGATAGGAAACACCATTGGCAATATATGAAGGTGAGTCCAATGATTTTGAAGACTTCCCTTCAAATAAAGCTAATTTGCGGCTGCAATCCTATCTACAGATGAGCTTCACCAAATACATTTTGCTGCCATAGACAAGTATGTAATGATGTTGCTGTAGTTGGGTCTTTGTTTTCCTCTTGTCCCTTGAGGCAAAGCACCTGTGCCACTTCTCTTTTAAGAACCAGAATAAGTGAATGTTGGCTCTTTTTGACTAACTTTGTTAGCATCATGAGTGTAGATGACTTAATATTGCTGTGGCTAAAATATAACATTCTTCGCAATGGTTTATAATTGCACTGCAAATAAAACTAGTAAGATGTGAATGCAGGTTGAGCAAAAGCATCTTCAAGTGTATAGCTTTATATATCTATTTATATACAATAATGCAAATTATTTCTATTTCTTAAAAGTGGTTCCCACTGTTATTCTTTATCATAGGGCTGTTTTTTTTTTTAGAAAGGCCAAGAGTAAGACATTAGTAACAGTATATGGCATAATATTGTGGGAGTTCTAATATTTTGAAATGAAGAGGAGTACTAGAATGGAAGAAAAAAGAATCAATTATATTTTATCTTGACTCTTTCCACTATAAGATTTGGGATTTTGTCCAAACTTTCTCTTACTGTATGTGCAGCCTGCCAGTTTTGAGTGAAACTTTGTATAATCTACTCTGATAGCAAATGTAGATATAGTATTATGGATCCTTCCTAGGCAAATGGCAGAGAGAAATGTCAACTCCATTGAAAAGCAAGGCTTGTAATTAGTTCCTTCCACAGTGGGAATATCTTTCTTGGTTCACCTAAGGGACCAATAGTGCAGGGTTGCACAGTAGAAGAATTGTCCTACAGAGTTGTGGTCCTACAGAAAGAACCCATAATAGATATTGTAGATTTGGTAAATACCGGTAGGAGCTGCAGAATTCTAGATGATGGCTAGATGGGGGCAATACAGTTCATTCTGATTCATCTCAGGTTTGAGATACAGGATCTCAGGAGGAAAAGAGTATTATAACAGAATTAGAGAGAGGAAGTTGGGAGTAGGAAGTGACCTGCTTTTGTTCTGACTTCTACATTTTGAATGATCTCATATTATTTCTCATATCCCGAATTAGGCGATCCCTGGTCATTGCAGGCAGAATGTAGAAGAAGAGAAATAGATTTTTCCCTGAATTCTATTGAATGTAACTCTAAGCTATTGTCCTTGTGACTGGCTTGATTGGTCAGAGGGATGAGTGGATTCCAGAAGGAATCTGTTGATCTAGTTGGACCCTGGACAGGTAAGATTTATCCCTAAGTGGACATAGTTTTCATAGAGTTAAAACAATCCCTGTATCAAGGGATTAGCTGTATCAAGGGGACTGTTGACCATGGGGTTAATTAATCAGTTTTCTGTACCAACATGACATTGAAATTGCAGAGAAGTCAAGTGGAAATGAAGCCACTATGGCTGTTCTTTTTTACCTCCACCCCCAACTAAATGAGCATATGAGAAAATGAGCAAAACCAAATGGAAAAAAGATAGTTGAATTTCCCTGCAGGCTTGATAAATCTACCTTAGACTGGGAAAACAGAAGGGTTATTAAGCACAGCAAACATCAGCATGGATAGCTGGGGAGATATATAAGACTTGCTTTATTGCAGCTTACTATACTCTATATGGTAAGAAATGTGAGGTATCACATTTTGGCAAACTTGTTTGACTGCATTTGTGGGATTGTTTCCTACAATATCAACTTCTACAACTAATTGGAAAGTATACTCCATTCGTTCTTCTCTCTGAAGAATACATACAGCCATCCATCCCTCAGTGGATGATGCTACAAGTGCATCTTTCTGATCTAGACAATGAACTGATCATTACAGGTTTCTTCTTGCTTTTAGTGGCTCTTAATCCTAAAGTTAATTGTCATAGTACCTTCCCTATGGAACAGCTTCCCCCCTGAGATTCAGAGGGCTCCAATCCTTCCCAAGATACTGGACTGGATTATTGAGACCCATATAGGTGCAGCTATATTGTGAGATTGTTGTGGTGTCTCAACTACTGTATTATGATTATTTTTAACTTTGTGTTCAAAGATAGACGTAGATGTAGATGTAGATGTAGATGTAGATGTAGATGTAGATAGATAGATAGATAGATAGATAGATAGATAGATAGACAGACAGACAGACAGACAGACAGACAGACAGACAGACAGAAAGAGAATGTTTGTGGGTTATTGTTAGCCATCCAAGTATATACACATTTTAAATGCCTGGATGTATAAAAACAATAAATAAGTAGCCCAAAGGGCCAAAGTTTAGCAAAATTAGTCTTATTCTGGCCAAATCTAAAATACTTAGCTGCTTGATTAAGAGGTAGAGATTTTAGGGAGCTGCTACTGAATTTAGTGGCTTTATTTGCACAACAATTGAACTGAGTCAATTAATAAGAGTAGTAGCAGTAGTAGCAGCAACATATCTAACATGGATTTGTAACTAAGCACAATATAGGTTTTGATATAATTGTTAGTATAATAAAGTAAAATATTTGTACATTCAGATTAATGAATTTTTACATTTTATTTTTAATATCAAATTTTAAAACATATTAACTTTCATAGTAAACTAGCTTTCACAGGGTCTCAAGAAAAAGAAGTAGGCTTAGTGCTTTTCTATATGTTAAAGAGGTCTGACTCCAAGTTTAATTATGGGAGGGGAAAAAGACAGTTTTATAGAACTGGAGCAAAGTGAGGAAAACAGAGGAAAAAGTATTAATCTCTACCTAGTAGTTGGATCAAATACATAAGTCCCTGAACCAGCAGCATTTTTTTTAAAAAATAACTGGTATGACCATACATAGGGCATGATGTATCAGCATCAGCAATTTATGCTGGCATGAATGTTCAAACTACTGATTATACTGGTGATAAAAAAAAATATGGGGACAATATAAGAAAGGTCCAGAGTATTATGAGTACCAGTATTCCAGATAACAAATTAAGGGATTAAATGTGGTGACCCAAAAAACAGATTGGTACAATAATTCATGTGAGACCCAAAGAATGCACCACCAGCTTAGTCATCTCTGTAATATGGAATTGGGGTATCTTATGAGCATTTATTAAATGAAAATTACAACTTTTAACAGTTTTTTTAAAGATCAGCATTAATTTAGACTTCCAGTTTTCTGATGCCTGGTGAGACCCACATCTGGCAGCCTTGGAAACCAAAGGGGAAAAAAACACAGATAGATAAATGAGACTAGAAGTCATCAACATAGATAAGATAATTGAACTGGTAAAATGAAATCAAGAAGCCTGTTGGAAGCATGTACAAATAAAATAATAAGGTGCCTAACACTGAACCCCAAGGAACCCCTAGTGCTAATAGAAAATATTGGAAGATATTCCACAAAACTTAGAACATCCATGAAAAGATCAGATTGAAACCCTGAAATACTGCACCAATAATACCAAGGGAAGTTAAATATATAATGTCAAATGTGATACAGTAAATAAGTCTACTAGCACCAGTGCTGACAATATATCACCAATAAAATAATTAGCAATATGCACCAACAAATATTCTATAGGGCAGTGATGGCTAACCTTTTTGTCATGTGCCGAAAGTACGTGCGTGCACCCATAATGCAATGCACCCTCCCGTACTCCCCCTATCCCTGCACATGGCATGGGACCCCCACATCCCCCTGAGCATGCATACGCATCTTCCACATGTGCCCCATCCCCACACATGCATGGCTGATACCCAAAAATCGGCTGGTGGGAGGTGCACGCGCATGCGCATTGGAACTGAGCTGGGGCGATGCCTCGCGTGCCCACAGAGATGGCTCTGAGTGCCACTTCCAGCACATGTACCATAGGTTCACCATCATGGCTATAGGGTATCCTACACAAAAACATGAGTGAAATGAGTACCCAATTAATAATATGAGGTGAAAGGGGAATTGAAGGGGGACTATTATCTCAAAAAAATCTTAGCTACAAAGGAAAAAAAGTAGATGTCAGAAGTTAGGACAAAAAGAAAAATCAAGGAAGATTTTTCCAACAAAGAACATAAATAGGCAAGTTTCCAAGACTCAGGAAAAGAAGTAGTGATGAGAGACCAGTTTATCAACCTTTAAAAAAAAAAAAAAAAAAAAAGACAAGTAGGAAAGAAGGGAGGAGGTATGAATGAAGAAGAGGAGGAAAAGGATCAGAAGGGTTGACAATGTAAGCAGCTTCAGTGATTATTTTGCCTATCACCTTCCCTATAATTGGAGGGAAGAAAATTTCAAATATGGTGAAATTTGCAACTGAAACTACTTAATTCAGGAACATTAAAATAACCGGAATGGAATTAAGGCTTGAACTGACTCAAGCAGTTCAATACAAAGTACTTGCAAAAATCATTAGGCATATGTTTACAGGAAAGCGCCTTATAAAGACTGTAGAACAAACAGCTATTTAGAAGACTTACATGAGTAGATACTGTATACTGACGTTGGGTTGTTTTGATTGCTTTACATTAAAATATTGAGAAAAATCATGTTGGTAAGATTCCCACTTACACTAAATATTTTCTCCCTATCATCCTGCTTTGGTTTCCAAACTTAAGTATGAATCTGATACTAGTGTGGAGTTAACTAGGAATAGAAGTTTCTAATAGCAGTTACTTTTCCTATGGCCAAATCTAGTACAACTCATACTGTTTGGCAGGGCAGATTTTATCAGATGTTATCCATTTCTGATGCTTCTAATTTAAATAAATGTGAACTATTAGAAAGAAGGACAGAGAAAATTGTTACAAATGATATGAACTGGCCCAATTTTAGCTTTCAACAAAGCCAAGAGAACTAACTTTACCAGGAAGAATGAAAGTTATCAGACGGGATTTCTGCGAAAATATGACTAATATTTTTCTACCTGTTTGGTTTTGCTGTTCAATTAATAAAAACTAAATAAACAAGTACCACAGACATATGTTTACTTAGGACCACATTACCTTGTCAATGAGCCAATGTAGTCTTCAGTGGTGGGATTCAATTTTTTTTACTACCGGTTCTGTGGGTGTGGCTTGGTGGCCGTGGCGTGGTTTGGTGGGCATGGCAGGAGAAGGATACTGTAAAATCTCCATTCCCTCCCCACTCCTGGGGAAAAGTTCCTGCAAAATCCCATCCCCACCCCACCCCACTAACCTGCTTTCCAGCTCCATTCTCATGTGCAGGGCAACCAAAGAAGACCCAGCTGATCAGCTGGGATTCAGGAAGCAGAGAATAGATGGGGGTGGGGCCAGTCAAGAGGTGGTGTTTGCCGGTTCTCCAAACTACTCAAAATTTCCACTACTGGTTCTCCAGAACTTGTCAAAACCTGGTGAATACCACGTCTGGTCTTCGGTAATACATGAGAGGACCATGGACCACTTCTTTAGCAACATTTCTGTAGAAATATTATTTATCTGAGATACTAAAATCTCCCAGAATGACTTAAGTTTTAGATCAGATAGACAGCAAAGAGGTAAATTCTCAAATATCTATTAATTATGCTGGGTAGAATTAATTTATTGGAATATCTATGGAGATTCTTAGATATCCAAGTAATGGTTGCGCCAAAGGGTTTTTTTTTTTTTTTGAAAAAAAAACACCTTTAGGATAACTTATTGGAAATTTCAAATCAGCAATCAGGAATTCTGATGAATTTAATAGTTGCTGCTAAAGGAGTAGACACAGAAAGTGAGAATTAGCAAATGTCGGTATCATTTAGATTTAATCATATTTTCCCAGGAACCCAGTATGTCAGCTGAGATTAATTTATCATGTCATGTGACCATCAATAATTCATTCATTTCTTTTTCTTGACATGTTCCAGCTAGCACATGATTCATTTATTTTTAGTTAAGCTTACTAAGTTGTTGAAATAATTAGTGTGAAACTTTCCACTGACTTTCCACTGGAAGAAGCTAAAAAAGACTTAGTTTCTTCAAAGTTATAATGGAATAGAGAGAAAGGATGTGATATATGAAGTTTCAGCTTTATTACAAGCTGACATATTATGGGAATGGAAAGATTAAGTTCTAACCACATTCTATTTCATAACTATAAGTCAGACTTTTACAAAGAATGTATTATTACTTTAAAATGCAGAGACATTTTGATAGTGAAATGCTGTGACTGTTTTTTTTGACCTTTAATATCCATATATTCAGATTTTTCTTTATAGCAGGAAGGACTGACAATGGTTTTCATAACACTAGACTCATGTAATCTAATAAGTCTGGGAAGCTTCAGCAAGATGCCTACAGCATCAGTTCCCAACACTGGGAAATAAATCATATTACTCAAGAATACTTAGAATTGCTTTTACTCATAGAAAAAAAAAACATTGGAAAAAGGACAGACAACATGATTCTTGCAAGTAGAAACAATAAATCATACTAAAGAATTTTTTTATTAAAATTAGGCTGGAATAAACATTCTGAGTGATTTTTCCAGCAGAATGTTGGAACACCCAGTACGTACCATTATAAATATCATGTCTTTTTAAAGAAATAGTTTTTTGCCACCAGTTTCATTAGCATTGGAGAATGCTGTTCATTCTATGTCAAAAGCTTTTTTTTTTTTTTTAAATCCTTGTCAGCCCACTCTTGTGACAATTGGATGTGGCATTTGGGTTTCTATTGACCAAAAGTACAAAGGTTTACAGATCAGTGAAAGTATAAAAATACAGGGGACAGAGATCTATTCCCTTCTGAAATGCACTCTTAACATTTTGTCTTACTCTGTTTAATTGATGCTTTGTAGCACTGTAGTCTGGAAGAAAAGTGTTTTTTTTTTTTTTTGCTGTGATGCTATCATTTTCATCTGTAAAGAAAATATCTGTGTATTTTTTTATAAGTAAAACAGGATTTATACAAGAAGTGATGGGAATGGAAAATATTAACCTAATGGACTCCTTGTACAACATTAAAATCCTATTTGTACTTCAGTTTAGTTTTTTTATTTTTCATTATCTAGTTCTTAATGTTACTTTTTGTTTATATTTATACATCTAAACTTCCAGGCATCATTTTTAGTTTTTGTATTTAGAAAGAATGGCACTTAGGGTAGTGCAGTTCAGTGAATATTAAATACAATTTTGTTCAGTTACATGGATAGAACAGAAATATTCGTAGTTCAGGATTGAACTGTGGGGTCCTTTATACTCTTTGAGCTTGGTAGTTTTCTTGCGGAGATTTGTTGTTTTCTTGCAGATATACTCATAATGTTCCCTAGTTTGGTAATTAAATGTATGCGAGAAAACAACCAAGCTCAGAGAGCACCAAGGACCCTATATTAGATGGTTTTAGATTGGTTGAAAATAAAGTTTAGAACTAAGCATTGAAAGTTAGCCTCTCCCTAGCTGATCAGCTCTATTTATTTGAATAATTCATGTAGAGGAGTTTCATTTATTGGATATGTAAACAAGTATCCATTCTATGAACATTTTTTTTAAAGATCCACTTTCAAAGGCCTTTCTTAACAATGAGATTATCTGTAAATCATCTATTGCTTTCTGTAGTTAGTCATATTAATAAGGGAAGAATCATTTGAGATTTTTGGAACACCTGTGCTTGAAAGTACTGCTAGTGGACAGCATCAGGTGATAGATAATTATCCAAGGAAGGGTCTTCTTAATTGTGATACCCAGAGTTTCAGATATCATGGAAGCTAAAAAAAAGATGCAGTTAGAGGAGCAAATTTATCTTCATTCAATTGATAGCAATTACTTGCTGGATTAAATATCTTTCACAGACAGAATCGTGTGTCCTTAGATGGAAGATACTGGATTCAAGCCATTGTCATTTGTGAAAATTGCAGGTGTACTATATTGAATAGTTAGATGAGGCTGAGGTCAAACTTTAGTATTTAGAGATTAGCAACATTGTCTTTGGACATGCCATATAGACAACTATAGGTGTTTCATTCACACTTATATAAAATCCTTTTAAAACAAAAAAAAACAACAGGGAAAATATTGAATTAGCTTTAAAGCAGAATTATGCTGCAGGGACAAAAAAAATCTTCATATTGTCTGAAAAAAGTCTGTCTGAAACATTTATTGGAGTTGGCAAATTACTAAGGCATCATCATCATAATCATCATTCATTGAATATATAAATTTGAAGTTGGTCCAGTGAATTAGAACATTTTACAATTGATTAGATGTTATAGTGTAGTACAGTGCTACACTATACATATATGCATACACAGTGCAGTCTAGTGCAGTTTTTATTTATTTTATTGATCTTTCTGTGAACTGCCTAGGATAAGAGGGAGGGAAGGCTCCATTCTGCAACAACTTATAATGAGGGTGGGCTGCTGGGGGTTCGCAGGGTTCAGGAGATCCTCTAGCTATGATTCTGCACAGTTTGGAGAACTCCCAAATCACACTCCTGGCTGGCCCTGCCCACCCCACTCCACCCCTCCCAGGAGTCACCACACAGTCCATTTTGGATGCAGGTAAGTGCAGGGCGTGCACGGAAGCTCAGGGAGAGTGAAAACGGGCCCTCGAAAAGTTCAGGAAGGCTAGAAATGGGTCCATTTCCAGCTTCCAGAGAGCCTCCGGAGCCCAGGGAGGCCAACTAGACCACGCTCACTATAGCCACACCCACACAGCAACTGGGCAGAGAACCCGTTGCTAAAAATTTTTGAAGCCCACTGCTGCTTATAGTTATTGCTATAGCAGCAAGCACAGCAATGAAAATGCACAATATATTTCTTCTGATTGTGGTAATACCAGTTGTATTAGAGCTAGTTGGATTAGATCCATCTTCTTTCAAGCTTTTTATCAACACATGTGAAATCTAACCATCTAGGGCATATCTGATGTTGCATTCCCAAGACAATTGATTCCCAAATTAGTGTAATGCTAAGCAAAGCAGAATTCTCAACTTTCAAACAGGAGTCCTTGATTATTATTAATTTATGAAACTTTTTATATCTTTGGCAATATTGTAAAATGCTTAAAGAAGGAGAAGATAAGATTGTGAACTTTAGCACCTTGGATTGTCACTGAGTGGGGTAGAGCTATTGTGGTTGAGTCATTGAGGTGTAATAGTTGGAAAGTTGGATTAGAACTGGATATATTCAGGTGCAATTCCTTATCCAGCTATGGGTGAGTATATAAATCACAGTTCTTTTAAAATTACAGATTCAATAGTTTTTATCAAATATATTAAGGCAAATTTGATAGATTTGTACAACATGCTAACCCATAACCAAACAAGCCACACTGTGTGTGTCATAGTATGATGTGAACTGAGCATTCTTTGAGAAAATAGTAATGGTGCAAGTGAAATGTTGGTGCGTTTTAATAACTAAAATCAAAAGTTAATTCTAACAAAATGTGTTTCTTTTTTGTACTTTGTGATATCTTTATTCATATTTGCTTAGATGATTCATGTAGACTAATTTTAATTCAGTGGATAAGTGCTTGAAGGTGGCAGCCTATTTCTTCAGCTGCCAGAACTGCTGGCAGCAGGAAGTACAAGGCAATTAAGAGAATGTTTACTTTCAATAAGCACTGTTTTCTTTTTTTAAAAAACAACAACCCATAACTTGAGTGATAAAGTGTATGGCAGAGGATGCCGCTGGGATTATAGTTTTATGCTCTTTTCCCTGGGAAATACCTTCTGTTGAACTTAATGGGGCTTACCTCTGGGTGCCTAGGCTAAAATTGGAGAAGTGGCATTGGGTTCTAAGTGAAACTTTTCTCAATCTTTGTATGAACATTCTGTTCATCATCTATTTAGCCTTAGACTGCAGAGACAGATGCAACTTTCTTCCTTCTTTCCATGGGCTTTGGAAAAAAATTGTTGAGATCAAATCTGAAGGCCCTGCTCATCTTTAATGTCTTTTGTTTCTTGGCATTGATTTTGTGGATAATGGCCATTTTGAGCTCTCTCATAAGAAAGCTTAAATGTTCATCATATTTCTGTTCACTTCCTACTTCAGTATATTTTCTACTAGAGAATAACCAGATCTTAGTGAGGAAGAATGTTAGACAAGTTTGAAAATATATTGATGGAAGTGATCTTAGTGACATGTGGCTTGTCTAGAAATGTACTTGCATGAAAAGGGGTGCACTCAAAGTGTATCTGTTATCCGAAGTAATATTATTAATAAAACAATGTCCAGTTGTTCCTTGCATTTCATCAAATTTACTTAGGAGAATTGAGGGAACATCTTTGAAGGGAAATCCAGTTGGGAAAGCAGGAATCTGTTCAATTTATATTTGATGTCTCTTTTAAAAGATGAGGCTTGCTTTCTGCCAAACAAACTACTACTCTTCTTTTTTCAGTTTATAAAAAAGAGGCAACATGAAGCATTTTCCAGGGCCACAGTATTTGCAAAGAGTTGATCATAACATCTATTTAGACTAAAAGTATTCTCTGATGGCATGGCTTCCTTTTTCAATTTTAGAAAAATCCATTGAAGACTCCATGTTTAAGATTCTGGAATGATCAGTAACCAAGATTTGAGATTTTTTTAAAAAGAGAAAACTACTTTATGGATTTCAAATGTGGTGTTTTTCTTCCTTCCCTCTTGCAGTAACATTATCTGCAGCTACACCAGCCTATTTTCGTGGATTCACATTGATTGCTTTGAAAGAAGGCAAAGAAGGAGACAAAGAAGAAGACCATGCTGGTACTTTCCAGGTGAGGAACAGTCTTTTGAACTATGGATTTAGAGATATGAACTAAAAGATGACCTCTGGCTTGGAAACGAGAGCCATACCTTTCTTTATATAGATTACCCATATCTTAAATTGTCACTGTAACAATGAAATAAATATTATAGCTTTAATCAAGTCAGATTAATATGAGAAAAGAATTGTAAGTAGGCTGTAGAATTCAACAAGATGCTGTTATATTCTTACATTTGTAATGCTATCTTTTGCCTGTTTACTTTGAAATCATTCCCATTGAAATTAGTGGGATTGTTGAGCCCAAGTAAGGTATACATTTTGCAGCCTTAACTATTTTGTCAAACAAAGAATTTGGAGGTTGTCCTTGACACTCAGCAATTCCAAATCCAGTTCAAATATTTTCTTGACACCATTATGTTTTTTTCCTGTACGTTCCAATGTCTTGACTAGCAACTCTCATTTGATCTTGGTGAGATTAACAAAATCTCTGCAGGAGATATCCAGCTATCATCTTTTGGAAGTAAGTCTGAATTATTTCAGTGTGACTTGCTTCCAAGTAAATACACAAGACCTGTATTTAATGAACTCAGATATGACTGCTCTTACAAATCTTAGAGATTTCTCAGAAAATAATTGTGACACTGTGCTAGGTTTCCTAATGATGCCAAATCCAAGCAACCCCCCCCCCCCCCGCCAAAGATTTTGCATAGCAGCAAAAATGATTTCCTTCTGGACAGAATAAGCGAGGATACTCTTCATGTCTCACTTCTAGTGAATTTCGGATGCAGAAAGTAGAAAATTGAATCATTACAGTACAGTAATACTGCTAATCAGCTGTTCTCACAAAGTTTTGATCAAATTAATATTTAGGGGTTTTTTAGTCACTGACTAAAAACAATATGTACTTAACTGAAGTTGCAAATCAAGCATTAAAGAATGTAGTATTAATTATTGACCTTAATATTAGTAGTTAGAGGCAAGAACTTGATTCATGGATAATATCTTAATATACAATACAATTATTAATTAATCCTTAATGGCCAAAAGTATATTTGGGTGAATTGAAGCCACATATTACCATCTCTTCTATTAAAATAGTCTTTGTTGACAGACATAAAACACATAGGATCAAAGTATTCATATTACTCCTTTGGGAAGTACCAGGAATACAGGAAGATTCTAATCATTTTAGCTAGATGGAAATTAGTAATTTTATTCAAAATACAAAGAAAAAGATAAAATGCAAAGTAAATGAACTTCTCAAATCAGGGTTAGCTCTGTGACTTTGGTGTTAATATCCTTTTGGTCTGTCTGGTTTCATGAATAAAAGGTAACAGAATTTGCTTTAGAAAGACTTTGTTTTTTGTTAAAATAAAAATGGGGAATGGGCAACATCATTGCTGGAAATTAGAAAGGAATCCCCAAAAAAGGAAATATGGATACATTATTTTCTACTTTTCATTCCTTCCTCCCTTTCAATCTGATTTATATTCTTCCTTGTATTATTCTTAATGAATTAATTATTAAGTATTATTAATGAATAATTGTTAATTATAATTTGTTATAATTACTTGAATATTAATTAATTAATTGTGCCTGCTAATTTAGCAGGGAAAAAACACATTGGGGGTAGAGAGAACCTGTGGATTAGGCTCCAACTGGAGATAATTTTTTCCCCTGCAGGTAAAACATAGGATTCAAAGATTATTTTCCCCCCACCCCAAAAGGTTCTTCTGAGTGTTTTAGAAAAAAGAGCTGGAAAGCAGAGATAGATGGGTTAATCAAGGAATAACTCTGGTAAAATTCTGGTAAAATTTTACCTGATATATACAGTAAAGATTTAAAATATTTGATTGTAAATGTATTAACAGCGGCTAGGATTGTATTTGCTAAAAATTGGAAAAATGAGAAAATACCATCACAGGAGGAAATTATTAAGAAAATATTGGAATGTGCTGAAATGAGTAGATTGACATTTGAAATTAGAGAACAAGAGGATAAACAATTTTATAAAATTTGGGATCTATTCTATCAATGGTTAGACAATAAAATACAGTAATGAAATATGTAGACTCTTAGAAAATAATAAATATATAAAGATGTACTTCTTTTTTTGTTATCATATCTATAAAATGTTTTTAGGATAGATTTGGGAGGATTATATGAATTGTTATAAAATAAACTAAGTAAATTATAGTTATCTCGCAAAGTATGAATGAACAAAATTATAGTCAAACGATTGTTTAATAGTGATACTAGGGTATTCAATTTTTGATTGATAATATGAGTTATTATGCAATGTAACTGTAATTGAGACTATGCAATGGATCCACAAAAAAATTGTAAACCAACCGACACACTGCTTGTACATTTATGAAAGAAAGTTGGATGTTTTTATGTTTTATTTGTTTGTCTTTAAAAACCAATAAAACTTGTTTTATATATATATAAAAAAGGAATAACTCTACTGTCTGTAGTACCACAAATCTCTGCCTTTCATTTTCTTGAACTCCATTGGCTGAGACTTTACTGCTAATTACTTGTCTTTGCTTTAGTTTATAGCATATTCCTTGATAAACTTTCTATTTTATTTTGTTTAGTCTGAATAAAGGGTGAGGGGTAAGGAGTGTGACCTTTTGGAACAGGAATAAGTTACAGCCATATCTAGAAAAAATAGTCTTGATCATATCTTACTGGGAGCATCAAGTTTTCCTCAAATGAAATATTTTTATATTACTTTTTTTTGACAAACTTGTAAAGAAAAGACAAACTGTTGAGATTTTCGTATATTCATTTAGTTTGGCTAAGAATGCAGGCTTGTCAAAATGGTGTAGCTGGTTAAATGAGAATCTGATAATCGGTCTTAATAGACTGTTGTTACAAAACTAGAAATAGAAGTAAAAATGGCTGGACCACATTTTGACTGGATTTGGCCAATAGAAAGCAAAAAAAAGATATCCCTGAAGGATAATGTCACTATGGAAAAAGCAAAAAACAAATAAATTATTGACTTAATCTTGTTTGGCCCATTAGCTGGAAAAATACAATTTTGATTGAATTAGAATATGACCAAGAAGTAATAATAAAGCTGATTGGCCAAAGTTTTTTTCCAGAAATGTACTTAACATGCCCAAATACCTAGCAATTTTATAGATTCAATTAATGTTCAGGTTTCTTCTTTACTTTTCATGAAATAACATTTTAAAAAAATATGATTAACAAAGCATATCTCTCGGTTCAATCAGAATGACCTTTTCCTCTTTTGACTGCCCCTCAGATTTTTTAAAATCCAAGCTTCATACTTGGGTTCAATGAGGGAAATAGTCTGCAGTTTGTGTAAAATTACCTATCATTTTCATTTTGCTATAAATTGTACGTGACCTGGTTCCTCTCTTGCGACTTCTTAATGGAGTGTAAAACTGGAAATAACACTTCTGTTCGTGGAAGTTTGGATCTAGCCACATATAAAAAGGGGTGGTGACACCTCTCCTTTATCATTGTGGTTTCCTTCCTACAAACACCCAATATTTTCTGCTGTATTTTAATATTGCCTGAGGCTGATAAAATGCACTAATGATTAACTCAATCTCATGAAGACTATGAGGGATAAAATACAATTCTTTTTTGTTTATTTTCTTGTTTTGCACATTGAAGATGCAGTCAGTCCACCAGATAATGATTCTATAAAATATATCACAGTAACTTTTATTATGCCTGTGATGTTTTTGAAAAAAAGTCTGGATCATTTCAGCATTTCACAAATCGTGATAGCAAGGCAAAGCATGTAATGTTTGCTGGAATTTTCACCATAGCTTTTCTGTGAAAAATAGATGTGTAGTTGATGATAGCAATATTATCCACAGTTAAAAATGTGGAGTTCGGGAGATTGGAAAAATATTATTATTCTTACATATTTATCATTATAAACAATTCTGTGACGTGTTCTTAAGCACTTTAGAAAATATATATCACTAACTATTTTTGGAGAGCCACAAGAGTAGCAGATGACAAAAATAATTTCATTGTCTCCTATTCATAATTTCTTTTTCCAGGTAGGACAGAATATAAATGCATTCTGAGCATATTAGACATGCAGTTAATATATTTTATGTTCCAAACTTCAGGTAATCTTGTTCTCACCCCCTTCTTGCTTTTTGAAACATATTGTCCTTTATTAGTATTATTGAATAATCATGAATGTGATTTCCCACACCTGACTACAATAGTTGTCATGGGCCACAATCACTGATATGGAGGTTTGATGGTAGATGTTAAATTGCTGATCTTAATGACATCAGAGGAAGACAAATTATTCTACCTATCATTTAACATCAAAGGTAACCTCATCTGTAATTTTTGGCAGAAGTCTGGCTTTGTATTCATTATAGGTATATATGAAGAAATGATAATAAGTTCCATTTTCACTTTCCTTCTCTAAAGTTAGGAAAATATTGAAAAAAAAACATTAATATTGGTAATTAGGCTGAAGAATGCCTTCTGTACATATGTATTCAGGCTTGGATTCAGTAGGAAAGCTGCTCGAGATATTTCTTTCGGATTATAAAATAAATAATATCAGCCCATTACTGAAAGTTACTAAATATGATGCCAAAATTTTCTCTGCAGTGTTTAGATTTGCCAAACAAATGTGGCTGGGGAGAAAATGGCATTATACATGTGTCATGTCAAGAAACACATCATAAAAAGGAGAAAAAAGAGAGAAGCAATTTACATTATTTTGTATGCTAGTTGATAGGTGCATATCTGTCACTTTTAAACAATGTAGAATAAGATTTATTCAGTCTATAGAGTATGTGGTATAGAAATCAGTGTACGGGGGGGGGGGGAATAAAGGGATAATAATGTATAAAATTGAAATCTACTGTTTTCTAAAGTTCTGTTATTGTGACTTCATTATTTTTATAAATAATTCAAGGTTGCAAACAAATCTACTATTATCTTTCCTATTTTTCCCTACAACAACATTCCTGTGAGATGAGTTAGGATGAGTGAGAGCAACTGGCTCAAAGCCACCCACAGTTTTTCATGTCCAAGATGGGACTAGAACTCAGTTTCCTGATTTCCAGATTGGTATTTATTTTATTTATTTTTTATTTTATTCATTTCTTTTATTTTATTTATGTATTTTGTCAAGCATGCATTTGATAATATATATAAGTATAAACATGATTATTAATACATGAAATAGATATGAATAAAAGGGACCATGAAGACAGGGACGATAGGCAGGTTGGTGAGCTTATGCACACACCAATGTGCATACCTTACCTTAACTATAATAGTTAATATATCTCAACTATTAGACCAAACTGGCTAACTTTTGTCATTGCGAAAAGAACTGAAGCTAGGAGATGTTGGTGTCTTTTCCTAATGCTCTAGTATCCTAAAGGTTGATTGGCCATGGCAAAAAAACCTTGACATTTTCTTATACTTGCGGAGCTTTGCTGATCTCTGAGCTTAGTTGTTTGCCTGCAGATGATTCCCTTGTACTGATTATGTTACTTAGTTGAGTAATAAGACTTCTGCAAGCAAACGATCATGTTCAGAAATTACTAAGGACTGCATTGTTCAGTCCTGAACTGCAAATATTATTTTCTGTTCCCCATATTTTCTTTAAATCTGGCTTGAACAAAGGGGTTTTTCCTAAGGAGACTACTGTTTTTTGAACATGATAGGTGGCCCCCAATTGATTGGTGAGCATAGAGGCAAGATCAAATGGGCAACCAATCCTGTATTATTCTCTATATACAGCATTATTCTTTCTCTTTCTTTCCCTTTCTTTTTACAACACTTCCCTCTCCCCACCCCCTACCATATATAGGGCTGCTGGGGAAGGGGTACTTCATTCTTGCTAGCAATTTGAATGGCTTGTTTGCAAATTAGACCAAGGATCTCAAAAAATATGGCTATATTGTTCACCTTGGACTTAAGGTTGCTATCTCTGAAGTCCAGATATGGTGCTTCAACCAAACCCAGTGGTGGAGCCCTTGTTTTATTCCAACTTTTTTTTTTTTTCAAAGCGGGCATGGCTGTTAAATTCTGCCTTCCTATAGAAAGGGGAGGTGGGAGGAAGGGCTCCACTGAGGGGATAGATCAACAAAAATTGGAACATGCCAAGCACATTCAGTTTAGACCTGAAGCAAAATTAGATCTATTTTGTTGCAAGATTTCTACAGGATAAGGGCTTAGACTGTGGTATAAATAAGTGGAAATTACATTATGTCCCTTGAACAAGTGACAGGGAACCATGGAGTGATAGGGAACCATGGAGAAAGTTAAGCAATACAATTATTAAATATGAAGAGATTTAGGCCTAACAAGACATGAAACAGTTGTAAAACAACACAAAGATATGAGATGGTAACATTTGAAACCCATGCTTTGTGAATTCGGGTCCAGTGGTGAGTTGAGAAGAGTAGGAAAAGTTTTGAACTAACTTATCACATGGCAAGCACAAAGTAATGGAGTTCATTTTCTAAGTAACTTAATGATAATTTCTGCATTGCAATAAAATTGGTTTATTTCTTTCTTGCCACAGTTGAGTGCATTTCTACCATTAATATCCTATCGGTGGTAATATCCAATTAAGTTCTCAGCAATGGCAAGAAAAGGACATTTTCACAAGGACCTGGCCTTCAGGCCTAACTGCATTTTCTGCCTCCCACTCCCACAACTCAACTCAGTTGACTTTGCAACCATAGAATTTAGATGAGAGTTGGCAGAAAAGACAATTTTTTAAATATTTCCAAACAGCTCATGTATCTCAGTGGAGGGATAATTATTAAGCCATTTAATTAGTTTTATTATTCTGGTAAGAAGCTGAATTCAGCATTTTAATTGGCAGTTAAATATTTTAAAAGTTTTTGAGTAGCTAAATTCATACCTTTTTGGCATAAAACAGAAGGAATTATCCTTCCCACCTGCAAACCCTCTGGTAAAGGCTCTTCCTGGAATTAACACCTGGCTCTAATCTCTGCATTCATTAAAGATTTAAGTGCCCACTTCTCTGCTATTTAGTGTTGCATTGCCATTGCCCTGTCGCTCTTTTCACTAGATGAAAAGTGAGTGTCTATAAATGATACATTAAACTTAAGCCATGGTAGGTTGCCATTATTTTGCAAGCAGTTTTCTATAGGAATCTTTTTTTAAGGAACTGGTAGGCTAACTCCACCTGGCATGTTTAGCTGCAGCCATGCAACTCTGAGACAGTATTTCAAGGCAGCTGTTTCAATATTGGCATGGCTATCATAGCATTAATACAGCCTTCCTCAAAGTTGTAAAGTGTGTAGAATGGACTACCATCTCCCCCTTTTTGTAAGTAAGTAAGCCACACAACCCGCAACTCAGCTTTAACCCTCAACCACAACCCTACCTCAACCGATCCACCATCACCCAAGACTAGGCATGCACGCCCCTAACTACCTCAATTCCAACTACTACTGGCCTTAAATCAAACTACTCAATGCAAGAAGCCTCGTGAATAAAATACCTGAATTTTTCCTCCTACTAAATATGGCTAAATTCGACATTATATTTGTCTGTGAAACATGGCTCAATGCATCTCCCCCTGACTCCATTACCACAGTAAGGGACTATCATGTTTACCGATCAGATCGTGAAATTCGTAGAGGAGGTGGTGTTGCTATCTTCTATAAAAAGTCCTTACATCTAAAAAATATCCAAGTTACCCAGGAGCTTGCTCTTCCTGAGACCATCATCTGTGAACTATCCTTAAATATCACAATTCGATTCTTACTATGTTACAGAGCACCTGATTATGACATCGAACATGTAAACAAGCTAAATACATTACTAACATGGGCTGCATCCTGCCCATACCCTTTTATCTTTCTTGGTGATTTCAATTTACCTCATATTGACTGGACCCTAAATGAATGTACAACTGAAATCATACACACAACCTTCTACAATGCTATTACAAATCTGGGACTGGAACAACTAGTAACCAACAACACTAGACTAAACAACTGCCTCGATCTCATCTTCTGCAATAGTTTGAATTTAATTTACGGAATACAAACTAAAGAACCCTTTTCCAGCAGTGACCACAATATGATTGACTTTTGTCTCAACATACGCCCACACAAAAATCACCACAATGATGTAATCCCCAATTGTAACTTCAAAAAGGCAACTATGATCTTATAGACAACGATCTCTCATCCCTTGATTGGCAATCTCTATTCACTGGATGCAATACTGTTGAAGACCATTACAACATATTTTTACTTGAAGTCAAAAGAGTCATCAAACTATATGTACCAACAACAACTCCCAAAACAAAACAAAAAAGCAGATTACCCATAATAATAAGGAAACTTCAATCCAAAAAGAGATCACTCTGGCGGAAAAACAAATCTGGTCACGTTGCCAATTTCAAAAGCCGATACAAAAATTTATGCCACCAGATAAAGACCGAATGCACCAATTATCACATTAAACAAGAGGAAAACCTTCTAAGCACCAATTCCACCCGTGCTTTTTACAATTTTGTAAACAACAAACTAAAAGACTCAAGGTCCATCCCACCCTTGATAGGACCTGATGGTAAAGACTGCAACGACGACACCATTAAAGCCAACCTCTTTAACACATTCTTCGGCTCAGTATTTGTAAACAGCAATGGATCATGCCCAGTATTTCCTAGCCGTACCACAGATAACAACAATGATCTAATACATATCGATTTTACAGAAGACAATGTTGAAAAAGCACTATGCAATCTAAAACCATCTCTATCTATTAGACCGGATGGAATATGTGCCTACTTCTTAAAAAAGCTATCCACTGCCATAGCCAAACCTCTAAGCATAATCTTTGAAAAATCTTTCAGGACCAGCTCCTTGCCTAACCTATGGTCACAAGCCACAGTCATCCCCATCTTCAAAAAGGGAGACCCAAGCCTAGTTGAAAATTACAGGCCAATCTCCTTATGCTGCGTCACCTGTAAAGTCATGGAATCAATTATTAACCAATCCATCATCCTCCACTTAGAGACAAACAACCTACTCTCCAATAAACAATTTGGTTTCAGAAAAAAACTATCCTGTAATCTGCAACTCTTACACTGCAAAAAACATATGGACGACACAACTCGACCAGGGCAAAGCAATAGACGCAATCTACATAGACTTCTGTAAAGCCTTTGATTCAGTGGTACACGACAAACTACTCCTAAAAATAAAATCCTATGGTATCTCTGGACAACTGAATAACTGGATAGAAGCATTCCTGGCAAACAGACAACAAATGGTCAAAATTGGGAGCGTCCTATCAAATTCTGTACCTGTCAATAGTGGTGTCCCCCAAGGCAGTGTTCTAGGACCAACTCTCTTCATACTCTACATAAATGACCTCTGTGATCATATTAAGAGCAATTGCGTTCTTTTCGCTGATGATGTAAAGCTGTTCAATACCACAGACAATACTGCTACCCTACAAAAAGATCTTGACTATGTATCAGAATGGTCAAACAAATGGCAACTTCAAATCACAACAAATAAATGCTCTGTCTTACATATTGGCAAAAAAAATCAGAAAATAAAATACAAGCTGAATAGTCAAGATCTTGTTGATGACCCAAGCTCTGTAAAGGACCTTGGAATACTCACCTCTAATGATCTAAGTGCTAGAGCCCACTGCAACTACATAGCCAAAAAGGCATTAAGAGTTGTTAACCTAATCCTACGTAGCTTTTTCTCTGGTAATATCACACTACGAACCAGAGCATACAAAACATTTGCTAGACCAATACTCGAATACAGTTCATCAGTCTGGAACCCACATTACGTATCTGATATTAGCACAATTGAGAAAGTCCAGAAATATTTCACAAGAAGAGTTCTCCACTCCTCTACTCGTTGTAGAATACCTTATGCCACCAGACTTGAAATTCTAGAACTAGAAAACCTTGAATTACGCCGTCTTCGGTCTAATTTAAGCATGGTATATAAAATCATACATTGCAATGTCCTACCTGTCAATGAATACTTCAGCTTCAACCATAACAACACAAGAGCACACAATAGATACAAACTCAAAGTTAACCGCACCAAACTTGATTGCAGGAAATACGACTTCAGCAATAGAGTGGTCAATGTCTGGAATACTCTACCCGACTCTGTAGTTTCTTCCCCAAACCCCAAAAACTTTAACCTTAGACTGTCTACTATTGACCTCACCCCTTTCCTAAGAGGTCTGTAGGGGGCGTGCATAAGCGCACCAACGTGCCTACCGTCCCTGTCCTATTGTTTCTCTTATTCTTCTTTTATTTTTCTTATATGTACCCATTTCATGTATTCACAACTATGTATACACTTATACTTATTATCTTGTAAACAATTGGCAAATCAAATAAATAAATAAAAAAATAAAAAAAATAAAAATAAATAAATTCATACCTTTTTGGCATAAAACAGAAGGAATTATCCTTCCCACCTGCAAACCCTCTGATAAAGGCTCTTCCTGGAATTAACACCTGGCTCTAATCTCTGCATTCATTAAAGATTTAAGTGCCCACTTCTCTGCTATTTAGTGTTGCATTGCCATTGCCCTGTCGCTCTTTTCACTAGATGAAAAGTGAGTGTCTATAAATGATGCATTAAACTTAAGCCATGGTAGGTTGCCATTATTTTGCAAGCAGTTTTCTATAGGAATCTTTTTTTAAGGAACTGGTAGGCTAACTCCACCTGGCATGTTTAGCTGCAGCCATGCAACTCTGAGACAGTATTTCAAGGCAGCTGTTTCAATATTGGCATGGCTATCATAGCATTAATACAGCCTTCCTCAAAGTTGTAAAGTGTGTAGAATGGACTACCATCTCCCCCTTTTTGTAAATAAATTTTCTTGTTCAATGCGATAATGTAAATAAATTTTCTTGTTCAATGTGATAAGACCCATTGTTTGGGATTCTCCAAAGTTTTACCTTAATAGTATAACAAAGTTTTACCTTAATAGTATAACTGATTATCTCAGCATTCATTTCATGCTAATAAGTCTCCTTCCATTGTCCTGAGAAAATGGATGATGCTTGGGACAAGATTTGGGACAAGGGATAGGTTGTAGGGGTTTTTTATGCTCGAGTTCAAAACTTTTCCCCTCTTCTCTTTTCTGTATTTTTCTGCTGTTTGCTGCTGCTGTTGTTGCTGCTGCTGCTGCTGCTGCTGATACAATGGTGGTTATAGAGATGCAAAGACTAGGAGCATGTTTTAAAAGTTCTGTGTCTGCTGCTAAGTACAGATTAACATTAAAGCTGGAAGTGTAGGAAAGGTGTGAAATGTAAGCATGCCACATAGTTTTATTTTCTAAAAGTTAGAATTGAATTTTGCACATTTTTTTCATTCCACTGTACTTCGTGAATATCTTCCAAACCATGATGAGGACAGATAAAGTATTATAGAAGGTGGTTTTGCAGATGAAATAGAAGTGGAAGAATCCATAGGATTTGTATCTCTTCATTTCCCCTTTCCAAATACATGAAGTCAAATGATCTTAGCATCAGATCAACTTCAGCCCTCCCCTGTCCTTTACCAATAAGGTAAGGTGTTCCACTTCGGTTTTGGTTTTCAGTCCTTGAGCACCTTCTTCCATCCTTATTTCCTGATCTGCATTAGATAAAGTTGTTAACTTCTCCCTATGTTTCCCATGAAGAGTCCATCACTTCATTCATGTTTGGGACTTGATCATAGAAAGCTTATGTATGGTGATATGTAGTAATATACAGTGGAATTCAGGAAAAAAATAATCTAAATGTTTACATTAAACTCAGAGTATATTAAATTAAAAATCTTACCATTTTATACAATCAT
The DNA here is from genome assembly GCF_049901735.1 of Notechis scutatus. Taxonomy (NCBI): domain Eukaryota; kingdom Metazoa; phylum Chordata; class Lepidosauria; order Squamata; family Elapidae; genus Notechis; species Notechis scutatus. Next base: position 249,350,187 of record NC_142009.1, on the reverse strand, counting down.
AAACTATACATACACACCCATATTATTGAATTTATTTAAAAAAGCATATTAAAGAAGGATATTAATTGACAACAGGTAAAATGACCAAATGGTACCACTTTAATGTCATATCTTACTGGCTTCCAGCTCATTTTCAAGTTTTAATGATCATTGATTGATTGATTCACCCGTTCATTCAATTGCATGGCTATTAAACTATAGTAACCTTTATGGACTGGTTCTAGATTATCAGAAAAAATGTTTCCTCCCATATCTTAAAATTGACCCCAGGAACCCTGTCAAAAGTGCTCTCTTGTGTTGATTTGTAGCACGTGGCAGCCAAGAATTATTCATCTCATTGGTGCCACTTCATTCTCAATGAGCCACAATAAGCACCAATTTTATTATATTTCCAGTGGCAGGCAAGGATGCTTTATCATCCAGGCCTTTTGCAGTTTTAAAATAGAGCATTCAAGAATACAATCAATCAATAAATTAATGAATTGTTTTAATTGCCACAACTGAGCTTTATAAGCAATCTCTGTCTGCTATTTATGCTGTTATATATTTTAGTCGTTTAATTTTTTTAAAAAAACAACGAGACACACTGTTTAAAAAATTAAATTCCAATTTGAGAACCCCATAATACTTTTTTTTCATTCTGAAGAAACTCTGAAGGGAAATATATACATTGTAAAATGAAATTAAATATATTGAGATTAAATTTCCCCCAATTTAGGGCATGTCAAATTTTTCAACTTTCAATTTCCAAGCATGAGGGGTGCTCAAAAGCTGTGACATGCCTTAGGGATTGTAAAGATGTTTTGGTTATCTTAATATAATTTAGATGTGCTTGGTGTAAGTAATTACATAAATATCATAACTTTTTAACACCCCCCCCTCCATATAGTACTGTTATTTGAGAATATTTGGTTCTGGTCAGAGAATATAACAATGTATACTTGAACAGATATATATGAGAGTAGACTGTTATTAATCGAATGTTCTTCTTAATAAATATGCTTAGGACAGTGGTAAAACTTAGATTTCTAACCAGCAGTGGAATCCTACCTGTTCCACTACTGGTTCGGTGATCACGTGCATGCACACCTAACACGCACACACAGCTTCCCACACACCAGCTGAGGCCTGCAGCACCAATCAGCTGAGAGGATAAAGAAGGGGCAGATGGGAGGGCCAATCCGGCGCTTTTCTCTTCTTTGTCCTCTCAGCTGATTGTCGGAGGCTTTTTTCCCTCCTCTCAACTGATCATCGGAGGCTTCTTTTACTACCGGTTCGGCTGAACTGGTAGGAATTTTTGCTACCGGTTTGTCTGAATCTGGCCTAACCGGTACCATACCACCACAGTTTCTAACCAATAGTCCAAAGGGAGACATACTAAAGCTTTTTGAGTTATGGCCTCAAAAATTATGAGTTTTAGAACTTCACAAAGTTTGCATATCCATGTGAGCTTGATGACTATGTTTGAAACCTGATCACAATCTGTAGGAATATTTGGTGGCCTTTTTTTGCAGTGTGATTTGCTTTTAGATATCCTGGAGCTCAGGGGATCTGGTCACCCATCATTAATCATAAATCAAAGAGGTCTTGATCTTTTAAAAAGCCCAGCTGTTCATGCATCTGTGTACAAAAGCTGAAAAGCGTTTTTATTCCTTTTTTTAGCATGCTCAGTTTTGCTGCCCCATTTTTCATGGGATTAAAGGTTCTTTGCTTGTTAATGGTCAAAAAGATCTGAAAATGGAGAATGTTATTTCAGTAACATAATTGTGGAAACAAGCAGCATTATAAGAATTACTCTGAAAACAGATCTCCAGAAACATAAAGAAATTGCAGTGTAATGGTCTTCTAAAGAAAAAGGGTTGGCCAATGCCATCAGGGTTTTGGATCTCTAATGAATGATAGTAATTCAATGAGAGAGCATATACTTCATATACAAGATGTCCCAAGCTAAATTCATAAATTGCAAGAAATGCTAGAAACATATTCATTTGATTATAGGAGAAACACTGCCTGACAGTATAGACAATATTTGGCTAGATGGAATACTAACTTGACTTGGTATAATGTAGCTTCTTTTTTTGTTCCAGTGTTCTTGTTTTTTTCTCTCATTATAGTTACTGATATTTTAAAATAAATATTCAATCAAAAATCATCTGAAATCAGAAAAATATATAGAAAATAGCTTTTGGTCCTTTTTCAGCCTCTTTTAGTTGTGAAGATCTCTGGGTAATTTTTAACAAATTTCAAACCACAGCAGCTGGGACATCCCCCCCAAATGCAGCTATCTACTATTCTCATATAAGTGGCTCACCTAAGCCACAATAATATAGTAACAAAGTATCATGCAAAATCATAAATAGAGTGGTTCTCAACCTGTGGACTGTGGATTCCTGGGGTGCGGTGCTGTTGTTACAGGAGGTCCACAGAGACGTGAAGAAATGTTATGATTTGAATCTTGAGTTAAGCTGTGAAGGTCTCTGGCCATGGTCTGTGGCCATAAAAGCTATTTAAAGAAGATCCTTGGTGAAGAAAAAGTTGAGAACCACTGGGATAGATAGATATCGGGTGGAGACCATTCTATTAGGAAGCCTGAATAAAAAGATTTCACCATAATCATTCATACATTTAGAGGCATTGTGATCTTTCTGGCAAATTTAGATGGCTGTTTTTCTGCACAAATACTGTCAAATTTTAGCCCTTCCATGATAATATAGCTTCATTCTCCTGCAGGGTCAATTAAGATTTAAATTTCTTGCACTTATTTAGCTCTGTAAAATAAGTTCTGAAAAAACGTTTGTGGCCCACTGATGTCCTATTCCGCATGGCCCATTTCCATTTCCGATTTTTCTAGATGATTTAGTTGTTCAGTTTGTCCCACATAGAATCCCAATTCTTCCCTGTATTAACAGTGTTTCCTCCCTTGATGTAATCAGGAGATGTCAGCAGCATGCTTCTATTTCACTCCCCTGTGTCTCTAATGAAATATTGATTAGTATGTGTCCTACGGCTGATCTTTGATGAACTGTACTGCCTATTCCCTTGGTGTCTGAAAGTTTCCTTACAATGTAAAGCTTTAATGCTTTTTCCCTCTGTAACTGGTTCCCAGCCCATTATATAACATATCCAGTGATGCCCTTCTTTTCCAGAGGATGAAATTATGAAGCTGATTTTGCCACTCGGGACTGATGAGAATATGAAAAAGAGTAAAGACAGAAATGTCCCTGTTTTCCCTCAAAATAATCCTCTCATACTCACCGAAAGAAAGTGAAGCAGGGTCTAGAGGGAGAAATTCTAAAAGCAATACAACACAAGCTGCACTATGCCATTGTACACCTTGGTATATAAACAAGTGGAACCTGAGAATAATGCTGCTGTCATTGCTTTTTACAGTAATTGTATTACATTAAATTACAATTAAAAAAATAAACAGTTATAAGTTAAAAAAAAAAGGAAAAAACGGAAAAAAAGAAAGTGCAAAAAAGAAAAAAATAGAGAAGATGGAAAAAATAAGGATATAGTAAAGGAAAATAAAAGAAACATATAAATAAATGTTTTCCCCCTTCATCACAAGTATAAATAATTTCATTAACATTACATTCTCTTAAAATATAACCAATGATATCTTCTTCCCATATTTCATCTCTTATCTATAAACAAATCCTTAAAATCTCATCATTCAGCCCTGGTCAGCAAAAGCCCATTAAGTCTATCAACTCTAACTCATAGTACATAGCTATTTAAATCTCATTCATTCCTTTATATTTCTTTCCTTTTAAAAAAAACATGTTCTCTAATCCTTTCAAATCATGTTCTAGGACAGTGGTGGCTAACCTTTTTTGGCTCCCGTACAGATAATTGCGTGTGCGCTTGCTTGCGCGCATGCACATGCCAGCACCCAGAAGGCAATGTGTGCTGGCCGCCCATGCCCCCTGCGCATGTACACGTGACCCCCCTTTGTGTGCCACATGTCTGCGCATGCACGCATGATCTCCCTCATGTGTTGCACATCCCTGTGCATGCACACGCATCTCCTGTGCACCTCTCCTCCACCCCCTGCGCATGCATGCCAGATACCCGACAAACAGCTGTCGGGTGGCAGCACATGCGCAGTGGGGCTCTTCCGGGTGACCTCTCATGTGCCGGGGAAAATGTCTCAGCGTGCCATTTCCGCCATGCATGGAATAGGTTCGCCAACATGGTTCTAGGATTTGGATTTCTTTTCATCTTTTCTTTTCTCCTTCCTTACAACTTTAACAACCCTTTTTTGTAAATTCAACATAGGGAAGGTATCAAAAATCTCTTGGTTTGTTATTTGTGTATCCCTACTGTCAAGACACCAACCAGTTTCATTTACATATCCAGTGTAGCATCTATTTTCCCATATCATTTTTGTAATCTGTCGCTTTTACATCCAATTTCAGATCAATCTCAGTCTTGGTCAGGAACATTTGTTCTTCTTCTATAACATATTTTAAATACAGTGAATCAACGAATGAGCAGGGGTGTCAAACTCGATTTCATGTAGAGCATCAGGATTGCGCTTGAGCTCCAGTGGCTGGGGCAGGGCCAGGATGGGCATGGCCAACTCAACGTCACTTGTGTCGGGGGCACCTGTGGTGGCCAGAGCACTCTGCCAGCAAAAACAGGCTCCTGAGCTCTGTTTTTGGCTGCCACAGCCTCCTGCAACCCTCTGCCAGAGAAAACAGAGCTCAGAAGGCCGTCCTGAGCTCCATTTTCACTGGCAGAAGTACTGCGCGCCGGTCCTTCCTTATTTCCAAGACAGTTCTGGGACCATTCTACACAAATACCTTTCAGTATGGCCAATCCTAAAGTATTTTTTTTCCATTCCACGTTAGTAATCAAATTTAAGTGTTTTCTCCTTTAATTGTAATATTTAATTCCTTCTGGTTCTCTCTAGTGTACAGCCTTCAAAGTCTTATCCTATCATTTTTCCCCCTAAAAATTTGAAACAACAGCATTTTCCCAGGGAAGAATTTCTTATAATTAATTTCAACATCTTATTTCAAACCCATCTGGATTTTAAAACATTTTAATCACCTTTTTAGTGTTTATTAAAAAAAAAAAAAGCTTTTTAAAAAAATCTATAAACTTCAGTTAAGCATCTCCCTCAATAACAATGGAAAGAAACTCACCCAGTATTTTCATACTTATTGATCTAAATGTTCTAGTAGCTGAAAAGCAATTAACAAGCAAGTTCCAAAAGTGACTGGTAAAGGAGGTAAGCAAACCCAGCGGCCATTTAAAAGACTGACCATGGTTTTAGCAGGGTTGTTGTTCCTTCATCTCTCAGAGCCCTAAACCAGCTGAAGACTATTATTTTGCAGTCTCCTGATGAGGGCCAAATGTATGGAGTACTTGTGGGTACTCTCAACTGCTTTTCTTTTCAGAATTCTCTGAATTCCTTTCAGAGAGGAATAACAAAGGCATGGTCTACTCACTTTCATAATTTTGATCAAAGTATTGAATCCTGCAAATACCTCCATAGGAATCCCTCAAGCTGTGTAAAAAGGGATTGGTAAGGCAAATACAAAAATATCTTGAGATGATTAAAAGTTGCATGAAAATGTAATATGACTTTTGGGTACTATTCTAAAGTTGAAAGTGGGGGAAAGCTATTAATGTGATTGAAAATACTATCCCAGAGTCACCTTGTGGGAGAGATGGACAGCATAATAATTTAATTAAAAAAAATACAATACTATAGAGAAAAATAACTTTCACTTTTCAGTTAACAAGAGAAAGATCCCAAGATCTGAAATGAATAGTTTCCTAAAGTATTCTGTTAAATAAACCCTTCCTAATATTTGTAATTGATAACATAAATTCTTTTTGGGATATACTTTATATTTACATGGGAAACTAATTTCTAGTCAATATCTGAAATGGTTTTCCATAGTTGCCTATTTTCAATATGTCATACTTCTATGCTTTCTTGCCATATGGAGATGTATTGGACAGCACACTTTTTCTGATACATTACAGATAGTGAAAATTGAAAATAAGCCATATATTTTATAACTGGGATACATGCAACCCTTTTTGAACATTTCCATGTGCTGCCACACTTGATATTTTATGAAACTTGATATTTTTGTTAAACTTCAGCCTATACACTATAATCCAGTTGTGCCAAGGACCTCACTTCATCATTTTCTAAAAGGTTGCAATTAAGTTACAGGTAGGGTTACAGTGTAAAATGGATAAGGCCATGACGTAAAATAGAATCTTAATATAAAAGAGGCAAGGGCAAAAAAATTAAAAGCAAACAAACAGAAAGATCAATCTTTAAGCTTGCCGGGCTTTTAATTATTAATTGATTTTTAGAATTAGCAGTATTTAGTTTTTAATATTTTGCATTTTACTGTGGTTTGTTACCCTGAATACTCAATGGAGTATAAATAATTGAATAAAGAAAACTGTAGTTTTAAGATAGCCATATGCTTCTAGTTTTTTCCTGTAAAGTGCACTCCAAATTCTGATGGCCCTCTCACTGAGTATTGATACATGGGAATGATCCTGGGAGATATAATAGAATAGAATTCTTTATTGGCCAAGTATGATTGGACACACAAGGAATTTGTCTTTGGTGCAGTGTATATCAAGGGGGGGAAAGGAGAAAGAACTTGAAAGATTCTCTTAATATAACTTTACAATTAAGGTAGAGCTAGTCTTATTGCTCAAAGAGCTAACATCACTTAAAAGTCTCAAAATATTTGCCCCCCCCTTTCCTTTAGCTCTTCAGAAAATTACAGAGGGTCCCTTTTGGAAACCTTTCCATATCCCCTATGCCTCTGTGGACTGAAATTCCTTTTGCATGATGGTGATCTAACCTGAAGTGCTTTTTTCCTATATCCTAAAGTCCTTCGTACATACTATTGCAGGGGTCGCCAACCTTTTGGACATCAGGGACCACCAAACTCATAATTTAAATCCCGCGGATCACCAATATGAATTTTGACTGACAGTGGCTTGCTGAAGTTGGTGGGAGAGAGAGAGAGATCTGATCTAAGCTCGGTGGGCTAGCAGTATCCTGCGATCCCAAATAAAGAATAATCGATCGGTAGGAAAACGGGGTGGGGGATTTTCCTGAAGACTTTTTGGAGGATTTTTCCAGGGTCTCTGCAGACAGAGACCCTGGAAAAATCCCAAAAAGAGTCTGCAGGAAAATCCCCCATCCCGTTTTCCTACCGATCAATCATGCTTTATTTGGAATTGCAGGATACCATGAGCGAGAGAGAGAGAGAGACTTTTGACTTCATGCAAGGAAAGCAGCAGAGGCAGCAGAAGTCTTTCTTTTTCTCCCCCAAACTCCGCCAGAAATGAGTCTTTGCCAGTGCAGCCTCTTGGAGCAGGATGCCTTGCAGGGTCCCAAAAAATCATTTCTGGTGGAGTTTGGGGGAGCGAAAGAAAGACTTTGCTGCTTTCCTTGCATGTAGCCAAAAGCAGAAGAAGAAAAAAGCAGAAAGAAGCAGCCCGGTGGCCAGGCGAGGTGTGTGGGGTGAGTGGGGCAAGTTCCCCCTCTCCGCCCTTTCCCCCCCTCCCCTCACTACGTCATGTTGTTTGCAATGCAAGTGACGCAAGCCTTGTGCTCCTGCAGGCCATGTGAGCAGTGCAACCTTGTGTTCCCGCACAGCCTGGATTAATTGCTTTGGGGGTGCTTAGGGGGTGACATTTCTCTGCAGACCACCAAAATTTTCTTGTGGCCCACTGGTGGTCTGCGGCCCACTGGTTGGTGACCACAGTTCTAGTCCAACCCCCTGCTTAGGCAGGAAACCCTATTCCATTTCAGAGAAATGGCTAACCAACATCTTTTAAAAAACTTCCAGTGTTGGAGCATTCACAACCTTTGGAGGCAAGTTGTTCCACTGATTAATTGTTCTAACTGTCAGGAAGTTTCTCCTTAGTTCTAAGTTGCTTCTTTTCTTGATTAGTTACCACCCATTGCTTCTTGTCCTATCCTCAGGTGCTTTGGAGAACAGCTTGACTCCCTCTTCTTTGTGGTAACCTGTGACATATTGGAATACAAGAAGGAGATGTTCTGGAAGCCAATAGTTTCTTTATCTGGAATAGTTGGTGGAAGAAAGAAAGCTACTTCTCAGTCATCCAGGTCATCGTTGTCCCAAAGGTGCTTTTTCAAGAGGCAATTGGACTTTCTTGTTTTTCTTTGATGATGTTTCGCTTCTCATCCAAGAAGTTTCTTCAGCTCAGAGCTCAGCTCAGAGCTGGAACATCATCAAAGAAAAACAAGAAAGTCCAGTTGCCTCTTGAAAAGGCACCTTTGGGACAAAGAAAGCTAATGGTAACAATATAAGGTTTTTTTTTCTTCTAAAAATTCTTGTATATAGGAAAAGAGTGAATATCTATATGAAATAGGTAGAAGTGATATTTTAAAATATCTATATTGTAGATGGTGTTCAAGGCTATTCCCAATTACTAGTTGTACAAATAGTTACTGACCACAGAGAGATTTTTTCCATAAAATCTCTCTCTAACTGAATCCTTCAAGTCTTCCACCAGTTCACCCATCAAACTGTGACTGAATTCATCCACTGTGCTGCTGGTCTTCTACTTCTCCTTTGGTGTTTCCCAGCATTAAGAACCTTCTTCAGAGACCTAGGATTTTGCGTAATACATCCAAAGTATGTAATTTAAGTCTATCATTTTTATTTTGAATGAAAACCTTGGATTGATTTGTTTGGTGATCTATTTGTTTGTTTTCTTGAATGCCTATAGTATTCTGAGGAGTTTTCTCCAACATCAAAGTTCAGTTTGTTATGACATCCAATTTGCTTTCTTCTGTTTCTTAAACTTTGGCAGTTTCTTTTTACATTCATCCTGAAGGACCTTTTTAAATTCATTCCATAGTTCCTCTGGTTATCTATCAATGAGATTTGGGACTTCAAAACGATAGTGTGATCTTTGAAAATGCTTAAGATCATATTATGGAAACTGGTTGATTATTTAGGTTAATTTTGAATTTGCATATAAGCAGTGTGTTGTTTGTTCCACAATTCATACCTGGCTTATAGGTCAGAAGAATCTCCTTAATGGAATGATGGCTTGAGGGACTGAAAGGAAGCTAATATTCCCAAAAAGAAAAGTGGTGGCAACTAGTGCAAAAAGAAGTTTCTTGCAGGCATGTCAAGGATATGAGATGAAAGATATGAGAGATATAAGTATGAAATATAAGAATAAGATATGGGAATAACTCACAAGGCTACAAAGTTAAGTTTTTCTTTTTCCTTTTGTTTGTAAGGCAACGTATCTGAGTTAGGCTTGTTGAAACTATATGTTACTTAGAAAACTATCAAGTGGTTTATTAAGATGATTCTTTATGGGTGGGGACTATGAATTGAACATAGTACCTTTTGCTACACATGGACATTGAAACAAATTATAAGTGGCACTTGTTAGAAAAAGACTTTTGATCTCCTGGATCATAAAATAACACGAAAGAGAAGATTGGAATATATGTTTCCTCAGCCGTGTATTGACAAGTCATAGTTCTACTTGAAAGCAGCCATCAGATATTACGCTAAGCTATACTTTTAGACACAATTGTTGCAGGATCAGGCCACAGATAATGGTAAGCCATAAACAAGGGCTGGGCTCACAAAATATGCCAAACCAAACTGTAATAAACTATGTAGTAACTAAGTACAATGTAAGAACCTATCCAATATCTGATAAATCCATCATTTCTTATATTCTGTTCTCTGTAACCATGTTTATACCAAAGATTAGCAGTCCATTAGTTAAATTAGTAAATATAACAATTATTCCTTTTTGAAATTTGTACATCGGGGTCCCCAATCTCCAGGATGCGGCCCACTATTGGGCCTTGAGCTGTTCAGAACTGGGCCGCAGAAGAGGGTGAGCAGGTGTGCATCCCCACATGCATGAGCAGTGGGCAAGCATGCACACATGCTCCATTTCCATGAATGGCTGGCAGGCATGCCTGTCACTCACACAAATGGAGCTGTGTGTGCACACTTACCTATTACTCACATAAAACCATTCTCTCTCCCTCCCCACCAATGCACAAAGCCAGAAAGTTTGGGGAATTCTGATGTATATTATGTGAGCTGTTTTTCCATTTATGTCTAAAGAGAGAGAGAAAAAAGTGGACCATATAGATCAGTGGTGGGATTCAATTTTTTTTACTACTGGTTCTGTGGGCATGGCTTGGTGGGCGTGGCAGGGGAAGGATAGTGTAAAATCTCCAGTCAGAGGTGATATTTGCCGGTTCTCTGAACTATTCAAAATTTCCACTATCGGTTCTCCAGAATTGGTCAGAACCTGCTAAATACCACCTCTGACATAGATGATCCTGTGTTCACTTTAACTGGTTATTTTGTTTGGTTATATATCAGCTCAAGAGACAGATTAAAGTATAACCATCAAATATAAAGCCTAGCAATTAAGAATTCTTTTTTTTTAATGGATAAGCACAAACATTAGTGTTGTATATTAACTTACATGGCAATGCTCCACAGTCTTGTTTTTTTAGTGGATAGACGCCTTAACTGCTGTCACATAGACAAATACATCTATCTGATTTGGAATGTTTTGAAACACTAGGCAAATTGTTTTCCACGAGAACTAATTGATTTGATAGTAATTTATACTTGAACTCCACAAGCAGACACTGATTGACAGTAATTAACATTAGTGCAGTGTCTCTGCAATCCATGGATGCTGCCTGTTTTCAGAAAAGTTCATGCAGCTTCAGCTTTTGGATACATTTAAGTTGCAATTTCTAGACACCTACCCACTTTCCTGGAAATAAAGACACTGAATTGAATGATATTTATTTTTGAGTAGGTAGGCAGGCAATGTATTATGCAGCTGGTGTTCAGCTTAATCTGAAGTAGTTCTAAGCCTGTGTTGTTCAACATATTTATAAAATAATCCATCATATTAATGAGTTCTGCAACAGTCAGAAGAATATTAACATAGATGACACCGATCACTACATGTTCCCAGATTAGAAGAGGATAAATCAAAGTCTAAATGGGCCGAGAATGGGGTTTATACTGTTCATATGTGCAGAAAGGATGTTGGTGCTTTCTTGGATCGGGCAACTTCAGAGAAAGCAAATGTAGTCTTAGGACAGATCAACAGAAGTAGCAAGATCAAGGGAAGCCATTTTATTGGCCAGTCAGCATCTCAAATCTTATGTTAAATTCTGGACACGATCTTTTGGGGAAAAATGAAAGAGAAATGAAAACAAGTTGGTAAGGGGCTTGTAAAGAAAAGAAAAAAACTTGAGAGAGTTGATTGGTGACACTAAGTATAATTTTTCTGAAGAAAAGTAGAATCCAATGAGGCACAATAACCTCTTTATCTGAAGAGCTACTATGCAGAAGACTATCATGTTCAGGATGTTTTGAGAAGACCAGAAAAGAAACAGTGTGTTTAAATTACAAGGAACTGGATTTGAGCTGAACCTTAAGAAAGTAAAGGGGTGGGATTCAACTGGTATTACTACCAGTTTGGTGACTATGTGCGCTTGTGTGCTTTGTGCGCATGTGCGCTTTGCGTGCACACATGCATTTAAAAAACCTTAAGCTGTGCCGCCCGGAAGCTGAAAAGCGCACAAGGGAATTTCTTTTAAAGGCAGAATACAGAAATATAAAAACAAATAGTTCAAAATGATTGGATATTTGAACATTATGCTGTGATGCAGACGCATACGCTTTAAAAACTTTGATACTGTTTAAAGAAAGCAGCTCTGTTGACCTTTGCAAAACTTTTACTGCATTTCATAACAAAGTCAACACATAGAAAAAAAAGCCCAGACAGCTCTTTTGTTTTGCTTTCCTTAGAAAAAAGCTTCTCTTCTTATTTGACTTGACAGAATGCTTTTGAAATCCAGGAACATTTTCTGTTCTTTTTAATGGCTTGTAATGTAACATACACTGGAGGTGGCAATTTATAAACCGAAAGTTGCAAGTCTCACCATAGCATGTGGGCAAGCATTTCAGTACAACTGAAGATGTTTACTGGATGGCAGCCAAAGCAGATAAAGTGCTTACCCATGTTTTGTGACCCTCTCTAGGTTGGATATGTCAGACAAGTATTCAGGATGATTTTTAGACAAGAAAAAAAAAGCATAATAGTGGTTACAGCTCAGATTCATCATTGTAGAAACATCAATATAAAACAACCAAGAGCAACAGTAGGCGGCTAGGCATTGTAGCTTGTTTGTAAAGACTGATATCTGAAGCTAACCATACAGTAATGATGTCAGAAGGGTGAAAACTATGTTGAGATATCAATGCAATCTCTGCCCTTTTCTACTTTTATCACAACACTTAACACACAAGAAGGTAAGCAGCAGAATTTGCATTATGACATATTCATCATTTACTTTCGTTCCCCCTTTTACTGTGGTTGTGCATAATGATCAAGCAAACAGTTTAATATGCAAAAGGTTCCAAGTTCAATTCTTGCTATCTACAGGAGGGGCTGGAAAAACATTTACCTGAAAAGCTAGAGAACCCATGCTTGTAAATATGAAAAGTGCTAGATAAGATGGATTGAGGCAGTTTTCTAAAATTCTCCTAGGATTGTAGTGCCATGGACTGTAGTGTCAAGCAATGGATGACTATTGTCAGGCTTCACACCCAAGGCTTAGTAGTAAATCATAGGCCTTCGGATACTTAACCCTTTCATTGGCAAGGGCAATGAAACTTGGTTACATTAGAAGTTAACACAAGAATCAAGATCACTGCTGATTGCTTGTTGCCATATAAATAAATCAAAACCATTGTCCATGGGTATACATAAATATGCATGTGAACCTCTTTCTCTCCCTCTCCCCACTTCTTTTCTTTGCCTGAATCAGTTCACTGCAAGATGAAGTCCTCTTCATTTAATGGCATGGACTTCAATCTACCATACTGGTTCAATGTGCAACTGAATCTAGAAGGGTAGAACTGAGAAAGGGCTCAAAATCACACATCTGGCTTTCATACCTAGGACAGGACTAGATCCTCCCTGCTCCTAGACTACTTTCTTAATGACTATACTACACTGGCATGCATATATGTAAGTGTGTATGTAACAAAATTTAGGGTTTAAACCCCTGACTTCTTCCTCTGGTTTTATGGGTATACTTTTATTCCAAGCTGGTGGGTTCTTAGGAAAACCCTTGACAATGTTGGGAGATAGCTGATGTATACTTACATAATGACTAATTTTGTTGATGAATTAATAGTAGTCCTATGGTGATTTCTTTCTTTCTTTCTTTCTTTCTTTCTTTCTTTCTTTCTTTCTTTCTTTCTTTCTTTCTTTCTATCTATCTATCTATCTATCTATCTATCTATCTATCTATCATCTATATTATTTTTTTGATGAATCTATATTAGTCCTATGGGGATTTTTTCTGTCTATCTATCTATCTATCTATCTATCTATCTATCTATCTATCATCTATCTATCAACATTATTGATCTTTTGCCAAAAATGATTGGCCTGAGAAAGTATCATTATACCAATGATACTTTGTTATTTTTGTTATTTTTCATATTAAATTTATGAAGGTTATATTTTAAAAATATGTCCATAAATCTGTACATGCCAGGACCATAATGATAATAATTGCTGATCCAGAATGATAGATGTACAATTTTCAGAATATAATTCTAAGAACATGCATTGTGTATGCAAGTTTGTTATTAACTCCAGCTGGCTTAAATGTCCATGAAATGCACAAACACCTTTTGCATGATTTATCATTCCAATCTGAATCCTTGTTGCAGATGGCAAGCACAATTGGTTCAACTGTGCAACAGATTTTGTCCCCAGTTGTCATTTTTCCTTTTGAACCTTATTCATGGCACTAATAAACAACTGTGATTATCAGCTTGCATAGTGAGATTTATTGTTATATTATTTCCAAACTCTTGAGGTTCAGAAAATGTATATATTGTTATCAAGAAATGGTTTCTTTCCTTTGAGGAAAGTAAGAACAGAATAGATTCAACATGGAAGCCTATAATACTGACTGTGAGGATGAGATGGTATTTTATTGCAACAAAGGAATCCTGAATGAACATAATTCTATTAACTTGGGTCATAGCTGGAAGACTTTCAATACCACATTTTGTTGTATGGAATTTCTTTGAAAAAAGCTGAGACATTTTATACACAATATAATTGAAAATGTAACACCCCATCATCCTTGGAATTTAAACTACATAGCAATTGCATTGATATGGCAGGTATGCTAAGATTTTCAAAGCTAGAGTTTGTATGGTTGTCATCTCTCTTAACATTTATATGCATTTATTACCTGGAATAGAAATTGCATCATTTTGAAGATGATCTTCAAAGTGAGGCAAACACTTCATGAATTCAAAGACAGTTGCAATGTATCTCAAATGGAGAGGAAAAGATTTTCATTTAGTAAAGACACAATCAGCGGTTTCCACTACTAGCAGGGGGATAAATCAATCTAAACTGATTGTCTATAACTATTACATCCAGGATCCAACCATTCTAATTAGTGAAAGGCGTTTGAGATAAAAGGGTTGAAATATCCTGTATGTTGTCAGGTACTCTGACAGGAGGAAAATTATTTGAAGGTGCCATCTGCTACAAAACCAAATTTAATCTCGGAAATATACTGCCCTTTTTTGTATCTCATAGCAATAAAACAGGGAGAAAACACTAACAAGCAGAGGAAGGCAAAAACATTCTTAAACATGTTTACTCAGAAGTAAATGCCTATAAGTACATGAGAAACACAGGCAGATGATAGATCTTCTATCTTGGTTTGACAAGGGCCTAAGCATTTGAGTCCCCATCAGTGGGAAATTTTATTGTGTGTATTGAATTATTTTAATTAAAATGTACTTGAGTTTAACTTAATAGTTCAATTTTAATTCATCCAGGTTGTTTTAGAATGTTACTCTGGTATCTATCCTAAAAAGAGATGGATAGAACTAGTTCCATTTAAGAATGTCTAGGACAGTGATGGCTAACCTTTTCCATGTTGCATACCAAAAGTGCACCAGTGCACTCTCGTATGCCTGCACCCATGATGCAATGCGCGTGTGACTCCCCCTGCCCCTCTGCGCATGCATGTGTGACCCCATGCATGTTCACTGCGTGCCTCTGAGCATGCACATGTGACCCCCTGCACCGTATGCCTCTGTGCATGAGCATGCAACCCTCACCTGCTGCATGCCTCTATGCATGCGCGCACATCTCCCAGGCATGTGTCTCCCCAGGCGCATCACGGAAGATACCCAACAATCAGGTGGCTGGTGGGGGAAGCGTGCACATGTGCAGTGGGGCTCTCCTGGGCGACCTCTCGTGTGCCAGCAGAAGTGGCTCTGCGTGCCACTTCCGGCACACGTGCGATAGGTTCGCCATAATGGGTCTAGGAGAATAGAATGAGATGGTAAAGGAGGTAATCCAGATAATGAATGGAACAAAAGTTTGTCCTCCTTGTTAGCCAAATTCTCATCATGTTCAAAATTATTTCGATACGTTTTCAGTTCAATATTTCATAAAGTGTTCCCACAATGCTCAGGTCCTGTTGCACGTTAAAATTAACCATGATTGGGGGCGTTTCAACAGATGGAAAGCTGCAGAGCTGCTGTACTACTTATTTAAAAGGATACATATTCCTTTTCATTTCTTAGCAAGTGTTTTGCTGAAAGAGGAGTACAGATCTGATGATCCCAGGACTGAAGAGAGGACCATACTACATCACACCTTGTTTACTGGTCACAGCTGTTTTGAAAGAAGGAAGTCCATTCAAAGATGTTCAGCAGTCCCTCCACGGCCAAACATTTGGAAAATGATGGCGGGAGGTCAGAAGGACCAAGCACAATTTTACAGCAGTTTCAGATAGAATCCTTCTCTTTCAGAGACAAAATTGTCCCAGGCCTCTCAAAATGGCATAGCTGGCTGTGAAACTGTAATTACCCAAAGTTCTATCCAGTGGATATGAATAATCAGGCAAAATTTTAGTTCATAGGAACTCATACACAGAGTTGTTTCTGAAATCTTTGTTCTGCAACTTTCTGTTTTGTCAAGATTTGTCAAGACCTTCTGTTTTGTCCAGCTAGTCTGTGGCTGACCAGGAATAAGAAAGCCTAGTTTTGTAAGAGGCTGTTCAGTAATTCTCAGTGGTAGAATTCCTATGGGAGCCTCCCTTGGCTGTTGCCATGATCGACCGTATATCCTTCAATTCTTAAATTGTTTTAGATTTCTAGAGAAAAGAAAATTAATTAAATGGCTAACTGGGTAGCTATAAAGCAAAGCATTAGCTGCTTTGTGGATAAGCTTTTTGCCTTGAATCTGTGGAAGTGATATAAAATCAAAATTCCAAGTGTCCCTACCTAAAATTCCCTAGTTTAAATACTAAATAGGATATCAAATGATTGTCTTTTTTCAAGCTTCTGTGGAAGTCCCATGCTTTGCTTATATATTCGTAAATCTTTTCAATCGATAATACAGTTTTCACTGGTGAACTGACAGAATCATTCATACAACAGAGGGAAGTAGCAGTAAGAAAGCCGTCTCTTTGATGGCAGACTAACCTTGATGTGAATAAAAACTGATGCTTATTAAAACTATAATTTAAACCACTCCCTTAGTATAACTTGTTTTGTTTTCAGCATACTTCTTTGAATAGGGCTGGGTAAGGTTACTTTTGTGCTTTTCAGCCCATTCCAACAGCATCCACTGACTAATCTGTGTGGGAAGAAGAAAAACCAGCATCCAACTCTCACAAATAATGCTGACAAGCAGGGAAAGCTAATTTCTATCTATAGGATGCTTTAGGATAATTAGTTCTTTTAAAAAGACAACACTAGGCCTTTTATACAAATCACGTGCATGAATTAGAGATCAACCATGTTTCAAACAACTTGAAAAAAAATCAACTCAATGTCCTTCATTCTTGTCAATTTGCAATCGCTTCATTGCAAAGTCACTAGAAATGAGAGTGTTTCTAACCTGTAAAATCCACAGTCAATATA
This sequence comes from Notechis scutatus, assembly GCF_049901735.1. NCBI lineage: Eukaryota > Metazoa > Chordata > Lepidosauria > Squamata > Elapidae > Notechis > Notechis scutatus. Next base: position 249,333,166 of record NC_142009.1, on the reverse strand, counting down.
TATCCCAAAATCCAGCATTTCTGGGGCAAGTTTAGGGCTTGTGCAATGGAACATTTTTGTATGCAGGAAAAATAAATCTCAGCATGTGTGCCAGAGCTCTTTTTAAAACACATCAACACATATGCATTCACATTACTTTTATTTAATGCAGGTTATTTTTTAAAAAAATCAATTTTCTTTTAATTATAACAACAGATCCATCAGTTTCGATGAAGAAAAGAATGAAAATGCTTTTTTCCCCATTTGGGAATTGTTACTAGGGTTATTTAAGTTTTTCTGACATGAAAAAGACTGCTGCTATACCTCTGAATATCTCACAGCAGGGAAGAAGAATCTATTTCAGAAATGCATTTCTGATTTCTTATTGAAAGAAATGGTGACAGTTAGTTTTTTTCTGAAATTAGACCCAAACTAATGTATCAAAGTATAATTCAGGGTTATTGGGGGGGGGGGGGTTAAAAATGAAATTGGCAGACCTTTCAAGTAGTCCTTGGTCAACATTTCCACTGCTGAACAAGACAGCTGTTAAGTGAATTTTATCCCATTGTGTGACCTTCCTTGCCATGGTTGTTAAGTGAATCCCTGCATTTGTTAAGTTAGCACCATGTTTGTTAAGTGAACCTGGTTGACTTTGCTTTTCAGATGATTGCAAAAGGAGATAACATGACCTCAGGACACTGCAATTGTTATAAATACATGCTAGATTGTGTATAACTGCACAATCGTGCCTACCGTCCCTGTCCTATTGTCCCCATTCCTTCGTACCTATTTCCTGTATTCATACTCATGTTTATTCTTATAACTATTATCTTGTAAGCGATTGACAAATCACAATAATTAGAAATAAAAATAAGTGTCTGAATTTTGATCATGTGATCACAGGGATGCTGTAATGGTTGTAAGTATGAAAAATGGTCATAAGTTAATGTTTTCTATGCTTCGAATGGCCACTAAACGAACACTTGTAAGTTGAGGGCTACATGTACTATATGATTTTTAAAAATACCTCTTTTTAATATGAACATGAAACTCACATTAAAGGGGGCAATTGTGACTGCCATCTTCACTTTTTTGACCCCCTGTGTGATATAAGGAACTTATGAATTTGGTCTGTGTTGAGAACAAGTAATCCTCAACTTACAACCATTTGTTTGAGATGTTGATACTCTAGAAAAAGTGCAGAGAAGAACAACCAGAATGATTAGGGGACTGGAGACTAGAACATATGAAGAACGGTTACAGGAACTGGGTATGGCTTGTCTACTGAAGAGAAGGATCAGGGGAGACATGATAGCAGTCTTCCAATATCTCAGGGGCTGCCACAAAGAAGAAGGAGTCAAGCTATTCTTCAAAGCACCTGAAGGCAGGACAAGAAGCAATGGGTGGAAACTAATCAAGGAGAGAAGCAACTTAGAACTAAAGAGAAATTTCCTGACAGTGAAAACAATCAATCACTGAAACAACTTGCCTGCAGAAGTTGTGATTGCTCCAACACTGGAAGTTTTTAAAAAGATGTTGGATAACTATTTGTCTGAAGTGGTGTAGGGTTTCCTGCCTAGGCAGGGGGTTGGACTAAATGACCTACAAGGTCCCTTCCAACTCTGTTAATCTGTGATCTGTTTAGCAACCATTTAAAGTTACAATTGCACCAGAAAAACTGACTTATGACTGTTGCAGCATCCCCAACCATCACATGATCAAAATTTAGGTGCTTGGCAACTGGCATGTGTTTAAATGGTTGCAACATCCAGGGTCATGTGATCACCATTTATGACCTTCCCAGCTGGCTTCCATCAAGCAAGTCAATGGGGAAAGCTGGATTTGCTTAACACCTGGGCGGATCACTTAACAACCATGACAAAAAGGTCATAAAATTGGGTGCAACTCACTAAAGAAATACCTTGCTTAATAATGGAAATTCTTGTCCCAATTATTGTAAGTCAAGGACTAACTGTATTTCTACCTCTAGAAGAAGGAGTGGCAGAACCTTGGGGTGGAATTAAAAGGGGGATCAGCCTAGAATACTTATTTAGCCACAGGCGAACTAAGTTCTAACCCTCTTAGATTCAGTTGACTCTTATATAACTCCTACTAGTGCTAACCATTAGTTGAGAATATTGCTGTGCCTAGATTGTTTAGCAATAAACCAGTTTCTTTGTTTATTTGCCTTTATGTGTGGACATGATTATTTTGTACTTGACATTACCTTGCTCACCATAGCTCAATCTTATTTTGCCTAGCATCTGGGATCATAATTCCAATATCAAAATAGTTTGCTTTTTGTATTAAACCCAAACATCTAATATAACAAATTTGGCATGTTTGCTGATTTCTATTAGAACATTGGAATTTTTTGTTCTTGTTAGAGGCTAATTATTTATGCATTTTGCACATTTGATGTTTCTGTATTATACTTTGGATTCTTTGTTGAAGTTGTGTATTAAAATAGTAAAGAGACTAACAGTTCATCAGCTTCACAGAAAATAGGTATCAGTGTTTGGAATATCTTGCAATTGCGTTTAAGATAAAATAGTTGTTTATTTTCTGATGCCCATCGAGTTTAGCTTAAAATTACTTAAGTATGTTTAATTGCAGCACAGATTGTTTGAGATCAGCAAACACAAATGTTCAGGGTATTCAAATTGAGAAAATTAGGCAGTTATCAGCTATTAAAATATAAGCTTAGCATCATATTTAAACACACATTTAGACAATTGTCTGAAAATAATTACCACTATGATTTTCGTATCTGATAACTGCATAGTGTAATTACAGTGTGGTGGCTTTAATTATGTATGATATAAATTTTGTTTAATACCATATTTGTAAGAGTACATTCAGTGTCTGAGATTGTAGATGGATGTGTAAAGGTTTATGAGAGGCTGCTAAAAGGTATAAAACTGGTTGTCGGACTGATGAAGACTCTGGAGGTAGTTACACATAGAACAAGTTGCAAGCTTCCCTCTTATAAGTGAATATACCCATCTCTACAGAAATTAGAAAATGTGTACAGCAATTAAGATGCATAAACTGAGAATACTTCAGTTTCTGGAATAACATGTAATGCTATCCCTTTCATCTCAATAACATTTGCTAGTGAGAACTCAGTATGAATCTTGCCTGGAAAAGAATTGTTTGGCTTTTAGGCAGCTGCCCAGAAACCTTACAAATTTTTTCTGTCGTTGGGTATTATTGGACAACTTCAATCAGATCTTAACCAGTATATATGAAAGCAACCGATGCTATACTCTGTCCAGTGTATGAAGAACGTGAAGAATATACATACAGTGTGTCAGTTGGTTACGTATCTTTTGTGCTATACTTTTGTAGTCATTTACTCACAATTTATATCAATCTTCATATTGTCAAACTAACATGTTTATATATTTATTAGTTATTAATCATCCATTACTAAACTATTCCATCATTTTATACGAGATGTTCCACATTTTATCTTAAAATTTATGTTATAATTTCAACCAATGGTTATATATATCTGTATTATGTTTTATATCAATCTATTAGATTTCTATCACAAAATTATCTAGTCTATTATATTACCATGCCTTTTTATCCAACCATTGATAAAACAAATCCCATATCATATAAAATTGCTTATCTTCTTGTTCTCTAATTTCAAATGTCAGTTTACTCATTTCAGCACAGTCCATAATTTTTTGATAACTTCCTCCTGCATAGGTATTTTGTCATTTTTCTAGTTCTTCGCAAATACAATTCTAGCTGCTGTTAAGACATATACAATCAACTATTTCAGTTCTTTATTATATATGTCTGGTATGACTCCCAATAAAAAGATCTCTGGTTTAAAGTCTATGTGCTGTTTTATCATTTTTTCCAAACATGTGTGGATTTTAGTCCAATATTTCTTTGTGTCTGAACATGTCCACCACATAGGGTAATATGAACCAGGTATCCGATGACATTTCCAGCATTTATCCGATTTATTCTTAAACATTCTCGCAAGTCTCGGCGGGGGTAGGTGCCACCTGTAAAACATCTTATACAAATTTTCTTTATATGCAGTTGACATTGTCATTTTATAATTTTGAGACCACAATTTTTGCCATTTTTCCAAATCAATCCCATATCCAAAATTTTTCCCCCACGCGATCATCGTTTCTTTAACTTGCTCCTCCTCCAATTTAAATTCTAATAGATATTCATAAAGTTTTTTAATTACCTTTTGATCAGTACCCATCAAAATTTTATCTAAGTCAGTCAACTTATCATAACTACCTTCTGCCTTGGAGTCTTTATCAAACCTAGATTGTATTTGCAAATAAGAAAACCAATTCATTTTTACACCTTGTTCTTGCAATGTTTGCCTAGATTTAAGTTCACCCTTTTCATTCAATAATTTCCCATATCTAACTGTTTGTTCCTTTTTATATATTATTGGATAAGAAAAAGCTTCAATATCCATGTTGGAATTTTTAAGTAATATTGTCTTTTAATCTTCTCCTAGCTCAAAAATAATGCCTCATGAATATAATGTCTTCTAAAATACCCCTGTGTTTTAGTTCCCTTATACCAGAGAAAGGCATGCCATCCCAGCAGCAAGTCATAACCTTCTAAAGTCAATAATCTACTGTTCCTTAGTGTTATCCATTCCTTTACCCACATCAAACTTGTCACCTGGTAATACAGCTCCCAATTGGGCAAGGCAAACCCTCCTCTTATTCTTGCATCTTGTAACAGCTTTAATTTTATTCTTGCTTTTTTACCCTGCCAAATATATTTCAACACAATTCTATTTAAATCTTCAAAAAACTCTTTCCCTAATCGAATAGGAATTGTCTGGAATAAATATAAAACTCTAAGCAGTATATTCATCTTAATTGTGGATATTCTCCCAATCAATTATAGTTGCAATTTTTCCCATTTCATCAAGTCTGTCGCAATCTGCTGTTTGAGTTTAACATAGTTATCTTCCTTTAGGGTATTGCATCTTGGTGTAATATAAATCCCTAAGTATTTAACCTTGTTCGTGACCTGTATTTTTAAAGTTTCTTCCAACTCTTTCTTTTGTCTTGTTAACATATTCTTTGTTAATATCTTTGTTTAGTCTTTATTTATTCTCAGACCTGCTACTTTTCCATATTCTTCTATTTTTTCTATTAATTTGGGTGTTGTTTCCATTGGGTCTTCTAATATAAATATCAGGTCATCTGCAAAAGCTTGCAATTTATACTCCTCCTTTTTAATTTTCATTCCTTTTATTTCTTTTACTTCTCTGATATTCCTGTTCAACACTTCCAATGTTAACACAAACAGCAAAGGCATCAATGCCTTGCCTTGTCCATTTTCTTATATCTATGGATTCTGTTAATTCTCCATTCACCATCACCTTTGCAGTTTGTTCGTGATATATTGTTTCAATGGCTTGGATAAATTTCTTATCAAATCCCATTTGTATCAGTTGCAGTAAAATAAATCTCCAACTCACATTGTCAAAGGCTTTTTGAGCATCTAGAAACATCAAGGCCCAATGCGCCGAAATGGACAAACTAACCCAAGCACTAAAAAATAAAGAATCCTCATCCTATTACAACAATTGGAATCCTTTGTATAATTGGCTAAACCAAAGATAGATCACCTCTAGGAAAATTATGGCCGAGGGCCTCCGAAGCAGAGATAAAGAAAAGCACCGCCGATGATACTTTTGAAGAAGAAAGGATCTTACAGACAGTCACAAAATATGGTTTTATTTTAACTGTTTTCCCTACTCTATCCTTCCCCTCCCTTACTCTTCCCTTTCCCTTCTCTTAGGCTTTCCTCTTTCTCCCTCTTGGCCTATGCTAAGGCCTGTTTGTCTTTTTGTTGTACATAACTTGTAGTTGTGTTGTTCTTTTAAAGGTAAAACTAATAAAGTATTTTTCCAAAAAAAAAAAAAAAGAAACATCAAGGCCATTTGCCTCTCAGGGTGTGCTTCATAATATTCCAGAGTATCCAAAATGATTCTCACGTTGTCTTTGATTTGTCTCTTTGGCAGAAATCCATTTTGATCAGCATGAATAAAATTATTTAAGTATCTTTTTAGTCTTTCTGCCAAAATTGAAGCAAAGATTTTATAGTCTGAATTCAATAAAGATATAGGTCTATAATTTTTAACTTGCTGCAGGTCTGTACCTTCCTTTGGTATAAGTGTAATGTATGCTTCTGACCATGTTTTTGGTATTCTTTTCTTTAACATAACTTCATTCGTAACTTCTAGAAGATGAAAATTCAATATTTCCTGAAAAGTCTTATAGAATCCCACTGGCAAACCATCTGGACCTGGAGCTTTCCCAGCATTCTGTTTAGTTTCATCATTGTTATACTTCCTTCTAACATTGTTACAATATTTTTGGGTATCTGAGGTAAATTCGCTTTCTGAAGATATTGCTTGATAAACTCCAGTGCATGTCAGTGTGATAAATAATTATACATATTTTTCATCCATCCAAACTCCATCCAGCCTTTTTTATTTATTTAGTATATTTTAGAAATGTATAAAGGTAAAGGTTCCCCTTGCACATACGTGCTAGTTGTTTCTGGCTCTGGCCAGCATGACTAAACACCGAAGATGCACGGAACGCTGTTATCTTCCCACCAAAGTGGTCCCTATTTTTCTACTTTAATTTTTACATGCTTTCAAACTGCTAGGTTGGCAGAAGCTGGGACAAGTAACAGGAGCTCATTCCATTATGTGGTGCTAGGGATTCGAACCGCCGAAGTGCTGATCTTTCTGATCGACAACCTCAGCGTCTTAGTCACTTAGCCACTGTGTCCCTTTAGAAATGTATAATAAGGCCACCCAATTTTAGAATGACTGGGGAATTTACATATAGTCCTTCATTTATGACCTCAATTGAGCCCCAAATTTCTGTTGTTAAGCAAAACATTTGTTAAGTGAGTTTTGCTCCATTTTATAAACTTTCTGGCCCCAGCTGTTAAGTAGATCATTGCAAGAGGTTAAGTTAGCATGGTTTTTTTAAGTGAATCTGGCTTCCCCATTGACTTTGCTTGTCAGAAGGTCACAAAAGGGGATCACATGACCCTGGGACGTTGCAATATGAGTCAATTGCCAAGTGTCTAAATTTTGATCCCATGACCTTGGGGATGCTGCAATGGTCGTAAGTGTGAAAAAATGTCCATAATAGTAATAGCTTTGTAATGGAGATGAGCACCACCCTCTAGAGCTGGAAACAACTAGCACGTATGTGTGAGGGGAACCTTTACCTTTTACCTTTTTACACATGCCTTAATAATTGCATTTTGATACACATAGAATTATAACTGTTGAAGAGGACACCAACCCCCCCTCCCTAAAATGAAGTCAGCTAATCCTGATCAACAAGTCCTAATCTTCTGTGTGTAGAAGGGCTGATCAATTTTGGCATTAGCCTCTTAGAAAGAGTTGAAGCAGATACCACAGTAAATTGGCCAAGATGTCTTGATGTAACAGTTTATTCTTTCAATCTGTGATGCTAATGAATGTAAAAAGGACCTATATGTCAGTCACAAGGATGGAGTAATGGGACATCCCTAACAAAAGAGCTTGATGCATGACTAAGTATCATGGAGTCATAACTTAATATGCAAGTTAGTAAATACTGTAACTCCAGGTCTATATGGTAATTCACAATCTTAATAATGGCAGAATTGCTATCTGAATGGAACTCTTTACAACTTACTTCTGAAATGAAGCAGGGTTTTAAAAGAACCAGATGTTCCCCCACTATTGTGATCCGAGGTATTTTTTTCCCAGGAGTGGGATTCTACCAGTTCACACCTATTCGCTAGAACTGGTTGTTAACATTCTAAGCAGTTTGGAGAACCGGTTGTTAGAAGAAATTACTGGCCTAATCCTGTAAGGAAGCAGGAAGGAAACATTCTGGTGTTGCTTACAGAAACTGTTCTCCATTAACCCTTATTACGTTCTTGGCAGGACTAGACTTCCTGTCTCAGGAACTTCTCTGGAGTTTTTTTCCTCTCCTTTGCTGGTACTTTGCTTGTGTGGAGTGACCATTCAAAGTTACAATGGCACTGAAAAAAGGGACTTATGACCATTTTTCACACTTACAACTGTAGCAGCATCCCCACAGTCATGAGAGGCCAGGCGAGGAGATGCGTGCCTCGATGTGAGTGATGTTGAGTTGGCTACGCCCAGCCAATAACATGACCACCAAGCCATGCCCACCAACTAAGCCATGCCCACAGAAACGGTTGTTAAAAAATTTGAATCCCACCCCTGTTTTTTTCCTGCTTATCAATGTCTAATTTCTATTTGCTATCATTAACATTTCATCTGCAGGGATTATATTTCTCTGCCTTTTGACTGAAATTATCCAAAATCATTATCTTCTCGAAATCCCTAATTGACAGCACTTGTAGATAGCTTAACAGATCTGAAACAGTCTGTCCATGGTTGAGCTGCTTTTTTGCTGTTTTTACTTCAGCATTTCATGTTCTTGTGGGATAACCTGATTACTTGAAGGAAATGGTGAATGTACATATACATATACATGTAGTATTCTAAGTCACATTGTTTAAAAAACATCTAAGGGGTGGGAACTAAAAAGCAGCCAGTTTTTGTATGCAGTTGGGAGAACATTGGAAAGAATTCTCAACTTTGGGATAGTGTCCTGTGCCTCAGTTTTTACAGGTTGTATCTGCCAATAGCTAGTTGTAGATTTTTTTTTTTATTACCCAGAGAATTAGATAAAAAAAATAAATTTTAAACAGCCAGGTTAAGATTCTGAATTAAGATTAGGTAGGTTCTTGGAGACTGCCTAGACAACTCCCTGAAGTTTTCTTGGCATTTCTTTCAGAAATAGTTTGCCATTACCTCTTTCCTAGGACTGAGAGAAAGTGACTGGCCCAAGGTCATCCATCTGGCTTTGTCCTAAATTGGGACTAGAACTCATAGTCTCTCAGTTTTTAGCCTGATGCCTTAACCATTATATCCAACTGGCTCTTTCAGTGGAATAACACAGATGCCCTGAAGATCTACTTTTGTTGCTAGAGTAAGGGTCTTAAAATGTACACACATCTGAATACTTCGTGCCTTCTCAGAAAACAAGATGTGTATAAAATGGGCAGGATTTACCAGGGTTGCACAGCTCACTCAGGGAGCAGAGTATGGGCTGTTCTTCCCAGGACACAAGCATTTTTTTAATCTCAATCTCTCTTCTTTCCCATCTTGCTGTTTTTCCTCATCATCTGTTTCCATGTGCTTTCAATTCATCCATGGAAGTTCCTTTAATAACACCTTTCTCTCAGTATAGCTTCTCTAGTGGAGAGGCATGATACCTCTACCTCTAATCTCTCCTTCTTTTTCTGAGAGGGCGACATAGGAAAAGTACTTAGGAATTTTGCCAGGGAAGCCACAGTACCAAATATCTGGGAAGGTTTACACTTGGCTTATATTCTGTAGCAAAACCAAACCAATACTCCTATCATACACATCTATATACATGACTCCCAAATTGTTTCAAATTAGTCCTTTATTAAAGGAGATTCTGAAATGTGACAACTGCATGCTGTATTTTAGAATCTTCTCAATAAAGAAACAATTGTTTGTTTATTTGATTGATTAAATGTCATCAAATAGCTGTTAGACTCCTAGCAACCACAAAGATTTTTCTCCATGATAGTTTGTAAATTATAAAATATATAAATCCATGCAGCAGCTGTATGTGTCTATTTGTTACAGTTTGTCTGATCCCTTGTTGACCCTTAATTTAAACCAAGTAACTCTAGATTTAAAGGAACAAGCTATTCAGTCCTTCTTTTGTGTCTATCGTGACCTGTAGAACTTTTGCAAGCCTGTTGTAATGCAAATAGATTCAGATGAAAAGATACGTGAGATATTTTTAATATGTTCTCTTTAAATGTGTGTCCATAGTGGAGTGTTTCCAGAAGCCAGTGCTTTAGCAGGTCTGTAAGATGAAGTGGAGAATTCCACTCTCAGGGACTGCTCACAGTGAGCCTTTAATTTATGTTTTAGTGATGTCAGGAACATATTATCATAAAGGTTTACTTAATTTGGTTATGGCTTGAAGAAAAAAAATGAGCAAAGGTTTTGTGGAAAAGATTTAATAATTTGAAGCAAAATGATTCCATAAAATTATCTCTCCCTCTTCCCACACCACTACCACATTATCTCCTGAATAAGAAGTCTTAGCTTATGACTTTGGACCTTCTTTCCATTGACCACAATTGCCTTATTTCTGAATAGGACTTTACTGCTAATTTCTAATTTTCTTTGTCCTAATTCCCCCTCTAAAAAAACCCCACACTCTGGAATACTTTTGAATGTCCGGGCCTGATTTCAAACTCACGAAACTTCATTTCTAGTTTGATTGCAAAAGTGCCTTATTTTTTAAAAAGACAAATCAAGTAATTTAAATGTAATTCCCTCCTCTCTAGTAATTCAGGTTTTAAAATGGGCCATACTGTGATTTTTAACAAGCTTGCTTCTATAATTGCCCTTTTTGGGAGGGGTTAAGGTGTTCGGCAACACAGCTCTCAAATAAATGAGCTACAGAATAAACTTTATTACACAATTTGCTTTGTGTAGCTATTCAGCTGTGATCTATTATATAGGCAGCCCATGGTGAGCAGGCAAGAAAGCAACATTTTCTTAATGAAGACCAATTTGATTTTTTTAAAATTAAAACAAAACAACATTTTTGATGGGAATGTCCTCTGTTCATCGAAACAACTAATGTTCAAACATGTCAATCATCTGATAAATTTAAGAATTTTCCTTTATATATTTCAAGTAACATGACAGTGGGTCTATTTTGATAAGCTCAGTCTCCTCATCAACCCTCGGTACCCCAAATTTGCAGTCAGGGGAACTATTGCATAGATGAGATTGAGATTTATACATTTGGATTGTAAAAATCCAGATGTCCATTTGATGGCAGTAAAGGAAGTAGTTGGTTTTTAGAATGGAATTCTTTATTGGCCAAGTGTGATTGGACACACAAGGAAATTGTCTTGGTGCAAATGCTCTCAGCATACATAAAAGAAAAGATACATTCATCAAGAGTCAAGAATCATAAGGTACAACACTTAATGATAGTCATAGGGTACAATAAGCAATCAAATCATACTAGGAAACAGTCAATATAAATCATAAGGATACAAGCGACAAAGTTACAGTCATACAGTCACAAGTGGGAGGGGATGGGTGATAGGGAGTGATGAGAAGATTAATAGTAATAGTAGTGCAGACTTCGTAAATAGTTGGGCAGTGTTGAGGGAGTTTAGCAGAGTGATGGCTTTTGGGGAAAAAAGTGTTCTTGTGTCTAGTTGTTCTGGTGTGCAGTGCTCTATAGCAGTGATCCCCAACCTTTTTGGCGCCCGCGCCCGGTACCGGCATCAGCTGGGCGCCGCGGCCGGTACCGCATCAGCTGGGCGCCGCCATCTTTTTTGATGAAAAAGTGCTTCCGGTGACCTCACGGAAGCACGTTTCATCAAAAAGATGGCGGCGCCAGCGCTCGGTGAGCTTTTCCGGGAAATGGCTTTCTCAGAAAAGCTCACCGGAAGCACTGGTGCCGCCATCTTTTTGATGAAAACGTGCTTCGGTGAGCTTTCTACCGGAAAAGCTCACCGGAAGCACTTTTTCATCAAAAAGATGGCGGCGCAGCAAGCCGCGGCCCGGTAAGAGTTGTTCCGTGGACCGATAACGGTGGTTGGGGACCCCTGCTCTATAGCATCATTTGAGGGAAGAACCTGGAACAGTTTATGTCCGGGATGTGAGAGGTCTGTAAATATTTTCACAGCCCTTTTTTTTAACTTGTGCAGTATACAGGTCCTTGATTGAAGGCAGGTTGGTAATTATTGTTTTTTCCGCAGTCCTAATTATCCTCTGAAGTCTGTGTCTGTCCTGTTGGGTTGCAGAACCAGATCAGACCGTCATAGAGGTGCAGATGATAAACTCAATAATTCCTCTGTAGAACTGTATCAGCAGCTCCTTGGGGAGTTTGAGCTTTCTGAGTTGGGGCAGAAAGAACATTTTTGCTTTTTTGATGATGTTTTTGATGTTAGATGTCCATTTTAGGTCTTGTGATTTGATGGAACCTAGAAATTTGAAAGTCTCTACTGTTGATGCTGTGTTGTCTAGTATTGTAAGAGGTGGTAGTATGGGAGGGTTCCTTCTAAAGTCTATCACCATTTCCATGGTTTTGAGTGTGTTCAGTTCCAGATTGTTCCGGATACATCACGAGGCAAGTTGTACAACCTCCTATCTGTATGCAGATTCGTCGTTGTCTCGAATGAGACCAATCACTGTTGTGTCATCTGCAAACTTCAGTATTTTAACAGATGGATCATTTGAGATGTAGTCATTGATATATTGTAATGGTCTATGGTAATATTCCTTTTTTTTTTTTAAACAAGTTTTATTAATTTTCAAAACACACAAATCATCATTTTCCATTACATGTTTAAACCTTTTTCCATTATAAATTTAACAAGTCAGGTAAACTATAATTCTATTTTTAAACCATTTCCATATAAACATACAAAAACCTCTTATCCAATTTCCCTTTATTTCTCTTCACTCTTATTCAATTTTATTATTATTATTTCATCTACTTCTTTCTGACTTAGTTACCATTATTCTCATTCTATATTTCTACAAGGTTTTATTAATTTCCCCCAAAAACAACATAATCACACAACACACAAAACATATAAAAGATCTTTTTGGAAAGTAACTTGGACCCAGGTATCTCTCTTTTTATGGACTTCAATTATATTCAGGCTCATCTTACATATCATTACTTATTTTATTTACCATTCTAAGTCTTCTATATTAACTTCTCCACATATTTCACTCTTCTTGATTCTATCTTAATTAATCATCTTAATTTGAGTCATTATATTTATATCTTTTGTCCATTCTCTATTATACCTTTGTCTCATTCCTTTTAAAAAGAAAGAAATTTCTCCTGAAATCACTAATCAGAGTATGATGCCTTTCTATCTCCCCACTAAATTAATCAAATTAATCTTTAAAATACCCAATCCGATTTTGCTTGGTACATTCTAACTGAATAATACATCTAAAACAATTAAATACATAGTTAAGCAATAGATTTAAATATTAAAAACAAAATACTATAATGAAAGTTTTATAATAATATCAATACCATAATCTTAATAAACTCTTTAATTAAAGTTTAATATTCTAAATCTCCCCTCATATTATATTTTCAAACCAATCATTATTAACATTCCAACATTTTAATCTCTTATCAACTCTCAAGCCATTTAAATTTTCTATTTCTGATACAATACTACAATATCATCTTATGTACCTTGCAAAATCTCTTTGAAGAAATTATACTTATCCTTTATCCCTAAAAAAAATTTCTTTTTCTCATTTAATTTCAAAACTTTGTAACTTTTCTCCACCTTTTCCCTTTCTTTCTTCCCCCAACAAACCTTTCTAGCCCCCTTCTAGCCCCCTTCTTCTAGCCTCTGCCTTACTGGCTTCCTTCTCTGTCGCATTTCTCTTCCCTTTTGTTTACCATCCTTATATTGATTTTGCACCTTGTTTTTCCCTTTCTTAAATGTTTTTTAAATCTTAAGTCCTTTATTTCTCTTCTTTTTCCTCTTCCTTCCTCTTGGTCGAGTTCTGAGATTTATTAAAGATGGCTTCCTTTCTTTGTTCTTCTTCTGCTGTCTTCATCTGTTGCAATGTTTGTTGATAATTAATAAGCGCCATTTCTAAAAAAAAGGAAGGCTTCTTTCAAACCAGCTTTACCATTTTGTTTTGCTTGCTCATAGTCTTTTCTCAGTTCCTCGATAGAAGAAGCCATTATCAATCTTTTCTTTTCTTTTCTCTACAATAGCCAGAATATTCCAAAGGAAAAATAAGACAATCCCAAAGTTCTCAGTCAGTCCAAACCAAGACAGAGTTCCCACTCTCTCCTCCTGGGGTAGTATCAATTAAAGAAAAGGAAAGTCCAAATCTGTTTCTTAAAGTCTTATTACAATATATTTTAGTCTTTCAATCCTTAAGGCATCTCCTCCAACAAGGTCTTAGCATACAAATATTTTTTTAAGTCCCCTCTTTTCCCACTCACCGCTTAGAGCCAGTTTTCACCTAAAAAAAATAGGTTTCTTAATATTCACTTTTTATTCCGTAAAAAAGAGGGTAAGCTATACTTTCAGCACCATTAAACTGCCGCTTTTTCCTCTTCTCGAAGGTATCATTCAGAAAGTCATACTTTTCAGGAATTTTGTTAAATATGTCTTAGAGTCCTAGGAACCAAGAAAGACTTTCTCCTCTCAAGCACTTTCTCCACTTCCTCCTGCGCATTCTTACCCGGCTGCCAGCTTCTTTGTGGCGGCCATTACGGACCGCCGCTGCACGCCCTGGGAAAAGGGGGTTCTGCCGGCCGGGAGGGGGTCTGCAACACCCCAAACCCTTCTCCGGATCCCCCTACCTTCAGCTGCCCCTGCAGGGCAGCCTAGCTCCGTACCCGTCTGGGTCGGAGCCCCAAAAACGGCTAGCGCGGCAGGGATCGCGCAGCTTCGCAAATCCCTGCCGCCGCGAAGCCGACAAACCGGAAACTCCATCTATGGTAATATTCTTGAAAAACTTGCCTACAGTCCCTGTCCTAATGTCCCCTTTTATTCGTACCCATTTCATGTACTCATAATCATGTTCCTAATTATATCTGTTATCTAAAACATGCTTGACAAAGTAAATAAATAAAATAAAACTGGAGGAGGAGCTGGAGCAGCGAACTGGGCAAAAGTCAGATAAGAGACAGCTTAGCCTGCAGAAGCAATGCAACATAGCAAACATGACTAGTTTTTGGACTGTAAAGGGGAAGGAGGGGAAGAGATGGACTTTCCAACTTGCAAGAATCTGTTACTGTAAACCTGCAACACAGCTATTGTTATGATTGGTGCTCCTGGTTAAAACTACTCGAATGATCGGCAGCTATATAGTGGCGAATTGGAAGTTTTCAGCCTGGATCTTCTAGCCCTAATGTAGACTTTCTGCATGATTTAACACTATGCACCATCAGCATTTTTTTTTAAAAAAAAAATTAAATTTGAGGAATAGTTAGGTTTGGAATTAAGATTTGTTTTTGAAGATTTGTTTTTAACATAGCTTTGTTTTTTTGTTGTTGTTGAAAGAATCTGGAGGTGATTGTTTTTATGGCAGATGGCAGAACCTGTGCAATCTTGGCTGGTCTAAAAAAATGTGCAAGCATAACATAGCTGTAGGAAACTGTGAAGTTGAAACCCTAAGAGTTGAAAGAGATCTTGATAATTATTTAGTCTAACCCCCATTACCCAGTGCAGGAATCCTCATAGTATCCCAGACAGATAGTAGTCCATTTTTTTCCTTGAAAACTTCCGGTAATGAAGCACCCATGAGTTCAAGAAACAGACTGTTCCATTGCTTTATAGATCTTGCATTCATAAAATTACTCTTTATTTCAAGTTTGGATTTCTTTATGTGTTAGGCTTGGTTTTGACTTACCCTCGGGTCTTATGGAAGACAAATCCATGCTTTTTGCTCTGTGATATCCCTTCATGTAGTTATGTTTTATAACCTGTAAGTTGCCCAGAATCACCTTGTAGGGAAGATGGGCAGCGTAAAAATTTAATAAACAAATAATGAATAAATCTATTGAAAGACTCAGTCACTAGTAGAAAGATATTTATGGTGTGAATTACTGACTAGACTAAGCTAAACGGATGTCATGAGTATTCATGCTTTTATCACATTGAATACCAATGCAGCTTGCTTAGAATAGAACATGTTGTGGTATCCATAGGAACAGAAGGGAAGTACATGGTGAAATGAAAGGAATATAGAAGTATGCCAATTAATCAAATGTTGGTTGTTCAGCATTGGGGCTTAGGGAATATTATGCTGTGTGGTGCAATTTAGGAAGGTTTTGCGATATTTAAGAGGCAGTGTGGTGTCAATCTAAGCCAGTACAACTAAGTCAAAGCTTTTTAATGCACATGTACAGTAGTAGTTACCAGGATAGCTCCCCCTTCAAGGATAGGACTGCTGTACTGAAATCTATAGTATTCAAGGTATATGAATTAGCTTCTCATAAGCAACCTCTGGTTCCAGGTAGTTCTCTTTTCAGGGATGGGAATGCCATAGTGTTTCCACATTATCCCCAGCATATTGCTTTGTTTTGGCAATTTACTTTCATACATTGCAAGCCTTCACTGCCTTTCTTATCAAGAAATCCAATTCTTTTTTGGGTGCCAACATGGCCAGGAGAAGTGGAAAATGCAATAATTTCATGGAACATCATTACCTTGCTATTTTATCTGCACCCATGTTGGTGCTTAGATAACATGGGATTAAACTGGAAGCCAGTAGAGAGCAGCAACTCTACCTTCTGTTCCCTTTTTTCAATTGTCAGTGGCCAGTGATGCTTCATCTGTCTCATAAATTGATTGATTTATTTTTTTGCTTTTGTTACTCTCTTATTCAGGGGAAGTTTCACTGTTTTACTTTGCATCTAGAGTCTAAATAGAATTAGAAGGATAGGCAATTCAGCCAGTGCAATACCCAGTTTCACTGTTTTTCTGCCTCATTACATTAATCAAGCTAGCAAATTCTTTTTTTATGACAGGGTCACCTGGATGCTGAGTCATAAATACGTGTATGTAATATCTCTGGATGCACATTATCATTCTTAACTGGAACTCTCCATTAAAGATCATGAAATTGTAAGAAGAATCATGCTGGATCAGACCAAATATCTATTTCTTCCAGCCTTCTGTTCCTACAACCAGTCGGAATATTATAGGAAACAATAATCGGTACATTTATTCTCGAATTCCTTATTTGCAAACATAATTTGTGAAAGATCTCATGATATGTTTTTTTTCTTAAAGCTTACTATAGTCCTGGTTGCATATGTTAAGTTATGAATAGATGTATGTAGAATACACTGTTTGAGTGGTTTCAGGCTTAGGGTTATACTCCAGAATAGCAGAGTTGGAAGGGATCTTGCAAGTCTTCTAGTCCAACCGCCTGCTCAAGCAAGAGACTAAATATCAGTAGTGGCTAACCTTTTTGGCACCGAGTGCCCAAACCGGAACGCATGTGCATGTGTGTGCATGGGTGCACCCTGGAGCACTGCAAACCCAAAGACCAGCTGGCCAGCATGCAGATGCCTGTTTTTTTGGCCATTTTTGGCCATTTTGGGGGCTGTTTTCAGGCCATTTTTGGGTTGTTTTATTGGGCATTTTCAGGGTGTTTTGGGGTGTTTTTCAGGTTGTTTTCAGGCTGGTTTTTTGGGCTATTTTTGGAGAAAACAGCCTGAAAAAGAACCCAAAATGGCCAAAAAATGCCCCCAAACATCTGGAAAATGGCCGGAAAACAGCCTGAAAAATAGCCTGAAAATGGTCTGAAGAACAGCCTGAAAATGGCCTGAAAAATGACCTATTTTTTGGACCATTTCAGGCCATTTTTCAGGCCATTTTCTGGTGCTCTGGCACCCATGAAGACCAGCTGGCCTGCACATGTTCCCACAGAGCGGGCTCTGCATGCCACCTCTGGTATGCATGCCATAGGTTCGCCACCACGGCCCTATATCATTCCAGACAAATGGCTATTCAATTTCTTCTTTAAGATATCCAGTGATGCAGCACCCACAGCCTATGAAGGCTATCCAATTTCTTCTTTAAAATATCCAGTGATGCAGCACCCACAGCTTATGAAGGCAAGGCATTCCACTGATTAGTTGTTCTAATGATCAAGATAATTTCTGCATATTTCTAGGTTGGATGTCTCCTTGATTAGTTTCCATTCATTGCTTCTAGTTCTGCCTTCAGATTCTTGTTCTTTTTATTCGTTACAGAAGACTTTGTAGGTACAGAATTCCCAAATCACTTAATATGGTTTAATATAACTACATATATTATAATTTTAAGTTTTCAGTCCTCCAAATTCTTGTGTTGTTTATAGAATACTTATTGGTTTTGTTTTGATATTAACTTGTCAGATGATGCTGATAAAAGCAATGATGCTGATGTCTTGTAAGATTCTATCAGTAGATAAATTTTAAAAAATGCAATTCAAGGTCAACAATTTTCCAATGGTGGCTTTAGGCATGAAGTAATTGTTTCTGTTTTTGAAAACAGTCAACACAAGTGAAATTGATCTGCTTTCACCTGTGGGTGGTGATTTTGTAAATTTAGTCTTTGATGGCAAAAGTAAATGCTACAAGGGTTATTTATTCATTGCTACTTTGACATCAAAGCTTTTATTGCCAAGCAAGATTTTATAGCCTAATTCTTAATAGAGAGTGGGAGGAATGAAAGATTAGCTATGGGAAAATTGCAGAAAACTTTTTTTAATCTTATTTTTAATCATTAATCCACCCAGTTCAGAATTACACAGTTACACCAGTTTTCTCCACTCTGAGGGTCATCAAGTCATGTAGACTTAACCTCCCCTGAATAATTTTATTGAGCATAATTATTGTGAAGATTCTGGGAGGCATTAGCCCACAAATTCAGAGGTGCCAAGATTATAGAAAGCTGGCTTGTGCTTTCTGCCATTTGTTCTTTAGTGATTCCTACAAGTTTTTCTAAGTCTAATCAGGAGACATTTGGAATGGAGCTTGTTACTTTCTGCATTCAAAGTGTGTGCTTGTGTCAGGAGCAAGAAATCAGCAACTTGTTTAAATGAGTACAAGTTTACTTCATGTGATCCCTAAACAAGAATCTGAACTACTAATGGTCAAGGCAAATTGGCAGTAGATAAGAGTCAATAGAATTCAAGGAGGGCTGGACTTGTGGGCGCAAAGGGATCCCAAACTGATAACATGCTTGACTCCTTCCTCGGGTTCAGCTTGGTCATCTCCTACAACTTTACTGTAAGGCACGTGTCCTTCTAATTATGTGTTAAATTTCCATGGGGAATGGCTGGCTGAGGAATTCTGAGATTTTAAGTCAACACACCTTAGAGCTGTCAAATTGAGAAACACCAGAAATAAATGGTTTGGATATTAAGTAAGTATCCTGAGCAATAAAATATGAAAGTAGAAATTCTATTACAACTCATGGCTCAAAGCTTTTTGAGAACTTACTTAAAGCTATATTCATATTTGTCATCCCCTCTCCTTTTAATATATGCTTTCATTTGCTTCTTACTCATACTGGTATGCAATGAGCAATGTAAATAGATGTTATAAGAAGCATATATCATAATTATTAATGCTAGAGAATGGATTTATAACTTTATTATTCTGCTGGCTGGCATGAAAGATTATTTTAAACTTCAACGAAGCTGGGATTTCCAAGCATGGTGTCTTTCATCTGGTAACTTATGGTGCTTTAAGTATATTATTTTAGTGGGAATAATAACTGATTATATATCTTTTCCTTGATTAATCTGTGAGTAAGCTTAAAAATAATCCCTTAAAGTGTTGTTCAATTTTGTTCTCAAACTGAACACGCTGCTAATTGAAAGTAAATTCTGCTGAACAAAATAGAGTTCCCAAGCTTAAAAATATTGATAGGATTATACTACATGTATTTTTTTTTTGACTTACAAAACAAAGGATTGCCTTGTACATTTCTTGGCTTTTAGATGGTGCTCTGAGCTTGTTTTCCTGAACCACTGAAGAGAAAACTGCACTGATTGCAAGTGGGAGATTAGATTTCAAAGCAGAAGAGTAGCTAATGTGGATCAATCTTGGAAATAGTTATCTCCTGCTCACTGTGGGATAGATGGCCCATAGGCAAAAATATGTGTGCATGAGAATATGAAGAACCAGTTTGGTGTAATAATTAAGGCATCGGGCTAGAAACAGGGTGACCATGAGTTCTAATCCTGCCTTAGGAGCAAAACCAGCTGGGCTAGTCACTTTCTCTCAGCTAAATGTCTGTGGCGATTCTCAGTCATCTAGGTTATTGTTGTCTCAAAGGTGACCCTGAGGGCACAGATAAACCTCCAAGTGGCCTCAACAGCTCTCAGAGAGAGTGCTAACAACCAGATGATTGCAGAGAAATACAATCCTTCCATTTCCCCATCCCCAATCTATCAGAATCTATCCTTCCATCCCCTCACCATCCAGCTTCAACTGTCAGTACCTATCCTTCCATATCCCCACTATCAGAATGGATGATGCTTTTTGGATGAGAAGCAAAACATTTTCTTCTTCTTCCTCAAGAAAAAAAAAACTACCCATTTGCCTTTTGAAAAAACACCTTTGAGATTTCTTTCAGCTAAGAAGAAGGTAGTATGAAACAACTTCTGAAAAACCTTCCCAAGGAAACTGCAGGGACTTGTCCATGCAATTACCAAGAGTAATAACTCAGGAGAGGAGAGGAGATTCTTCATTGGCCAAATGTGATTGGATATACAAGGAATTTGTCTCCAATGCATAAGCTCTGAGTTTATACTAGCAATGATACATTATGATCATAATCATATATGATTATATGATCATAACCATGATTATGATCATGGTTTATCAAAGGAGAGTGATTGAATTTTGGTGATCCTCTTTTTTATCTGTAGTACATACCAACAGGTTGCTTAGTGTGCTGTAAATCAGAAAAGAAAATTAACAGACACATAACAGACAGTTGTTTTTCTTCATTCATACAAGAGTGAAAGACTAGCTGTTTGATTCTTAGTTTTGATGGGCAGGTAGCCATTAAGTGCTGTGAGAATTATGCTCAGAATGAAAAAGTTCATATATCTGAAGAGAACAGCTGCTTTCATTCAGTAGAGAGAAGCATGCTAATTTCTTGTGGTCATCCATTCACCTAGTCTTGCTTGAATTTGGAGCCCTGTTCAGCAGCATCTTATTATTTGTTTGTTTGTTTGTTTATTTGCTTATTTATTAATTTATTATTTATTTGTCAAACATGTACAAGATAACAAGTATAAGTATGAACATTAAAAAAAACAAGGGAGTAAATACAGATAAATGGGGACAGTAAGACAGGGACGGTAGGCACACTGATACGCTTCTTCATGCCCCCTTTAAGGACCTCTTAGGAATGGGGTGAGGTCCTCAGTAGACAGTTTGAGGTTGAAGCTGTGTGGGGTCGAGGCTGTAACAATGGAGTCGGTAGGGTAATCAGGCATTGACCACTCTGTTGCTGAAGCCGTATTTTCTGCAATCGGGTTTGGAGCGGTTTACCTTGAGTATGTATCGGTTGTTTGCTCATGTATTATTGTGATTGAGGCTGAAGAAATCTGTATTTTTCAATAACAGTAAATAAGCAAACAAAGCCTGTAAATCTCAGTGAAATCAATGTCCCTCCCATGTTAAGCAGTATAACACAACAGTCTTTGGGATGCTCTGAGTCTTCCTGTGTCAGACTGAGAGAGACCACCCAGATATCTTTCAGTTAAAGCATGAACAGAAGTGTACAGTGCACAAGTACACAGTGTTGTGCCTGGGTGATTAGACAGAATCCAATAAATGTGATAAAAGAAGACAAACTAGGAAAGGCGCCCACAGTGCAAGCAGGAATTAACGTCAATGCTTCTTTTTATGTGTCTGCAGGGGTTCAATTCATTCCAGTTCAAGCCTTTCATGGCTGCTCAAGAGATATTGATTACAGACAAATCTGGGCATAGAGCAGAACAAATGATTTGCTATACTAGGAAATTAATTGAACAAATCACTTTAGATTATAGGATTGAGCTCTCAGCAGTAGCCAAATATGCCACCACTAGTATTATCTAACTGCAATTTAATATGGCTGTTGTCACCCATTGCATGTTTTGACATTTTTAATCCAATGGTGGGATTCAAGTTTTTTTACTACTGGTTCTGTGGATATGGCTTGGTGGGCATGGCAGGGGAAGGATACTGTAAAATCTCCAGTGAGAGGTGGTATTTGCTGATTTTCTGAACTACTCAAAATTTCTTCTTCCCGTTCTCCAGAACTGGTCAAAACCTGCTGAATACCACTTCTGCCTTAATCCAACTATTGTTTTTATGGTAACTTGGTGTGAGGGCTGAATTCCAGAGCCAAGGACATTGCAAAGAAAGTCAGATAATTTTTGTCATAACAAACAATTTTTGTCGTAACAAACAATTTTTTAAAAAAAACCATGTACTTTTTTTTTGCAGTAAACAAAGGCAATTTCATTTCATATGTTGCTAGATTGGGATTTGAAATAAATTCAGGAACTCTGATCAAATACCAAGATCTCTGGGGAATAGATTAAAGTAAAGCATTTAATTCAATAGTTATTTGTGCTAATGCAGGGGTCCCCAAATTTGGCAACTTTAAGACTTGTGGACTTCAACTCCCAAAATTCCTCAGCCAGCATAGCTGAGTTGAAGTCCACAAGTCTTAAAGTTGCCAAGTTTGGAGACCTCTGTGCTAATGGAAGATCCACTGGTTTCAGTAGTCCTGCTCTAAGTATGACTAAGTTTGGACCTGTTATAAAAAGCAATACCAAAAATCACAAAATAACAAAATTATCATAGATTTGAAATGGAAGTAAAAGCTAAAAATTTGGAGGGGGGCTTTTTTGTTAAAATAATGTTTTAGCACAGTTGACACTGTAGTTCAGAATTTTTCAGAATTAGAACAAATTTTTAGTTGTAAATATTTTTTCCAACTTTTTTCATAATATATTCAGTGGATTAGAAACTTTATTTCATATAGTGTGTAAATTAACCTCAGATATGCTCTGGAACAGGATTTGTCAATGACTAGAAATTTTAACTAATCTTAGGAATTCAAGGAGCAGAAAATATCCAAAGTCATAGCTGACTTAAGTCTCTGCAGCAGTTAATGTTGAATAAAATTATCTTAGGTGGCACCATTTTCATATATTCATTTTTTTTGTTCTTGATAAATTCAGGATTCCCCCCACCCACATACATACATGTTCTATGCTATTACGATTAAGATATGCTAAGTCCACACTCAAATTTTATTATCTAACCATTGATAGTAAAGGTCCCAAATTTTGTAAAATTGTTTATCCTCTTGTTCTCTAATTTCAAATGTCAATCTACTCATTTCAGCACATTCCAATATTTTCTTACTGGTTTCCTCCTGCGATGGTATTTTCTCATTTTTCCAATTTTTAGCAAATACAATCCTAGCCGCTGTTAATACATTTACAATCAAATATTTCAAATCTTTACTGTATGTATCAGGTAAAATTCCCAATAAAAATATCTCTGGTTTCAAATCTATATGTTTTTTTGTAATTTTTTCCAACCACATGTGGATTTTAGTCCAGTATTTTCTAGCATCTGCACAAGTCCACCACATATGGTAATATGAGCCAGGTATCTGATGACATTTCCAACATTTTTTGGATTTATTCTTGAACATTCTTGCTATTCTTGTCGGGGGGAAATGCCACCTGTAAAACATCTTATACAAATTTTCTTTAAATGCTGTTGACATTGTCATTTTATAATTTTGAGACCACAATTTTTGCCATTTCTCTAAATCGATCCCATATCCAAAATTCTTCCCCCAAGCAATCATAGTTTCTTTAACTTGTTCTTCTTCTAATTTCGTTTCTAATAAATATCCATACAATTTTTAATCACCTTTTCATCAGTACCTGTCAAGATCTTATCTAAGTCAGTCAATTTATCATAAAAACCTTCTGTTTTAAAATCTTTATCATACCTTGAATGTATTTGCGCATATGAAAACCAATTCATCTTTATACCTTGTTCCTCTAGTTTTTGCATAGATTTAAGTTCACCCTTTTCATTCAAAATTTCCCCATATCTAACTGTTTGTTCCTTCTTATATATTATAGGATAGGAAAATGCTTCAATAGTCGATAACCAGACTGGAATTTTCAAATAGCATTGTCTTTTAATCTTCTCCCAATTTAACCACAGAGACTCCCGTATATGATGTCTTCTAAAATAGCCCTGTGTTTTGGTTCCCTTATACCATAAAAAAGCATGCCACCCCAACAACAAATCATGTCCTTCTAATGCCAACAATCTAGTATTTCTTAATGTTATCCATTCCTTAGCCCACATCAAATTTGTAGCTTGGTAGTACAACTTCCAATTAGGCAAACCAAATCCTCCTCTAATTCTGGCATCTTGCAAGAGTTTTAACTTTATTCTCGCTTTCTTACCTTGCCATATATATTTCAACACAATTTTATTTAAATCTTCAAAGTAGTCCTTTCCAAGCCTAATTGGTATTGTTTGAAACAAATATAAAATTCTGGGTAGAATATTCATCTTGATTGTTGAAATTCTCCCTATTAATGACAATTGTAGATTTTCCCATTTTGTCAAGTCTGACGCTATCTGCTGTTTGAGTTTAATATAGTTGTTCTCTTTTAATGTACTACATCTTGCTGTCAAATGTATCCCCAAATACTTGATCTTATTCGTGACTTGAATTTTCAGTAGGTCTGCCAATTCTTCTTTTTGTCTTAATAGCATATTCTTTGTCAAGATCTTTGTCTTATCTTTGTTTATTTTCAAACCAGCCACCTTGCCATATGCCTCTATCTTTTCCAATAATTTTGGTGCTGTTTCTAAAGGGTCTTCTGAAATAAAAGCCAAGTCATCCGCAAAGGCTTGCAATTTAAATTCTTCCTTTTTAATTTTCATTCCTTTTATACTCTTTTCGTCTCTAATATTTCTGTTTAGCACTTCCAAAGTTAATACAAATAGCAAAGGTGATAGTGGACATCCTTGTCTTGTACCTTTTCTTATATTGATGGAGTCTGTCAATTCTCCCTCTATCATTACCTTTGCCGTTTGCTTGTGATATATGGCTTCTATTGCTTGAATAAATTTTCTGGCGAAACCCATCTGTTCCAATAATAATAACATGAATCTATGAAACTATTTCTCTTTTTTACTGTAAAAGCTGATCAAAGACCATAATTAAGGAATTTGATTTGATTCCAATTCCAAAATACAGGATAAAATATAATTTCCCAAATACAAGTGGTCCTTGATTTATGACCATTTGTTCAGCAACTGTTCAAAGTTACAGGGGTACTGAATGAACTGTACTCAGAGGTGGCCCACCAGTTTGGTGGTCGTGCACTCTTTGATTGTTTTCCATCCATTGCTTCTTGTTCTGCCTCAGATTTCTTTCTCTAAGTGATGTTATTGCATTTTGCAACCTCATTGCTTAGTAATGGAAATTCCAGTCCAAATACCATTGTTTTGCAAGGATTACCTATATGTTAGTGTGTGCATATTCTTCCCTTTTAAAATATGATTTATAGTCATCTCTAGTTTTTTATGGTATATAAAAAACTTAGAAATAATGCTTGCACATTTCTTTATTTAAATGTGGAATGTGTTATTTTAATACCCTTTTTAAGAAGAAGTCTTATCCATTGCACAAGTAGTGCAGAGAATAAAAAGAACAAAATTGTTGTAGAAGCTATCTAGTGCCTGAGCTTGCTTATTTCTTTAGCCTTCCTCAGCTGTGTTTTGCAGGTGTTCTATGTCAAAGTCAAGCCATGGATGAAATGCCAAGGCTGAAATTGTTTTAAGTCTGATATTTGTAAATACAGAATCTTTTTTTATTGGGAAAACAGATTACAAATGCTGTCACTTAATAAATGAAGAATGATGCCAAATTTCTGCTAAATAATGCAAAATACACAGAGGATTGCTATTTATCTCCATATCATTTTCTTAATGAAATGGTAAGGATTAAAATACTGCTTTGTCTTTAATATTTTGTTTAATGTAACAGAAGCTTCAAAAACTCAGTATTGTCTTCTATTCACACAACTTGCTCTATTACCTGGAAAGAACTACAGAATTCCAGTTTTGAAGGTAGAGGATATATTTGTGCCAAGAGTTGAAGCAAACAGCAGGGACACAATAAAACTTTTAAAAACATTTATTGACAATCTGGATGTCAGCGTTCCAACAAAACTCTCCATCCAGAATTCAGCACTTAGACACAAAGTCCATCCAAGTAAGAATTTATTAGAGAAGTCATGTTAGCATATCTGGGGAAAACCCGAATCTGAATTCCCGCGTTTCCTCTCCCTCTACACTAAAACTCACACCCTGCCCCTATTGATGACCCTCAAGTCACGCTCTCCAATCCACCTCAATTCTGAACTCCTACCAAGCCCAGTCACTCCCCTCTAAGCTCCAGTGACTCGGCCTTGAGCTCTGATGAAAGAATGTTGTTGTGGCTATCCTCCCTTATTCACTACTCTCCCATTCCCACAGTTAGTCCATCCCCGCTTCTTCGCTATGGCTGCCCTGAATCTGAATCAAGATCTAGGGCTGACACTGGAAGCATAGAAAGTCACTAAATTCAAAGTGGACTTACACATTCTTAAAAATTACAAATGCAAAATTGCTTGATTTGCAAGCAAACGCATCTTTTAGATTAAGCTTTTGTGCTAGAAGTGGGCAAGGTGATCCCAGCTTTTGACCTGTGAATTCAGGGAAAATTGAAATTAGTTAGTCAGGCTATAGCATGATCTGTGTCATACATCTTCCTGAATGAGGGTGTCTTGTTTTCCAGGTCTTTTATAATTATTTGACAATATCAGCAAAGTTTGGGAATGGCCATTAAAATGGTAAGGCAAAATGGAACACGTTGGAACAGAGAATCTAACTTCCTATTTGCTCTGACAAGGTTTGAGCTAACAGTGAATATGCAGGAAAGGAACCCTGGGAAGTGCTAATATTGAATTGTCAATTCAATAAATGATCACTCTAAAAAAAGCAAGCTTTAGGATCAGTTGATTGTTTGATCAATTACATGCCATTAAGCTGTTTGTTGACTCCTAATGATTACATAGATTTTTTCAGATCTATCCCTAATCTGATCTTTCAAGTCTTTCAATAGTGCATTCCCAGCATTAGAGCCTTCTCCAGAGAGCTGAGTCTTCACATAAGGTATTTAAGTAGGATAATTTGAGTTTGGTCATTTGTGCCTTAGGTGAAAACTCTGGGTTGATTTATTTGATGATCCATTGCCTTGTTTTATTGGCTATCTATGGTATTCACAGGGGTCTTTAACAGCAAGTTTCAAAAGTGTCAATACCTTTCTATCTCATAATGTGGTGTCCTTGCATTTGGAATATCACATGTAGTTCTGTTTATCATGTCTAAAAAACAAAAGGACCTCTGACTGGAGAAAACACTAAAAAATAAAAGCAGAATAGCTGTTATGTGACAAAGAATTACACACCGTTTTTTCCCCATTTAGTTTATGAAGAAAGGTTGTGGGGCATGGTAGAGGTACATCAAATGATATACAAAATAGGAAAAGACACATTTTTCTCCTTTGCTAATAGTTCTAAAACTAAAGGGTAATTCAGTGAAATAAACAGGTTTGCTTATAGGATGTTACTTAAATTATGGGTTTAACAGCAGCAGTAAGTAGTAGTGGTGACCCACATGGGTACGGGGTCATTAATGCAGAAGAAGACCACCAGTGGCTACTAGTCCTGAACTGTTGTCTTATTTCATTTAGTATTCAAAGTAATATGCCTCTAAGGTTGAATAGAAAGGTATTGTTCCATCTCTGTCCTATGGTTGAAGATTTCCCATTGATATCCATTTAGTCGGACTGAAACTGAATATAAACTGACTATAATCAGGCTGTGGTCTTGATAATATTTTCTAAAGACATGGCTTTTATAGCTTAACATATTTCTGGCTCAGTTCATCAATACCTACAGCTTTATCCTTGCTGTCTTTTCTCTTTTCCCCTTTTATTACTTTTATTATAATTTCTTTGTTTTCATTATTGTGAGCAACTCACAGGCATTGGGAATTGGGGACATGTAAATACTAATACTTTATTGTATTTCCATTCTGGCTTGGTGAACTGAAAATCTACATTTTTCTTAACTTAAGTCAGAAAATATAGGTGATAGTTATGACCTCACACCAAGTTTGATTTGCAAACAACTCAGGGCATGACGTGTTTGTAACGTAAGTGTCTATGATCATAGATATGAGTGTCATTCCTTATTCTGGTATTTGCTTCTCCCAGTGTTTCATCTCTCTTTTTGATACCAAATTATCAGCTGCTTTACTACACCTTACTCTTCCATTTCTCAAAGGGCACTCACTGATGGCATGGAACCCATATGTGTAGTCATTCCAAGTCAGAACTTGACTTGACGGTCTATGTCACATTAAAATTCATACATCTCCCAAAGAAAAGAAGTCCAAGGGGTTGGATTAGTTTTGCCTAAGGACTGAACCAAGAATGATGGCTCTGGGATTCTTTGCCTAAATAGATCTTATCTTCCACAATATGTCACTTCAGTTCTCCGGTGATTTATAAAGCCAGCCACAGTATTATGTTACCTCAGGAATGAATATCAATCTTGTGTATTTAAAGCAATAGCACTCATTCTGATGTATTTCATCACAGCCATGTAACTGGGCAGATTCTTCCTCTGTTTTTAGATGATGTTACTGTTTGCTCTCTGCTTTTACTCAGTAGCTTATTAAAATTTACAACTTCTTAACAGAAATGTTTAATTGTGACATTTGCTAGAAAGGGGTCTCCACAAATTCTGTCCCTCCTCCTGATTTAAATGGAGGGGTTATTTTGAACAAATGCATTTGCATGATAAAATGCAATTGGGATTACAGAAATGAATTTAAAGTGAATCAAAATAAGAAACTTTTGGAATAAATACATTGCAGATCCCTTTAAAATGTGGCACTATCATAGCACCATGAAAATTCATTAGTTCTGGGCACAGGAGTCCCAGGTACGGCTGGGAAGGCACTTGTTAAAGGCAGCAAATTGTTTTCACACTAAGAGAAGGATTGACAAGTACCAAGTTAATTCAGAGAGGATCAGAGAGAAAAGATGCTGGCTTTTACACCATCTTTTTGCTTGTGAATACTTCGCCACTGACATATCTAGGACAAATGCAATACAGCCTTCTGTGTGTGTGTGTGTGTGTGTGTGTGTGTGTGTGTGTGTGTGTGTGTCTGCTTGAGGGTGGTAGGGCAGAAAACATATTTGGTCAACTTCATCTCAGCATACACAGGGAGATATACTGCCTATAAAACCTGATGCAGATTAAGACTGCCAAGAGTGAAGCTAGTGATATAAAAGAACTCTGACATGGTTCCTTACAGAGGATGTCTTGCAGACAAAAGAACAGTAGCAAAGTACATTTTTCTGATCCTACCAGTGAGAGATTCAAGAAGAAGCTGAAACTGTTTTTCATATCATATATCTTAATTAAATACAGTGCACAATCTTCTGTGCCCTATTTGAATAAGCAACCGGTTCAATTGTTATCACATTGTTTGTTGTTGCCACTTATTGGTAGGAGAAAATACTTAATATTTCCCTACCCTAATTGACCAAAACAAATGATTTTAGTAAATAAGGAACCATTCATTCATTCATTCATTCATTCTTCAATCTTACAGCCACCTATCTCAGCCTGGAGACTGTGGGCAGTTTAACATTCTAAAACTATAAAACAGTTAAAACAATTAAAAACAATAAATACATCCAAAGAAATTTAGGAAAAAAATTGATAAACCACAATGTAACACTTCGATTCTAAAAGCAGATGCAATCCAATTTACCATTTGTTAATTTGAGAGAAGAAAAGATGTGAACTGGAAACACTGCAAGATATTTTGCATGTGGTTGGAAAGAGAAGCCAGAGAGAGAGAGAGAGAGAGAGAGAGAGAGAGTCAGCAAGGATTCTAACATAAGTGCAACAGAGTGAGCTAGCTTTCAAGAAAGACACTGAAGTCTATCCAGTTTTTTTTATCTATGCTTTGCATAATATGCAGAATGGAATAAGCAACCAAGAACCAATGTTAGTTTAATTTTATTTTATGTGTATTTTTCCTTTCCTTCAGGTGCTAATAGCTTCAGGGCAGCTCACTATAAAACTGATTAAAATAGAAAAAAAAAACAATCAAAATTAATTAAACTTGAGGAGGAAAATGGTGATTAAAAAATTCTATCAGCATACTTAACAATTAAATTCAGAGAACATTTGAAGAGGCCAAAAATTGTTGGCAAATCCAAATGACATGGAGATTGCAACTGTGATGTTGTGGGGACACTATCCCATTAGTGTGGCTACTAAGAATGTTTTAAACCCCAGATTATACAAATTTAAAATACTTATTAACATTAATAGTAAAATAGGTACTATTTGTCTTATGACCCAAATCTAGGAACTACTATCCTATCCAGAAAAGCTGTGTTTTGTATATATCACAAGTAGTGGATATTAGAAAAAATATAAGCCAAGAGTATGTCAAACAAAATGTAATTCCCAAGGGAAGGTATTCAATAACCTGGGAGTGAATCATCCCTTGCCTTCAGGTGAGAAAGAGCGACTCAGACAACAAGGTGTTCTTCAAAAGGGCCTAACCTGCAGATCATAAATTATGGCCACACTTCTTAGACAGTCAGATTTTAAACCTTTAATGGCTTTAAAGATTAACATCAGTATTTCAAGTTGTGTCCATAATATAAATACTTTAAATTTTGTCCATAAAAGTGTTCAATACATATCTTTCATATAATCTTTATACCTTGCACTACTTAACAGCATGTCACAGTTTGTACTGATTGCAAAATCTAGATACTGTACAAGGATAGCCTTATGTAGGCTACATGGAAGATAACCAACTGAATTAGGAAGAGTTACAGCTAGTTCAAGATTCCAGTAAAGAATCAACAGCATAGTCATAAATCAGTCCGCTTACTGTTATGCCTGGTTGTAAAGCTATAAATCAGTCTTCAGTTTTTCATTAAAGTTGTAAGGGGTTTTAACACTAGCGGTAGTCAAGGTTTCAGCAAGTTAACTGCATCCAACATCAAGGTTCAAGGGGTGAGGCAAAACAGTCATAGTTGCCAGGGTCTGATCAGAGAGCAAAGAATGTACACAGACAGGCCCAAAACACACAGCTTTGAGGTAAAATGATCACCAAAGTTGCTCTAGCAATAAGGCAGTCTTAAATGACAAAATATTCTGTCTGAAGAAATAGTCTTCATTTTGCTAGGGTCCAATTCTACAAAATTTTCTATCTCATCCCGTGGTAGTAACTACTATGGGAAGATATGAGAGAGCTTGTAGATTAGTTCAGAGTTACATAAAGTAAATCAGTATAAATTTTATAGAGTGTCTTCTGTCA
The DNA here is from genome assembly GCF_049901735.1 of Notechis scutatus. Taxonomy (NCBI): domain Eukaryota; kingdom Metazoa; phylum Chordata; class Lepidosauria; order Squamata; family Elapidae; genus Notechis; species Notechis scutatus. The sequence continues at coordinate 249,302,036 of NC_142009.1, read as the reverse complement.
CAACCTGCCAAGCTAAATATTATAATGAAACTGAACTGTTGTAATGAAAGAAAAAAATATTTATAATTTATGTTCAATACTCTTGCAGCGCATTCTGAATAAATTAAATTTTTAGTCTCCTTTTTAATAGCTAGCTTTCCCCAGCTTACTGTTCCTAAAGTTGTTTCAGCCTTCATATATATCCACATAGAAACTCATAGATATTCTCCACTGCATATTTGCCTTCCTCTGTTTTTTTATTCATTTTCCCACACATATCCCTGATTAAAATGAAGTGTTAGCATCATCTTATTAATATTAATTGTGAGCAATGAACTATTTTGACCTGAGTAATGATTAGTGAATCTTAGGTTCCATAATTATAATAGAAAAGAGATTTATTTAAATGAAATGAATTAGAGGGTTAGGAAAGGCCTTGAATACAGGGAACGCAAAGTAAATCCCTAATGATCTAAACCCAACTGCCAAATCATGCTCAGTGGATCTATAAAGTGCTAAAAAGTTACTGCCATTGAACTTGGACCTCTAATGATAGGAATTCAAAAGAATTGCAATGTTTTGTCAGCCCTGACATTGCTGGTTGTAGACCAGATCTAGAGGCTTACTTGGACGTTATTTATTATTTTCTTCAAAACTGGCTTCTCTGAATTAAAAAAGAAATCTGCAAATGGACTGACCAAATATGTTCAATAAAAATTGATAAAGCTGTTGACAATTACTGGAGCTGGAATTGTTGACTTCTCAATATATATATATATATATATATATATATATATATATATATATATATATATATATATATATATATATATTCTATCTTTTACGTTTTCTTATAGATAAATCAGACTATTTTATAATGATTTCAGGGGGTGAAGTTTGGGTGAAAAAAAATCTCTAATGATAAGATGAGGAAGGAATATAGGATTTCCCCAAATTAATAGTGTTAGCCATACTATTTGGGTAATTAGATATTTTTCTAAGTAGTGGTGAAGTTTATATTTTGACATGAATACATAATAAGCAAACCTATTGGGAAATAAAATCTTGATGGTGCCCAAGAGAATGGAATATATTTAAACAAAATAGCATATATATGCAGAGAACTAAAAGTTATAAACTTGCTTAAAAGCTTATATGACAATGCTAGAATTGGTTTCTCACAAGGGTACAACCAAAGGAAACTATTTATTCAAAAGATGATATTAATAAAAACAATAATAATTATATTTAGATTATAAGTTAAATAAATAATATATAAACCTGTTCAGAAATCTAGGTGAATGAATTTGCATGGTGAAGGGATAATCTGGATTAATGTATATGGAGATACAAAAACAAGCAAACAAACCCAGTACTATTGTTAATGTTTACTATGCCTACCCAACCAAGGAGAGGATGTGATGCTCACCAAAAGCAAAGTGAAGGAAAAGAATCATGAAATAATAATGATGGAAGACTATGATTATCCTGATATGGATGATGGCACCCATTCTAATAATATTCCAGGCCCCTTTAAAAAAACTGAATGTTTTTCCAGGTCTTGGGGTGGTTTGATTCCCTTGTGAGTTTTGTTGTTGACCAGATTTAGGATGTTGTTTTCTTTTCTGTTTTCCCGAATTCTTGCTAGTTCATTTTTCTATTGCACTTATTATTTTGTTGCATTGTGAACTGCCTGGAATTATTTTTGTAATAATTCCAAAGTATAAAACTCCCTTCTTATTGAGCTGGACACGGTCCTAATATTAGAAGTCTTCCAATAGCCTTAAAAAGCTATTAATTTATTTGGCTTCCTTAAAGTCTTTTAATGTAACCAGTATAAATTATTCAGCAATCTTTAAACTATTTTAGGCTTGTACCTTACTTATTAGAATCTCAACAGCTGCTTTATTAATATTTGAAATGTCCAGTTTACATTTTTGTTTTTCTGCTATTTTTTTCTTAATATATTTAATGTTTCATTGTTTAGTGAACCACTTTGGTAGGGCTATGCCATAAAAGGAAGGCTATAAATATATGAAATATTTTATCTGTTTTATATAGAATCTAAAAGAACTGCTCAGGATTCAGGCAACAGAGCTGTGTATTATCAGCAGTACCAAGTGCAGTAATGGCATTATAGCATTTTAGAATATTCAGATGAGTTCTTACCACAACTCTCTAAGGTAGACAACTTTGTTTTGTAAATGGAGACTGAGTTCAGGAGAGTGATTTGTTGAATACCAACTAAGTTGTTTTTATATCAGAGCTTTTTCACACTATCAGGCATGGCTTTTCCCCAACTTGTTGAAAGTGTAATATAAACAAAGATGCCACTCAATACCCAAGATGGCATTATATTAACTAGAAACATACTTCCATTTGCCAAAGTTTTTCCTCTACTTTTAATTCACAAGTGAATTTCATTTAGGAAGTATCTCTTCTACACTAATCAAAAGCTTTCACTTTGCAGATCTGTCCAACTGTATTGCTTTCCTGCATAGCACAGCAATGGGCAGGAGGCAAATTAATAGTGAATTGTCTCTTAATTGTTCTTTGTTTAACTTCAGTCCCCAGGCAAAAAAAGGATATTGAATTTATTCATTATTTCTTCCTTTTCTTCCTTTCCAATATGGAAAAATAGTGCTACTTTACTATAGAGAGAGAAAAATGAGTAATTTTATGCCCTTTTCTTCATAGGTGACAGTCATAAATGAAATACTGTAGGGAGCAATTAAGATCTGATTCAGTATTAATTTCCAGCAGTCTTGAACACAAAAAAATTAAAGTTGACTAACCAGAAACTGAAAACTTTCATCTGAAAGAAACTGTGTCCTTTAAGAGCATATGGTTTGTCTTTGCTGTGTTAATGAGTATGATTGTGTTTCCTTACAATAATAATTATCTGAGATTCTATATGAAAACAGAGGAGGTATGCAGAAAACATTAACCATCTACCAAGAATATTGTATAGTTTCCCTGTAAAAATAACTATGAACAAAGAATGGCAATTCCAAATAAAAGAATGAGCATGGAAACAACATTGTTGAATATTTTTTTAAAAAGAAAATGGGGTTAAAATTGGGAATTACTTAGTCACCTAGGCTGCCATTATCTTCAGCTCACTTTCTGAAGATAATCTACCTTGGATACAGGGAATCTTATTTAATTCATATATCTATGAATCAACACTCGAAACCACTGACATTTTTGTCTATGCTTCTGTTAGGATGAATGGGTCTATAAATTGTAGGGATGAAATCATCAACGAAACTTGGTATCTTTCACATATTGTTCAGTTACTACGCCCATAACCTAAGGCATGTTGTCTGACTGTTGTAACTCAGGTAATCCTCACTTAACTATGCTAATTGAGACATGAAACTCCACTGTTAAGAAATCCAGTCATAAATAAAAATAAACCTACATGGCTGTGCCTCTTAATTCCAGCAGTCTCGATTGTCATTGTTAAACAAGCACTGAATGGATTAAGGGAGGACTTCGTATGGCTACTACATGTGACTTGCTGCCAGCTTCCCCACTGACTTTGTTTATCAGAAGTTGGCTGGGAAGATTACAAATTACAATCACATGACCGTAGGATGATGAGACATTGTAATCGCGATACAGACATTGAGCACCTAGATCACAATCATGTGATCAAGGAGAGAAGCAACCTACAACTAAGGAGAAATTTCCTGACAGTTAGAACAATTAATCAGGGGGAACAATTTGCCTCCAGAACTTGTAAATGCTCCAACACTGGAAATTTTAAAGAAGAGACTGGACAATCATTAGTCTGAAATGGTATAGGAATTCCTGCCTGATCAGGCAATTGGATTAGAAAAGGGGATCAAACTGGCGGCCAGTGGGCTGGATGTGTCATTGCACAGGCCATGCCCACCCCAACTCCACAAATGGGGAAAACATCATGAAACATCACATGACAGCAACATGACGTGGTGAGTTTGACAGCCGTGGACTAGAAGATCTCCAAGATCCCTTCCAACTCTCTTATTCTAATTGCAGGGACTCTGCAATAGCATGAGTATGAGAACTAATTGTAACAAGCACTAATTCAGTGTTGTTGTAAGGTTGAACTTTGCTGAATGAGTGGCCATTAAACAAAGACTACTGAACATTACAGAATTTACAATCCCACAGACATCCTGACCATACTCAGCTTACTTCCTATGTTAAGACCTTGGCAGAAGACTCATAGGCTAGATAAGAATCTTTATGGCAAATCAGAATGACACCAAATGAAAGAACTGATTGCCCATTGCCAACATAAGGATGCAGACTCCCGCTTATATGCAGTGGTTAAAACCCATTGCTTTTTCTTCTTGCTTTTCTCACAGTTCAGTGAATGCTTGGTGAACCTAAAGCTGAATCATTCTTGAATATTTGCATAATTGCCTTTTCTGGTGTGAAAAACCCTGACTCTCACCTTAATGCTCATTTATACAGGAGTTGTAATCCAGACTGTCTAGAGGAAACAGGACTGCTTCCTATAATATTTAATATTTATTAGCATTTATATGTTAATATTTATTAACTTCAAAATTAACTATTGAACATTAATATGTATTAACATTAGCATGGTATTTATTATGATCTTCCGTAGCGGCTTCGAGACTCCCATCTACTATTTCTTTTGAATCCATTATGTTAAAACTGCTCTTTTAATTCATAACATGGAGCAGATACAAGGTCATCTTAGCTCTGTTATAATAATGCACTTTTACCACTAGCTTTTTTCCATTATTATTGTATTGGTTTTACATTTAATAGTGTATTTTTGATGTTTAAATCAACTATCCACAGCATGAGCAAAAAGCAATGACTACATTTCAAATGCAGAAATACAAATGCAGTCAGACTGTCTTTTAAATTTCTAAATCAATTAAATCTTTGCTTCTTAAATCAATTAAAGCTTTGCTTCTTAAAACTTGAGGCAGTTTGAACCTCTCTAAAAATAACTTTCTGAGATTATCTCCACCTTCTAATAAGATACATGCAGGGGTGGGATTCAAATATTTTAACAACTGGTTCTGTGGGTGTGGCTTAGTTGGGTGTGGCTTGGTGGTCATGTGACTGGGTGAACATGGCTTGGTGGTCATGTTATTGGCTGGGCATGGCCAACTCAATATCACTCACATCGAGGCACGCATCTCCTCGCCTGGCCTCTCATGACTGTGGGGATGCTGCAACAGTCGTGTGAAAAATGGTCATAAGTCACTTTTTTCAGTACCATTGTAACTTTGAATGGTCACTCCACGCAAGCAAAGTACCAGCAAAGGAGGGGGAAAAACTCCAGAGAAGTTCCTGAGACAGGAAGTCTAGTCCTGCCAAGAATGTGATAAGGGTTAACGGAGAGACAGTTTCTGTAAGCAACCCCTAGAATGTTTCCTTCCTGCCTTCCTTACAGGATTAGGCCAGTAATTTCTTCTAACAACCGGTTCTCCAAACTGCTTAGAATGTTAACAACCAGTTCTAGCGAATAGGTGCAAACTGGTAGAATCCCACCCCTGGATACATGGCTAGAAAAGAGAACTCCTTCTCTGTGGTTGTATCCAAAACTTGACGTATCTCCTTAAAGGGGAAAAAACCCAATACCAGCTTCCTGAATTTAGCTGCTCTTTCCCAGGATATATGTTTCTTATCCTTGGGAATCAGTCTACTATTTTTGGCTTGTTGTTTATTAGTCTTATGCCACTTTTTACGGTTGTTATTTTAGAGTTGATAATGTTTTGTTAAATACTTTTCACCTTGAAACCTGTGCAAAAGACAAAATGGCAATTTTAAAACAGAAAGGAAAGAGTAAACAAACTTTCAGCCTGATTGGCATAACCAGTAAGAATAAATTAGATACGCTTAGCATGAGAAAAAGATGTCTGGGGCAGAAATAATTGCATAATTCAAAAATCAGCAGCAGTACCAGATGGATAGTCAGATCACATTTATCACTATCCCAGACCACAGGAGATGGAATGATGGTTTTAAGTTCCAGGAATTTAATGGTAGGAGAAACTTCTTAAAAGTAAGGGCAGTTTATGTCATTTTTATTATCTTCTCTCCTCTCCTCCCCTCACCCCTCACCCCTCACACCTCACACCTCATACCTCACTTTATTTTTTTTATTAAGAACTTACATGGCGACCCATTTCATGGAATGATTCTGGGCAGCTCACATTCAGCAATTAAATCAAGGTTAAAAACAAAATGACCCTTCTCCTCAGGTGCCAAGAGAGAGATATATACTCTAGATACATAAATGTAAGAAGCTGGGTAGGCATCTGTGGAGATGCTTTAGTTTGGATTCCTGAGCTAAGTAGGGAGTTGGTTTTAGTAGCCATAGGGAGTTGGTTTTAGTAGCCTCAATAGCCCTCCTTCTCTACAATTCTGTAAAACTGAAAAAATGCTATTAGATTCTGCATTGATATGACATGGAAGCTGGTGTTTTTTTTTATTTCAAGGAGATAAGCTAATGCTCTTTCTCTTCTCTTTTTATTTACCAGTTGCAAGTTCTATAAATGGAGGATTTATACATCTTAACTCAAACACTAGTAAAAAAAAAGACAGTGGTGTCATAGATAGATGAAAATATAATTTATATCAGATTGGTGGGTATTACAGAACCTTGAATTCAGAAGAATTATAGTGTGCCTTTTCATATTATACTCTGTGGCTTGTATTATTCTAGCCATAGCTGCCAGTTCCTATATCTCAGATAAGAACAATGATGCATACTGTATTATTTTCTTCTTGTAATTACTAAAATGAATTTAACTTTTAATGACACATTACAGATCAGATTTCTGCAAAGCTGTCCCCCACCCCTTTGGAAAAAAATCCAGCATTCTTTTGAGGGTTTTACCTCAATTTCCCCTTTTCCTTACTGTCCAGAAATTCGTATGTATGTATGTATGTATGTATGTATATGTATGTATGTATGTATGTATGTATGTATGTATATTAATGTCAAGAACCTTTATTCACTTTCTAAATAGGTGGTGGTGTTTCTATTAACCTTTTGCTTCTTCATGTATAGATTATAGATGAAGAAGAAACACAGTTCATGAGTAATTGTCCTGTGGCTGTGACAGAGAGTACACCAAGGAGGAGGACTCGCATTCAGGTGTTTTGGACAGCTCCTTCTTTGGGCACGGGCTGTGTAATTTTGAAGTAAGTAAATTTATGGTCTAAATATATGATTGAAAGCATAGTTTGCTACATATACTGTCCTTTATGACTTTACACCAATTTTAGCCTCACTTTAGCTGTACTATGAGATCCTCAGAAGCAATCATTCTCGAGGTTTAATGCTCTGAATGCCTGTAAACATTGGGGAAAAATTTATACAGAAAATTTACTACAAACACATACACATGTTATCTTTTGTATAATACAATTTGTGCATGGTCCATATGATTCCATTCTAATAATGTTATGATGGGGGCATGAGCATCTGTAGATCTTTTTGCTACCTCTGGCTCAGGAATTCTTGGAGTTGAAGTCCATACCACAATCATAAAAGATCCATAATTCCCCAACTCTGGTCTAGGAGGATCTCCAGATCTGTCTGAGGTAGTGCCACCCCATCCAGAAGAATCTTGTCTCTCAAATCTCCAAATAAATCCCACAGCCACTCTGTCTTGCTAGACTTGAATTGGAGCCCCTTTTGCCCTATCCAGACCCAAACACTCTCCAAACATAGCATCATTCAAGGGGCATGGAGAAGTTTAACATCCACTAGAGCAGGGGTCCTCAACCACCGGGCCGCGGACCAGTACCGGTCCGTGGAGCACTCTGTACCGGGCCGCAAAGAAATTTTTTTTTAAAAAAATGGCGGCTTTCTTCGCCTTCGGTGAATGCTGCTGGGATCGGGGATCAAGGACACAAATGAAAGAAGGGGAGGGAGGAAGCAACCGAAGCCTGTCCTGCTCTCTGGCTCAGCAGCTTCGGTTTCCCCCCGCCTCGTTCCTCTCTCAATCGCTCTCTCGCTGCTCCACCAGACCAGGAAGAAACTGCTTCAAAGAAGCCGGGGGGTGGTGGCTTTTCCTGTCGCTGCATCTCCTCCGAAGCGCCCGTTTACCCCCACCCCGCCCGCCCGCGCGCACTTCAATTCAGTGCTCCGTTCTGCCTGCCTGCCTGTCTGGTTGTTTGGGAGCAGCTTCGGCTGAGAATAATAACTATTCGCCTCTTTTTATCAGCAAAAAGGTACAAAAAAGGTTGGGGACCACTGCACTAGAGCACATCCATGAATGTGATAAATGCTGCTTCAATCCCAAACCCTAGCCTGAACCCTGATTGAAAGGAGTCTAGCTAAAATGAAGAAAACTTGTGCAGTGATGGGAAAGAAATAAGCCACACATTTCTGAAGCATAAATCAAGGTATACCCATCTTGATAGAATAAGCATATGTCTTCTTGAGGTCAAAGGCTGACTCATGAGTAGTTGGCACATAGTCATGATGTTATACTCAGTATAACTCTTTGATAAGCATCAATCCATTTTGTAGGATTAGGTAACTCAGAGGAAGCATACTTCAACCAAGAATTCAACACTTCAGTGAGGCATATAATTTTGTGACTATTATAATAAGACACTGGTGGGTCAAGTTGGCTGCTCTAATAACCCTCCATTGCACAAAATCTGTCCCTGAAAACTGGAACTCCCCCCCCACCCCCCAGCTTCTAGTTTTCTTCAAAATCTACTTAGCTGTCTTGAGAGATCCCACAGTAGGCATTTGAGGCATCAGAAGTCTTCAGAGAATGATTTTGCCTTATCTGATTCAGGATAAAATGCTTCCATCAGCAAAACGATATCATTGAGTTCAATCCACTGCATTCTTATAATTTATTTATTTAAACTCTTAAATAATTATTGAAAGTAGTTATGAGCTTTAAAAATGAGGTATTTAAATTAAAAGCACTTGAGATTTCAATTTTAGCCATCTGGTGCTTGTATAGCATGATTTATTAAAATATTATACATTTATTCCCTGATTAATTTCAGTTTTCCATCATATATGAAACCTGTGTTGTGTTTGTTGATTTGCTTCCAATAATGTATTCTTCTAAAATGTCAAATTATACTGGCACAATGTAATTTGAAAACCTGGTCTTGGTAGAAATTGTGCACGTGTAAAACTGGAAAAGAACATTTTATTCTTTTTTAAAGGCAAAGTACAGAATTTGCTTCTTTCAGCATAAATATTCCTTTTCTGGTTTATTCATGTGTCTCTTTTTGGATGTGATGGTTGAAAAACTTGAAAAGGACATAAAACCTGCCAAATTAGAGATTTGGCAGATTTAGAACATCATTTACATGCATTTTTAAAAGTCACAATCCTTTGGGAAACTGTGCAGCTGGAACATCAAGTTGAATGTTTGCAAAACAAAATATATGCAGGCTTCAGAAGTTAATACCATGAAGATCTTTTAGAGCTTTGCTTTGTCAGCTCCCCAAATAGTATTTCCTTCAATATTAAATTGTTAATTGTCCCTCCCCTGAGATTTTGGATGTGGAAGATGAACCAGCTGGTGATGAAAAGATATTTTAAAAGCTTGAGGTTCAATGATTGCCTTTATGTAAGGACACCTTGACCTACTCTTTCTAGCACATTTCTGAAGTTATGACTTTACTGCCTTCCAAACATAAAGGCTAAAGTTTGGAAATGTAAAGTTTGTGAAGGTTCCCTGTGAAACTCCATATTCAATGAGGGTAGGAATAGAGTAGATCCTAAGGCTAAAGACAGCAAAAAAAAATTGGTCACCTCATCACTATCACCTTCATTTCACGTGTAATATAGGATGAGGAATGACTAATGCGAATGATGGGTTCCTTTGTTTTGGTTTTCACTGTATTTCAAAGATCAGTTTCACATCATAAAGGACTAAGCACCCCGCCTGCAAATCATGCCCTTCTAAGGTTAGTATTCTTTTATTCCTTAAGTTGACCCAATCTTTGATCCACATAAAGGCTTTATAATATATTTCCCAGGCAGGGAGTCCAAATCCACCTCTGCATCTATTATCTTGTAGTGCATTCAATTTTATCCTCGCTCTTTTTCCTGCCCAAATAAATTTCATAGTCATTTTATTTAATTCCCTAAAAAACAACTTCTTATAGTGACTCACCAAATATATTTGCTAGCAAAAGCTTGATAAATTCATTAGTTTGATTCAACCAGGTGATTATTATAGATTTCTTATTTCAACCAGTTGAAATGCAATAAAGTTGAAAGAACTGTCTATGAAGTTCACATGACAATTCCAGATGGGGATTTGATGAACATTTCTAAAACCTAACACACTAAGTTAATTAAGAAAACAAGTTAGGTTTCTAAGTTAATTCTTGGCTTACTTTGAGGCTTGTAGTAACTTTGCAGGGTAGAAGAGCAAGTGAGACTAATTGTCTAAGCAGGTATGAAAACTTACACTAAAGAAAACCAATTACTTTTTTGATAATATAAAGATTATTAACCCTTCATATATTTAAAGGGATATAGATATACAAGTATTTAAATGATAGTAAGTAGCTTGTGAGGTCCAGCAGACACCAATTTACTAAATTTCAGAATTTAATCATGTTTTCTTGGAAACTGTTATTCTAAAAATATTGAGTAGCTGATTATGATGATCGTGCTAAATTGCCCCTCTTTAATTAATTACAGTGCTGAAGAACTCAAGCATATTGTCATGCTGCTCCTATTTATTATTGAAGCATAAGTGCTCACTGGGAAGGATTTAGGAGCTCTGCTAAATAAATGTACATGAATATCTGGAAAGCAACAAAAGAAAAGTAAAAGCACAGCTCATGTATATGTATATTTCTTAACTAATGGTTTTTTTATTTTTCACAAATTGTCATTTTCAACATTTTAAAATCATTCAGTATCTCCAGAGGTGAACAATTATATCTAGGTTAGCTCTGAAAGACTTCGAAGGGAAGTAACAGTGGGAATCATTGTAAAAGAGCAAGATAAATTCTCTGAATTATCAAGAGCTAAGATCTGATTTATAAGCTCAGTCACACCAAAGGAGTTTTAAGTTGATTTTAATGGGAACAAACTCTGGCCTTTACAGATCTGTCCTTTTCGATCCCCTCTTGAAATGAATCCTTCATTCATCTGCATTGCAAGCAGTAAAAAGGCAGAGCTCCATCACTTCCTAGTTACTTGCTGTTTGTAAATGAATATCATGGTTAATTTAGGAGCCTGGCAGCTGTGGAACATTTGCCATTCCGCTACAGCTGTCAGTGGTCCTCTGGTTTGTTTTATAAACAGATGTTTAATTTTATTTCAGTCTGCTTATCGGTGATGGTTTTCTTCTGCTTCTATTTGAAGAGAACTGATGAGAGAAAGGAAGTGTAATAAATAGGATGCTCGTTGGTTTGTGTCTTACAAAATAAAACTCTGGATAATTAATGATAACATTCAAAACCTTTAAGATGTCTTTGCTGGAGAATGATTGAACCCATTTTTTCCCCTTTAAAAACCTGCAATCCTGAGTTTATTGTCACAGAATGGATGTCAACAAAATGTTCTCTAGTTCAGTGGGACACTGTTTCAAGGACAACGAACAGATGGCATTTATTTTCCCAATATAATCAGTGTTACTAATATTTTTTTTTATTCTGAATGGAAGAATCAGTGTTATTTGTGAAATTATTGATAGATTTGTAATATAGAACACAATCCTCCAATAATTTCAGGGGAATATTAATTCTACAATTGGAAGCTTGATCATGAGCATAGCATAGTTTTCCCTCAATTATTGCCCTCCAGATGTATTATCAATTGCTTACAAGATAATAGGTATAAGTAAAAACATAGTTATGAATACATGGATACATATAAGAAAAATAAAAGAAACAATAGGACAGGGACAGTAGGCACATTGGTGCGCTTATGCATGCTCCCTACAGACCTCTTAGGAAAGGGGTGAGGTCAACAGTAGAAAGTCTCAGGTTAAAGTTTTTGGGGTTTGGGGAAGAAACCAGAGTCAGGTAGAGTATTCCAGACATTGACCACTCGGTTGCTGAAGTCGTATTTCCTGCAATCAAGTTTGTTGCAATTAACCTTGAGTTTCTATCTATTGATTGCTCTTGTGTTGCTATGGTTGAAGCTGAAGTATTCATTGACAGGTAGGACATTGCAATGTATGATTTTATATACTATACTTAGATCAGACCGAAGGCAGCATAGTTCTAGGTTTTCTAGGTTTAGAATTTCGAATCTGGTGGCATAAGGTATTCTGCAACGAGTAGAGAAGTGGAGAACTCTTCTTGTGAAATATTTCTGGACTTTCTCAACTGGGTTAATATCAGATACATAATGTGGGTTCCAGACTGATGAGCTGTATTCGAGTATTGGTCTAGCAAATGTTTTGTATGCTCTAGTTAGTAGTGTAATATTACCATAATAATTTTATAATTTTATAATAATTTTATAATTTTTTTATAATTTTATAATTATTTTATATAAATATACACACACACACACACACACACACACACACACACACACACACTTAAGTTTTCGCGGGTACTTACATGTATGGTATTCAGCTTTGTTCGGGTATTTTCCCACATCACTGTAGTTGTGCTTTTAAAGTTGTAGCAATGTTTCGGCAGAATCTCATCTGCCATCATCAGGCTTCTGTATTGTGTTCGTCTGTGAGTCAGACTTTTACAGTTGTTTCAGTTTTAAATTTGGGGCTAGCCTACTGCTGTGCCAGAATGATTTTTTCTTCATCCTGATTGGTTGGGAGTCTTGGTCTGTGTTTATTGGTCTTGGAGTTTGCTGTGTTCTGCTTGATTGGTGTTTCTAATATCTTCTGTCTGTTTTGTAGCTTTTTAGGTCTTGATTGGCAGGCAACATTGTGTTCCTGTATTGGAGGCTTTTAGTGCAGCTTGGCTCCGAATAAATGGACGGCTATCATTTGTTAGGAAGCTAGGTTTCATCTGGGTGCCTGGTTGGGGTGTGTTTGAGCTGGAGGTATCAGGGGGGATCTGTTTGTGAGAGGTATGCCTTCTTTGTGTATTTTTGGGAGGCCGTATAGTTTGGGGGTTTGGTTTGGTTCATTATTCACTCAAGCCCCAATAAAAGAAACTCTTGAGACTTGAGTGAATAATGAACCAAACCAAACCCCCAAACTATATGGCCTCCCAAAAATACACAAAGACGGCATACCTCTCAGACCCATAGTCAGCTCCAGAGGAGCACCACTACAAAACCTAGCTAAACACTTAGCAAAACAGCTACAGCCCCATGCTGAAACAGCAGCTTCACATGTACAAAACTCATACCACTTCTTGGAAATGATCAAAGATCTACATGTGTAACAAGAAGATCTGCTTGTAAGTTTCGACATGGTTTCACTATTCACTCAAGTCCCGATAAAAGAAACTCTTGATATCATCAAAAATAAATACCAACCAGCTAAACACCTCGTGGAACTAGCAGAACACTGCTTAACCAACACATATTTCATATTTGTGATCCGTATGGGATCACCACTGTCACCCGTCATTGCAAACCTGTTCATGGAAGAATTCGAATCCAGAGCCCTGGCTAATGCCACCCACAAACCCAAACTATGGTTAAGATACATCGATGACACATTTGTGATTTGGCCCCATGGAAAAGAAAACCTAAACAACTTCCTAACACACCTAAACAGCACACACCCCAAAATCAAGTTCACCATGGAAACGGAAACAAACAAACAACTACTATTCCTAGATGTACTAATCTACAAAAAAAAAAAAAAAAAAAGATGGCATACTAGGACACACCATATACCAGAAGAAAACACACACCAACCGCTACCTCAATGCCCAATCCCACCACCACAGATAAACTCCATGGCCAAAACACTAATCGCCAGAACCAAATGCCTGGCAGACAAGACACACATAAAGACTGAACTATGCACCCTGACTAAAGTACTGACAGCCAACGGCTTCCACAAAAGCAAAATCACCGGCTTGATCCACAAAAACACACTGAGACATAATGGAGACCTAGAAGATGAACAGACCTCTGGAACAGCAGTCCTGCCCTACATAAGAGGTACTACAGACAAAATCAGTAAGATATTACACAGGCATCACATCAAGACTGCCTTCAAAACAGACAGAAAAATAGCAGCCATCCTTAGAAACCCCAAAGATAAAATCAACCTGGAAAACCAAGGCATATATGAAGTCCCCTGTGCATCATGCCCAGCCACATACATTGGACAGACCAATAGAAGAATAAGTACCCGCCTGGATGAACACAAAAATGCAGTAAAAAAGCTGGAACACTAGTCCAACACATGAAAGCCACAGGTCATAGCATCGACTTCAATGGCACCAAAACCCTAGCCACTATAGAAAACCTCAGCCACAGAATCATCAGAGAAGCCATAGAGATTGAAAAAAGACCTGAAAGCATGAATAGAAGAGATGATTCCACCAGACCGTCAATTATTTGGAAGCCTGCACTCACAAACAAACAAAAAATCTCCACACTACAAGCCAGGCAAACACCTGGGCACAAACAGATCCCCCCGATACCTCCAGCTCAAACACACCCCAACCAGGCACCCAGATGAAACCTAGCTTCCTAACAAATGATAGCCATCCATTTACTCGGAGCCAAGCTGCACTAAAAGCCTCCAATACAGGAACACAATGTTGCCAGCCAATCAAGACAAAAAAAGCCACAAAACAGACAGAAGATATTAGAAACACCAATCAAGCAGAACACAGCAAACTCCAAGACCAATAAACACAGACCAAGACTCCCATCCAATCAGGATGAAGAAAAAACCATTCTGGTGCAGCAATAGGCTAGCCCCAAATTTAAAACTGAAACAACTGTAAAAGTCTGACTCACAGACGAACACAATACAGAAGCCTGATGATGGCAGATGAGATTCTGCCAAAACATTGCTACAACTTTAAAAGCACAACTATAATGACGTGGGAAAATACCCGAACAAAGCTGAATAACATACATACATACATACATACATACATACATACATACATACATACATACATATTCCAATGGCTAGTATCAAAATTCCACTTTTTTTTTTTAGTTTAAAAAGTTTAAAGTTTAAAACATTCCTCAATTATCCCTGATTTTAAGTGAGGGCGGGGGGGGAATGCAATATTTTTAATTCTTAGTGTGATTTCCATATTCCACAATACGTATTGTAAAAAAACTATTTCCCCACCAAATCTGTATATGAAAATAGAAACAATACCATGTTAAAAAAAAACCTCGTTTAACTCATTTTTACAATCTGCTTTTTGATTGGGGACTGCAGTAAAAAACTAATTTAAAAAGTGTGTGTGTGTGTGTGTGTGTGTGTGTGTTGATATATCCAGTTATTTAGTTGTTTTACTAACCCGAACATGAGTTCTGTCTGGTTGAGCAATTTATTCAGACCTATTGTGCTTTCCCCCTATCAATTAGAGACTATACTAACCACTGAACCAATTTTAAGTTTATCGATTGGAAGATGCAATTGCTCTGGCTGACAAACTAAAACCCACAACACAAATGTTACACTCTATGAAGAACAGAAGTTTCCCAGGAATATAATTAGGCTCCTTCTATTACTGGAATCACAATAAT
Organism: Notechis scutatus; assembly: GCF_049901735.1. Lineage (NCBI taxonomy): Eukaryota > Metazoa > Chordata > Lepidosauria > Squamata > Elapidae > Notechis > Notechis scutatus. The sequence goes on along the minus strand of NC_142009.1, from coordinate 249,286,417 downwards.
AAATAAAGGGAAAATGTAGCCTCTCGCTCTTTTGAAAAAAAATATTAACGCACACATATATACATAAGCAACAACAGAAAATGCCACATGATTCAGCAAGAAGGAAAATATTTTGTTTTAGAACTTAGATATATATGTGTCTGTGTGTGTGTGTGTGTGTTTTCTTAAGTTTTTGTGGGTATTTGTATGTATGGTATTCAGCTTTGTTTGGGTATTTTCCCACGTCATTATAGTTGTGCTTTTAAAGTTGTAGCGACATTTCGGCAGAATCTCATCTGCCATCATCAGGCTTCTGTATTGTGTTCGTCTGTGAGTAACTAAATTAAATACAGATGAAGCTGATAGAATAAGACACCAAGTCACTAACATCCTATGCACAAGCAAACCACCCAAAAGCAACTTACACAAAGAGGAACAAAATCCCTGCAAGCCCTAAGGAACGACAGCAGCATAATCATACTTCCAGCAGATAAAGGTAATGCCACAGTAGTAATGGATAGAAAAGACGATGAAACAAAATTGACAGACCTACTCCAAGACTTCACATACAAACCCATAAACATGGACCCAACCACATATCTGGAAAAAATAACCAAGAAGAAAATCATAACCAGCAACATGAGCAAAGAGATCCAAGAGACGATCATCCCAAGAGAAAAATCTTCCAGATGCCCGAAACTATACGGCCTCCCCAAAATACACAAAGAAGGCATACCTCTCAGACCCACAGTCAGCTCCAGAGGAGCACCACTACAAAACCTGCCCAAATACCTAGCAAAGCAGCTACAGCCCCATGCTGAAGCAGCAGCTTCACATGTACAAAACTCATACCACCTCTTGGAAATGATCAAAGATCTACACATGGAACAAAAAGATCTGTTTGTAAGTTTCGACGTGGTTTCACTATTCACTCAAGTCCCAATAAAAGAAACCCTAGAAATCATCAAAAATAAATACCAACCAGCTAAACACCTCATGGAACTAGCAAAACATTGCTTAACCAACACATATTTCATATACAAAGGACAAAGATACAAGCAAATTGGAAAAGCGCCTATGGGATCACCACTGTCACCTGTCATTGCAAACCTGTTCATGGAAGAATTCGAATCCAGAGCCCTGGCTAATGCTACCCACAAACCCAAACTATGGTTAAGATACATCGATGACACATTTGTGATTTGGCCCCATGGAAAAGAAAACCTAAACAATTTCCTAACACACCTAAACAACACACACCCCAAAATCAAGTTCACCATGGAAACGGAAACAAACAAACAACTATCATTCCTAGATGTACTAATCTACAAAAAAACAGATGGCACACTAGGACACACCATATACCAGGAGAAAACACACACCAACCACTACCTCAATGCCCAATCCCACCACCACCCAGCACAGATAAACTCCATGGCCAAAATACTAATTGCCAGAACCAAACACCAGGCAGACAAGACACACATAAAGACTGAACTATGCACCCTGACTAAAGTACTGACAGCCAATGGCTTCCACAAAAGCAAAATCACCGGCTTGATCCACAAAAACACACTGAGACATAATGGAGATCTAGAAGATGAACAGACCTATGGAACAGCTTTTCTGCCCTACATAAGAGGTACTACAGACAAAATCAGTAAGATACTACACAGGCATCACATCAACTGCCTTCAAAACAGACAGAAAAATAGCAGCCATCCTTAGAAACCCCAAAGATAAAATCGACCTGGAAAACCAAGGCATATATGAAGTCCCCTGTGCATCATGCCCGGCCACATACATTGGACAGACCAATAGAAGAATAAGTACCGCCTGGATGAAAACAAAAATGCAGTCAAAAAGCTGGAACACACTTCCTCACTAGTCCAACACATGAAAGCCACAGGTCATAGCATTGACCAGACTGTCAATTATCTGGAAGCCTGCACTCACAAACAAACAAAAATCTCCACACCACAAGCCAGGCAAACACCTGGGCACAAACAGACCCCCCTGACACCTCCAGCTCAAACACACCCCAACCAGGCACCAAGATGAAACCTAGCTTCCTAATAAATGATAGCCGTCCGTTTACCCAAAGCCAAGCTGCACTAAAAGCCTCCAATACAGGAAACACAATGTTGCCAGCCAATCAAGACAAAAAAAATGCTACAAAACAGACAGAAAATATTAGAAACACCAATCAAGCAGAACACAGCAAACTCCATGGCCAATAAAGGCGCATGGAACACTGTTACCTTCCCACCAAAGTGGTCCCTATTTTTCTACTTGCATTTTTACATGCTTTTGAACTGCTAGGTTGGCAGAAGCTGGGACATATAAAGGGATTAAAATAATTAAAATTAATTTAATTGAATTAAAATTAAAATAATAAAAATTAAAATAGAGCCATTTAAAGGATTTTCATTAACCTGAAAGTTGGTCTGAAGAGGTAATAGTCATAGAGATAACAATTCAAGTTAGATAATACCCTACTCATATTAAGTATGATACTAGATGAGTAAGCTTCAAGTCCTACCCTGCGGCCAAGCAAAATTTAAATTTAAATTTGTTTATTTATTTAGATCCTTGGAGTTAGTGTTGTTTCCTGGTGACTGTTGAACAAGTTGCTGCAATTTTCTTGGCAAGATTTCAGAAATGGTTTGCTGTTCCTTTCCTCCCAGGGCTAAGATAGAATGAGTGGTCCAAAGTCACTCAGCTGGCTTTGTGTCCAAGGCAGGACAAGATCTCATGGTTTCCCAGGGCTTTCTTAGAAACCAGAAGTCTGTGAGTTCTAGTCCTGCCTTAGGCATGAATGGCTAAAATGACTTTGACCCATTCATTCTGTCACAGCCCAATCTCCCATTGTGGGGAAAATAGGAGGAGGAAGGAGTATGATGAATGTTCGCTACCTTAAGTTACTAGTAAAGTAATAAAGGAGAAGGGAATAAAAACAATCTTAGAAACCCCTGGCTCTTAATTTATGTTTAGTTACAAATAAATTACATTTATTTAAACAGGTACATGCAATTAATATTCTCCTGCACTTATATTTTTTCCCATCAGACAAAACTACTATTTACACAACCTATAATCAAATTTCACTGGTTTGTGAAAGAGAAGGAGGAGGAAGGGATGACATTCTCATTGCATAATGAAAAATAAGTCATAGTACAGGACCAACTCGGAAAATTTCTGCTGCAAATTAATTATCTAGCATCTAAGAGTAATTGTTAATGATATTTTTCATTATAAGGAACAGCCATTCTCTAAATGTTCAGTACTATTTGAAACATTATTTTAAAATGTTTTATATTCCCAAGGGGAAAAAAGAGTGGCTGCAGGCTGAAACAACAGAGGTGTCCATCAACCTCTAGGAACAAATTCACACAGCATTAATTGAAATAATGTATTCAAGTTGTTATACAGTATATATAAAAAAATAACGACAGCTTTCAGCATAGGATGTAGCTGGTTCAGCAGCTGAAGTTAAGGAAAACACTCCAGGTCATATTATTATTAGGATTTCCATATTCCACTCCCCACCCCCACCCCGCCATTTGTTTATTGGAACATGATCTCATCCAAAGCATATATTTATTTGGCATCTAGCCTCATGGCTTTCCAGTAAATGGAGAAATATACACTTATATATGAAGCATTCTTGAAGCTAGTTGCAGCTTCATGCAATAAGATTTTTTTAAATGTTTAAAGTAAAAATAATGAGCTGTAGAAGGCCAGTTTAGTAAATTAACTGGAAAGTGTAGCTATGTTAATGTTAGTTCTCTGACAATTTGCTGAAGAGTGTGCCAATTTGCTTAGATATTTAAAAAAGCCATGCAGTGCCTTCTTGTAATCTAGAAGAGAGCTGTCTAATCCTGATCAGTCATACCAATGTCAAAGAAAAAATGAACAATTTTCAAAATGTGACAGATATCCTGCATTTCATTTCAAGTATATCTATAAGAATGTTGAGACTTATAAAGTGGTTTCAAAGATTGCCTCAGAGAACACTATAAAGCAGATGATTTGTGTTTGTTGAACAGGGAAAAAGCTGTGCTATCATATCTTGAAAACGTTCCTCTGGTACATGATCCTTCTGCACCATCAAGGCTGTAGTAGATTTTCTAATAACATCTTTTTTACATTTTTAAGTTATAACATTAGTCCTTTTTTTTCTTCTGTAAGTAGCAATTTTGCTTGTCCACTGTTGTTTAAGAGGTATGTGAGTCAACATTTGATAGAACCTAGATAATTGCTATCTTCAGAAACAAAAATGTCTACTGTTTTCTGGTGCTTTAGAATTTATTTTTGTATAGTGAAATGCAATTTAACCAACCAGTTTAGGGAAAGCATGGTCCATGAAAGCCAAAAGACAGTTAAATTTCACATAATTTACATATTTTGCTGAAGTTCAAAGTCAGATTCGGTTAGTTGCATCTGTAAAATTAAGGTTTTAGTGTGGTCTGTTCAGACTTTATTTCCTTACTGCAAGATAGCAAAGAGGACAAGTGGGTTTTTTATGCTATTACACGTCTTCATTAGTCTTCAACCATTCTGGCTCCTCACACTTTTAACCCATAGAAGCCCTATTAAAAGTTAAGAAAAGTGAAAGAGAGGTCATGCACATACTGTATATCTTCAGCCCACCAAAAAAAGAAAAAATAAGGTGCATGCAAGAACTGTACACCAACATTTTCTTCTTTAAAACCAATTTCTTTTCCATTAAACTGAAGATTGTTTGAAAATGCAGGGACCAATTCAGCTCCTATTGCTTTGAAGAAATGTGTTGGCTTTTTGAGTTAAAAATAATCTGAAACAAATTGGAACCTTCTTAAAGCTTTTTTAGAAATTTAGAAAAAAACTGAAAGCTCAGAAGTCATTCAGTGGTCTGAATATACCCAGGCTGCTTAGCTTGGATTTGTCAGGCTGGTCTATGGAAGTTTATTGTGCATTGAAAACATTGGTTCCATCCTAGACACCTACAGGATACATAATACATAATGTTAATTTACTTAAACTGGCAATCTAGTGGCCTCCTTGGTTTGGGTTATTTGACACAAGTCTTCCAAGGGCTCTGATTAGGTATTTAGGTATTTAGATTTTAGCTAACCACCTGCCAATGGTTTTTGCCTCTGTCCCTTTACTGGACATCAGATTAATTGAATAGCAACAGGATTCTTTATATATATGCTATATCAGCAGGGAATTCATATTGTTAGTATAATATCATCCCCATGGGGAAAAGAAAGGGAAATAAAGTTTACTCTCTTTATTAAGAGAACACTTTACTCTGTTTATTATTCTTTGTATCTTTTAAAAAGATCACAAAAAAGAGGGCACCGACAAAGGATGGAGAAGAAAGAAAAAGAACACAGGTGTAAAGGAGGTTAAAATGCTTTTTCCCTGTAACCAAGGTCATGCAAAAGTCAGTACTAATTAAGAGCCAAAGATAAATAAATTGAACAACAGCGAATAGCAGTGAATGTAATAACAAAACATTAAAAAGCAAGAGAAAACAGCTGTCATATCTTTCTTAGCACCTGCTGATATTGTCATTGAAAGGACAATGGAACTTTATTTGGTGCCATCCATGTAGGTAATAAAAATATATCAGATAATCTAAATGCACATAATCAGCTGGGTCTCAATCTAATGATAACTGTAACATACTAAAGAATTCTAGAGGGAGGATGGGAGAGACTGTCAATAACTGTCCAACTATATAGCATCATGAGCTGTGGTGGCACAGTGGTTAGAATGCAGTATTGCAGGCTAATTCTGCTGACTGCTGAATGCCAGCAGTTTGGCAGTTCGATTCTCACTGGCTCAAGGTTGACTCAATCTTCTATCCAGATTGTTGGGGGCAATATGATGACTCTGCAAACCACTTAGAGAGGGCTGTAAAGCACTGTGAAGTGTGTATATAAGTCTAAGTATTATTGCTGTTGCTATTTTCTTGACCAAAGGTCATCTCAACAGAGAATTAGGGAAAGCATGAGCAAGACCCTCTATTGGTCCCCGAGTCCAGAGGCAGAATCACATCTTTAAAGTCTTGTAAAAAGCCAATAGGATCAAAACCAATCTCATTTGGGCGGGGATATTTCAATGGGCAGGTGCATGACAGTATAGATCAGGGGTGTTAAACTCACATTATCGTGGCAGCATCACGTGACATATTGGGATTTTTTCCCCCCTTCGCTAAACTGGCCAGGGCCAGCACATGACACATCCAGCCTGTGGGCCGTGAGTATGACACCCGTGGTATAGATGGTGCCCAGAGCAGTCTTTATGGGATAGCCATAATCAGGTGAAGTGATCAGGGAGAGATGCATCAACAGCCCAATCCTTTGTTATGAAGACTTTATAGATTATTATCGGCACCTTGAACTGAACCTGGAAGCATATTGGTAGCTGGTGCAACTCACAGACCAGAGGTATAATATGTGCTGATTGAGAAACGTGTAACATTTAGGTGTAGAAACAGTTAATCCAAGAATCTAAGAACTCTGATTATTAGTCTTGATTGGAAAGAAAATAAAAATTATACTATGGGAATGCCAGTGAGTGCTCTACTTTCAAACGACACATTTGTACATCTGTATACAGTACTGTACAGGCAATTAAGGCAGCAAAACACATGCCCACTTTCTCCTGCTCTTTCTGTGCAAAGGTTGGATGGGATTCTCTTTTCTGAAAGGGAGGCAGCTTCCATCTGCTTAGTTTGGTAAACGCTAGTCCTTCAATCAGTGTGAGAAATAACTCCCACAGCATGCCCTTCTAATCTCTTTAAGTTAGGAAATCACTAAGGCAGTTTCGGAGGAACAGAAGGAGGCAGTGAGAAGAACCTCCATTAAAGAAGCATTACTTGATTCATTCAGGCCAGGCTTGTCCAAAACTGAAATAAATGATTCAGACAGAGAAGATAGTCTAGGAAAGTACTTCAGCTTTCTTGGGATTGGTTATCCTTAGCTCGCCTGAAGGATCAAGGTGAAGTATTTGAAAAGAGAGTATGCATTTCATTTTTCATCAGAAAGAGAAGATGATCACTTATTCCCAAGAAAACTGCTTCTCAGAAGCTAATTTTCAAGCACATAAAACTACACTGTCTTTCTTTCAATCATTTGCCATAAATAGTATAGTTTATATCTCAAAGAATGGTGTTATTATCTTTGCCTTTGCAATTTGTTCTTTGGCACATGATTTGTAATTCATGCTAAAATTGCTTATTTGGTTCTTAAGGGAACATTTGCCATAATGAAAAAAATGTGATTTGGAATAAGGAGGGCTGGGGTTGGTGGTTCAAGATCATTCTGTCAAAGTCCTGAATAAAGTAGTATGGAATAAAGTAATATGGAAATGAAGAGAAGAGGGAGTTATTTATTATTTTGATAGCAAGTAGGTAAAATAGCTGAGCAATAAATAAAAGTAAATATTGCTACCATATCTGCAGATCAAATTATTACAGGAACATAAAGATTACACACACACACATACACACACACATGAGCATGCAAGTAGTGTTATGTAATGACAAAAGAAAATGTGGCCTTATGTGTGGAACAAGTGCAATGCCTCCTCATTTCTTTAATTGCATATTACAGTTTTAATAAATCACATTAAACAAAAGCTAGTTTGATGTTGTGATTAAGGCACCAGGCTAAAAACTCACAGTGGGGACTGTGAGAATTCTAGTCTGCCTTATGCAGTGTGAATTCTACTCTGCCTTATGCAGTGTGAATTCTAGTCTGCCTTATGCATAAAACTTGCTGAGTGACCTTGGGCCAATCATTTTCTCTCAGCCCTTGGAAGGAGGTCATGGAGAACTACTTCAAAATCTTGCCAAGAAACCTCAAGGATTTGTCAAATTCCAAGGCCTGTGGGCCGGATCCAGCCCATGGGGTGCTTAGATCTGGTCCATGGGGCCATCCTGGAAACAGTGAAGGATTGGCACATGGTGCCTCTGCCAGTGAAAACGGAGCTTGGGAGCTCCATTTTCGCTGGCAGAAGGCTGCAGGAGGCCATCACAATCGAAAATAGAGCCCCAAAACAGAGCTCTCCCTGGTCTCACATTCCTCCACTGGAGACAATGGTCCCCCTAGCCCCACCCATCCACCACAGATGCCCCTGACCTCAGTGATGTTGAGCTGGTCATGCTATCCTGGCCACATCCACCCTGGCCATGCCCAGCTGGCCCCCCAAGGTCAAACACAACTCTGATGCAACCCTCAATGAAATTGAGTTTGACGCCCCTAGTCTAGGCAGTCACCAGTCCACACTAAATTAAAGGTACTCTTTCCTTGCAAATATATTAAAGGTAATAGGGTTTATGGACAGTTATAACATCATTCTGGAGAGCAAGTGCAAGACTCTGGGTCTTGAAAGAAAATGTGATGTTATGGAGTTACTTTGTGCAATTCTCAAAATAGGAACATCTTTTTTAAGGCTTTCATAAAAGCCATAATAAAGGATTGTGTAAATGAATAGTAGAGAAATAATTCATTTACATTTAGTGTGAAGCTTTTCTTTCAAATCATTTTCAGAGCACATCCATTCCTTTTAGGGAAGAAATAATGGGGTAATATTGTAATAAATTGTGGTATTAAAATAATTAAAAACCCTACTTCCTTTCTGTTCTCTTTTCTTCCATAGAAATACCATACATTGTGAAGAAAACTCAAGAAGTATAGTTGAGAACATTAGATCCCTTGGGGCTCAGGATTTTAAAATATATACTTTGATTTCCTTAAAAAGAGATTCTCTAGTTTTGTAAAGGAATTTGGAGCTGGCTTTAGAAATGGACAGAATGAATGAATGAATAATTCACAGGAGGAGTGCTTATAGGAAAGATTACACAGACTTCGGAAGAAGGAAAGTATGGAAAAGAAACTCAAAATAACCCTATCTTGATTTTAACATAAAAGAGAAAGTTGGACAGATTTTCATGTCTCTGTTATTCAATCTTACTGAAGTAAAAAGCATTGCTGAAATCCCTGCCATGCCTGTTGCTTAACCTGGTCTTTCTTAAGAGGATATCAGCAGGGTTACTTTGAATTTCTTTCTCATTCTTCCGTTTTTCCTAAATTCCTCTACCACTTTTCTCTCTCCTGCAAGCATTTCAAAGGAAAAGATATAAAGGATTTGGAATAAAAAATTTAAGGGGAAAATCCTCCTTATATATTTGAACAGTATCTTATGATAATTAATTCGCTGCTATAAAATGGACCAATTTAAGGTGATTGATGCAGTCCTGCTACCTTTCATGTCAACATATATCATACATGAAGTACTGATCGCGGTAACCGGTACAAATAGAATGTATTATTTTGAGCTTATGACATTGGAGAAATGGGGGGGGGGAGAGAGTTTTGCAAAATATATCTGTGGATTCTTTGAATCCAGACTCATAGCATGCAACTCTGTCACCAGGAAGTAAGGTATGAAGTTCAGTGTTCCTTTCAGCTTTTTCCCTATGGACTTTTATTTGGAGCTAAATTTAAAAATACAAACGATAACAACAATAAAATCACAGGCATATTCCAGAGGGATTGCACCTGCTATGCATGTTTAGAACTGGGAAAGCAAAGGGCAGGGGAAAGAGGAAAGGGGAGGGAGGAGAGGAGAAGAGAGGAAAGATCAGGAAAGAAAGCCCCTTGTTTTAACTGCTTAGTATGTCAGCTTCCAGATTCTAAATTGGCAAAAGCTTCTTTTTAAATAGATACAAAATAAAACTATTGTAGCACTATATAGAACAGTGATGGCTAACCTTTTCAGCTTGGTGTGTCGAAAATCGGGAAAAAGTGTAGCCTTCCTCGAGTCGTGTGTCACTTCAAGAAATATCAATAATTTGGGGCTTCCGGTTTCGCCAGGCTTCGGAGGCGGCGGGGTTTCGCGATCTCTGTGATCCCCACCGCGCTAGCCGTTCTTGGTTCCTCCGACCCAGACGGGTCTGGAGGATAAGGTTGCCCCGTAGAGGCAACCGAAGACAGGGAGGATCCGGACAGGGGGTTGGGGTGTTCGCAGACCCCTTCCCCACCCGGCATAACCTCCTTTTCTCAAGTCGGTCCAGCGGCGGTCAGCAATGGCCGCCACAAAGAAGCCAGCAGCCGGACAAGATCGTGCTGGAGGAAGAAGGAGAAAGTTTTGAAGCAAAAGTTTTTTTGGCTGAACTGGGACTAGAAGATACATTTAATACCCTGAAATCTAAGATTTGGGGTTTTTTTTTTTTTTTTTTGAAATATACTTTGTTTCCAGAAGAGATTTGCAAGCGGCGAGTGAAAGTGTTTAAAGTGAAAGTTTACTCTCCTTCCACATGGAATTAACAAATGAATACTGAAAATCCTACTATTTTACAAAAGGTAAAAATTTAAAGCTTCTTGTTATAAATGGGAAGGGAGAGGACAAAAGGAAAATTTATATTAAGATTTTGTTGAAGGAGATGCCTGGAAGATTTTGGAGATTGGAAGTTACTGTAATAAGAATTTAAAATACAGATTGGCTTTTTTTAGTCCCTTTGCAACTGATATTACCCAGGAAGAAGGGAAGAACTTTGTGCCTTGTTTGGATTGTTTGATTACTTTGGGACTTTGGGAATTGTTTTAAGCTTGGAAATATCTTTGGCTGTTTTAAGAAGAAGAAGAAGAAAAAGAAAAAAAAGAGAGGATTTACAATGACTTTATCTGCTGATGAACTGAGAGAGGAATATGGCAAAATAAAGAAAGACGATGTGGGAGAAATTTTTTGCTTTTTAGAAATGGCGCTTGCTACTTATCAGCAAATACAACAATTGATGGAAGAAGAAGAAGAAGAAGAAGAAGAAGAAGAAGAAGAAGAAGAAGAAGAAGAAGAAGAAGAAGAAGAAGAAGAAGAAGAAGAAGAAGAAGAAGAAGAAGCCATCTTTAACGAACCCACAGAGTTGAGTAAGAAAGGAAGGAGAAAGAGAGGGAAAAAAAGGATATAAGACTTAAAAAAATATCTAAGAAAGTGAAAAATAAGATGCAAAATCAATACAAGGCTAGAAAGCAAATGGAAAGAGAAATACAACAGAGAGGGGAAGTTAAGTGGGGTAAAAAGACCAGATGGGATAAGACAGGGAGGAAGAAGGGGGGAAAAGGCCACAAGGTTATGAAACAAGATGCGAAAAAGAAATTGTTTTTTAGGGACAAAGGGTAATATAATTTTGTTTTTAAAGGATTCTGCAAGGTACATAAGATAGTATTGTAGTATTTGTATTAGAGATAGAAAATTATAATTTTATAAGACTTGAGTAAAGACTAAAATATTAAAGGTTTAATAATGGTAGAATTTAAGATTTAATAAAATATTAAAAGGAAGGTTTAAAATACAGTTTAAATATAAATTTTAATTGACTATTGTGTGGATGTTAGTATGAATATATTATTGTAATATTTGTTTTTGAAATAGATAATTGGAATGTTATGAGATTTAATGTTTAATTATATATTTAATTATGTTATGGATTTACTATTTTCTTTTTGTAAGTAGTATGTACTAAGCAGAATCAGATAGGGAACTTGGTGTTACCTTAAATGTTAATTTAGAGGTGCGATGGAAAGGCATCATACTTTGATTTGTGATTTCAGGAGAAATTCTTTTATTTTATTATGGGGAATGAGATAAATAGACAATTGGAAAAGAATGGACAAAGGATAGAAATATAATGATTTAAATTAAGATAATAAACAAAATAGAATTAAGAAGAGTGGAAAGCGGGGAGAAGTTATAAAGAAGACACAGAATGGTAATTAAGATAGGTAATGGCATATAAGATGAATATGAATTTAATTGAAGTCCATACAAAGAGAGGTAATCCGGGGCCAAGCTACTTTTTTGAAAAAAGAAGTTTTACTTTATGTGTTTTGTGTGTGTATGTTTATCTGAGATTTAATAAAACCTTGGAGGAAAGCGGGAGGAGAATAATTGCAAACAAGACAGAGGGAAATATGAATAGGATGACTAAATTTAAAGAGAAGAAATGAGAGTCTTAAAAGATATTTAAGTAGAAATGGGATATATTAAAATCACACTGTATAAAATAATGTATTATCTGCCTTGTAAAAATTTACAAGGGAAAGAGGTTTAATGTCTACAAGGTTTATGTTTTGTTTGTCTTTAAAAATTAATAAAATTTGTTTCAAAAAAAAAAAAAGAAATATCAATAATTTGGTTTATGACGGACTGGGCTGGGGTGATCACACAGGGCTGTGAAACTCGTCTCCCTGGTCTCAGGGCTGCAGGTGCAGGATGGGATCGGAAGGCCACCTTACAGGGCTGTGAACCTCATGGATCTCCTTTCCTCCTGTAGCGTTCCTGAGGTAATGAAACTGACAAACCTCAGTTTATGGCAGTTAAAACTGGTTCTCTGCTGCAAAGATCTTGCGGCAGCGGTGACACCACGCCTCCACGCAACAAGCAGGGAGCAGGGATTGGAGCAGAGCACAGGCAGCCTCTAAATGTGCAGGTTTTCCCCACACCAACAGGCGTGTCAGTCAAAGTGCCTCGGCGTGTCACGAGTGACACGTGTGTCATAGGTTAGCCATCACTGATATAGAATGAAGGCACAAGCAGATGATTGTTCTCTCTAAACATTAACTCCTTTTTATATCCTTTGTATTTTAAAACCAGCATACATTTTCCCCAACCTTTTCACAGCTTAATTAAGAATTTGCTTTTAATTTCTCAAGCTTGGCAACAAGAGGCATTTGAATATGCTTGGAAGCATACTAGGTAGTGCTTCATCAAATTTTTGACTAAACAGCTTGTCAGTAGTAATGGCTCGGAGGAGTCCTCCAAAGAAACTATTATTCAATCTAGAATTGAGTCAGAACAGATGTTAACCCTCTATAGACAGTGAATGTGGAGATATTGAAGACAGAGTTTGTATTATAGGCATACCTAACTTAGAGGGTGTGATGGAACCTGTAGAAATTCAGTGCTAGTAGCATAGCAATGGTGTGTTCTACTGTGAAGATACTAAACAGAGTTAATACGTCACTGCTGGTAGCAGACCTAGTCTTTGATATGTACAGATGTAATTTTAAGGGCCAAAGCTGACAACTAGCACTACACACAGTCTAGACTGAATCATGTACAGCAGGTGCAATCCAGGCACTAAGAAATGAATAGCTAATTTTCAATTGAGTCAAAAAGAGTGGGAGGGAAAGGCTTAAGATTTAAACTCTAGAGCTGATAACTCAGAGGCATCTGGGGTCCAATAGCAAGAGTAAACAGGGAGTTAAAACATTGGATTCCTTTTTAATGTCTATTGTCTTATTGCATAGACATGTAAAAAGGGACAGATTAAGTCTGGTTGCCTGGTGACATCACTCCACCTTCCTCTGACCAGGTGTGAGAATGTCCTTGGTTCCCAAGAGAAAGTATTTTGTTCTGGCTACAAAATCCCAGCTGTCTCAATTCCCCCTTTTCTATCCCTCAGCTCCAGCGTGGCAACATTGAAGCCGTCAAGATGGCTTCAGTCAGATCAGCTTCAGGGTTGACCCTCTTGGCCTTTAGATCTCTCAACATATGGATCCAAAAAAGTGCAGAACATATTCTACTGGAATATATCCTGCTTGTTCTTGGATTTTTATGTAATTCTCAAGAATATTATCTGACAATGGTTAAGAGATGTAAAGGCCTTAAAATTACATCTGTACATATCAAAGTCCTTAAAATTACATCTGTACATATCAAAGCCTAGGTCCACGAGCTGTAGTGACACCCTGACAGTGATATCTAAAAGAAACCAAACTGATTTAAATCAAATGACACAGACATATATGAAGTGAGATGGCTTATCGTGATGAAGTTAAATGAATTGCAGGGGGAAACATCCAACCCAACTTAATAAAGCAAGAATTGAAATCTTGTTAGCACAAAAGGAACAGAAATCTTATAAATATTCAAACCCTTAATCAAATAGCTTAGGGGAAAAACTGTTTGGAATGTTCATAATGACTTTAAGTGGCTTATTAATGTTATCATTTTATGATAGTGATAGTGCATTGGGGACATCTAATACTTAATTGTATCACAGAAGAATACTAAACACTCCATGTTTGGTCATTTGGGATTATTATCCTAACAAATGAAAACAAGACTTTCCAGTATTAACAATTCCTGGCATTTATGTAGTGCTTGAGAGTTTCAGTACTTCCCATAGTGTGATTCAATTACCCTGTATATTTGTAACCATCCATCTAGCCATGTAGAGTGGATGAAAGAGACTAACTTGCCTGAGGATGACTAGGCAAGTCTGTGAGAAAATATCATTTGAACCAGGAATTTTATGGAGCAGTACCCTAATTACTCTACTAAAGTGGCCAAATAGGTAAATGACATGACTGGCTTTTTATCTTTCATGTCATGTTCTAGAACTGTCATGAACTGTAAAGAGCAACATTTTCCAGCAAATATATCCCAAATTCCATAATATGTATCTTTAATTTCTTCCGATGGCAGTATCTGATTAATTCCAGGTGAGCTAACTCCTGATCTTCTATATCCATTAAAAAATGGAAAACTGTAAAACAATAGCTTTTGGTTTGATGTTTTTTGCCAGAAAAATGGATTCTTTATTTGGCTATATCCTTCTCTACTTTCCAATATTTTTTTAGTAGAAAGCCTTTAAATATAAAAACTAACTACCTTATTAGTCACACATCTTCTCTTCCAAACAAAAATGCAGAATTTAATGAGGTTATTTCTCATGTGGGCATAAGCTTAAACATGTGTATAACAAGATATTTTACTTGTATTTGGATGTCTATAAATAGTTATAGCAAAGAATTAACTATTCCGTATAATAAGCATAGACCTATAAAACCATGCAGTCAAAGTAATTGGCCACATCTTGTAAGCTCTTTCATTAGAATTGCTAGATCTGGGCTGCAAAAATCCAAATGACCTCTAGATAAAAGTAGAAGCATATAGAAAACGCTCTCTTATCATCTTGGGTTTATCTAACCCAGAACTATTAGCCCAATAAGCTTATTTTTAGATATATCTGGAGCCACAGTTTCAACATTTTACAAGCTACATAACTAAATGTTAGAATTTCTTGTTTTTATCTTGCAAAGTGATGTTTTTGTGGATCTTCTAAGCTCACTTTTATGTTCTTGGGCCATTACACCCAAGATTACACATATTACATCAAGGGTGTCAAACTTAAGGCCCAGGGGCCATATCCAGCCCATGGGGCACTTAGATTTGGTCTGCGGGGATACCCTGGAAATAGTGAAGGACCAACCTGTGGTGCTTTTGCCAGTGAAAAAGGGCTCCCAAGCTCCATTTTCAGCTACCACAGCCTCTTGCAACCCTCTGCCAGTGAAAACAGGTTGCCAGTGAAAACAGAGTGTCAGCATTCCAGCATGCAGCCCTCCTGAGCTCCGTTTTCAATGGCAGAGGGTTGCAGGAGGCTGTGGCAACCAAAAATGGAGCTTGGGAGCCTGTTTTCACTGGCTGAGCAGTCGGGCCACCACAGGCGCCCCCAACAGGAGTGACATCGAGCTAGCCACACCCACTCTGGCCACACCCAACCCATCCCCCTGAGGTCAAACACAACCCTGATGTGGCTCACAATGAAATTGAGTTTGACACCTCTGTATTACACCCATTAGACGGCATAAATACACCCTTGTATGCCATAAACATTTATACTTTTCCCTTTAGTTGTACTGTTATGATTGTTCTTGTTGTTATTTGTAATTGTAAATTTGAAGATTTGAGATACTGAAAAAAGCAGGAGAGAGGCAAATGAAAGCACACAAAAAATGAAAAAGAAAGCATAGTAATAATGACAATTACTACACTATCATATGAAGTGTTTTTCACAGCCACAGGTTTGAGATTTATAGCAAGATGTCAGTTATCTCATGGCCTATGAAATTCACAAGTGCAGCAAAATGATAAAGGGGAAATAAGGAGGTTCTTTTTTCTTTGAAATTGCTGGTTTCCAAATAAATGGTATTTAATCATTTATATTTTTTTATAATGATATAAGTGGCAATTTTTTTTTACTTGAGGCATAGAACAGCTCCTGAGAACCTCTTTTTTGTCTAGTGCTAAAAAGAAGGTTGAAATTAGAACAAAACAAAGAGAATTTTTCAAAGAAGTGAATTACAGATGGGTACATACATCCCTATGATACCTACTGATACCCACAGATAGAAATGGACATTTATCATGGCAACTTTAAAAGAAATATTAGTATTTAATATTTAAATATCATTTAAAGAAACTCTATCTGATTTGCTCTGGGAGTATATTTTTAAAGAAAAGATGTCTGGTGGCTGCTAGATCAAAACATGGACTTTGAAATTTCCAATACCAAAGAAAGTGCATTGATAATCCATTAAAACTCTAAAAATCAAAGACTAAGAAGAAGAGGCTTTCAAAAATCTGGGTTTGTGCTTAACTTTGTTCCATTTTTGTGACTGCACAAGACTTTGTAAACTTTACAAAAGAGTGTCTGATATTTCAATAATACTGGATGCATAATGTCAAAACTATCTGGGCTTTACAAAAAAGCATTTTCTGAGAATGAAAAAAACCACTTTTGTGAGCAGAAGCCTATATTCATATGGCCTTTTTCTTCTCATTGTGTGCCTTCTTAATTCCCAACAGCCTTCTGTGAAGGGTCCTTCAATCTTTTTTGGAGCCAGAAAAATTCCATCACAGGTATGCTTAAGGAAGTCATTCTTTAAGCATACTCTTGAATCTATAATATCTCTCTAGTTCTTTCATGACTGTGCTGATAAAATGGGGATCTTAAATCCTACTTAAAAGTATCATGCTTGAAACTGTAGACATTCTATGGCTTAAATAAATGATGTCATTGCTCTTAGAATGATGGAAGACTTTAGCAGAGATGGGTGCAAATTGTAATCAGAATGAAAATAAGCATATGCATAAATATAGAAAGACAATAGTGTAACTTTAGTAAGACCCTCCAGAGTATTCATGGTAGAGAAGAGATTTAATGTAAGGGCTTCCTGCTCTAAAACTATTTCTTATATAAATTTTATTCACATGATGAAAATTCACATTACTCACAAAATTCACATGTAGAATTTTGATTATTTATTACTCAGGGATTCAAATTTTTATATTTCCTCTTTATTATTGGATTTAGAGTGAAACATGTCCAATAAAGTGAAAATTGTACCACCAAGGAGGATTTGGAATATACCCTTACGTTAGTTAATAACATTTATTCATGAGAAACAAGAGCAGAAAATGACATTTGAGTTGGAATTATAATCCCCCTTTCCCCCTATGGACTGGGAATTACTGTGGTCTAATTATTAGCTTATCTCACTTGTGACTTATTGTTTGATATTTCTCTTTCTTATAAATGAGGTGGAGCATAAATAAGATGAGATATTATGTTCCTTAAGAAATATCTGGAGTGTTATGGCATATCAACAAGAAGGAGAAAGGAAGGAGAACATTGGTTTCATGCCTCCATGGTCCATAGAGTTTTCAATCATCCATGTACAATTTAATTTACTCAAAGTGAGAGAGGGGTGGGATAGGAATAGTTTTTTAAAAAAAAACCTTATTTCAATTCTTAACTCCAAATAGACTTACTTAGATTTAAACTATTGATATAATATAATGAAAATGATGTTACTTCTTGCACTAAGTTTACTTTAAATATCTTAATTACTGAATGCTTTTTATAAATGCTATATTTTTCTCTTTTCAAACAGAGCAAGTATTGTACAAAAGCGAATTATTTATTTTCAAGATGAAGGATCTCTCACCAAGAGATTGTGTGAGCCAGGTACGATGAATACTCCTTTTCTGTTTCCATTCTTTTTACTCTCTGATGAATATGATTTGCCCACAACATTTCTCTCTTTTAACTGGGAGCACATAACCTGCTGAATTTAAATAGTTTTCAGTCATACTTACTTCAGTGCAAAACATCTGTCAGATTTGATATGTTTTGACAAATTTATACTACTTCCTAAATTAACTGCATCCTCAAAATTACCTTTTGAACTTGTTTATTTGCAAATGGTATGTTACATTCATTTATGTTACAAATTGTGAGATGTGCATAAAAATAAATCAACAGACTTTGATAATCTGATCCATAGGTTGCTTTATTAGGGAAGATACTGCAGTATCGGACTCCCCAACTCCAAAACCAACCCTGTTTAGGAGGAAGGAGATGCTTCCATTTAGTGAATACAGCTTATATAGGTTTATCAAATCACATGGTTACATAGCACTTCCTTTTTTCCATACATAGAAGTTATACAATGTTTTTCATAAGAAAGTTCCACCCTCTCATGGAAAACTCCCAACATTCTCATTATAGTCAGATTTCCTGTTATTCAAATACCAGAAGATTATAAGAAGACCATTAATATCTCTTAATGTGACTTATAATGTCAAAGTGCCCCAGCACATACCTCTAACTTAGTTTTGCAATCTTGTATAATTTCTAGTAGAAAACACATTGCATAAATGTTCTGAACTTTAAAAGTTCAGACTGAGAACACAAAATGGCTTCAGTTCGGCTCTTTACATTCTCAGGTGTAATAATTTTCTTTCAGAATTTATAGTGATCTTGACTTGGACTTCATCTATGTTTAAATTTGTAAACAAGCAAATTTAGGTGCTTTTCTATGTAGGCCTTTCTAGCTATTCATAATATTCTTTCCTAAATTTGTTCTGAAATTTCCTCAGACTGTAACTCTTGCTCTATGCATTGGGAACTCTGACCAAGATCATAGTCTTGGAAAAGTTTATATATCAACAGAAAGAATTTTATGGGATTTAGAATGTAGCAACAAAAACACTCAAGCCCACATACATGGGTATTAAAGTTTGTTTATTGATTGGATAGAAATATAGAAAAGAACAATATATGTTTAGGCCTGCTGAAACAAAGCTGCATTGTTGCAAACAAAACTGGTGTTCTGAACATTTGACCTTTTTTCACATGCTACAGAAGAGCATGTGGAGAACTGCTAATTTAAATATTTGGGAAAGGGACTAAATTCTCAAATTGTAGCAACAAAGTTTATATGGACATTCCCTCCCCAAGTGAATCAAATGTGTGTGATAATACACACACTGCAGTGAATAAACAAGCTGGTCTTGAAGGAGGGAAGATCCACTACTGAGGCAATGATCAGGTAGATGAAACTGGAACCCAGGCCAAAAAAATTGTTTGCAAAAATTCTCAGACAGCATATACACAAAGATAGAGAGAGAGAGACAGAGACACACCAGAGAGAGAGAGAGAGAGAGAGAGAGAGTGAGAGAGAGAGAGAGAGAGAGAGAGAGCGAGAGAGAGAGAGAGAGAGAGAGAGAGAGAGAGCCTTAATTGTCGTGAAACTAAAAAGGGAGAGGAAGGAAAACACAATTAGTGTTTACGAGTTTCTGTTACTAGAGCTGTTCCAATGAAAGTATTAGTCTAGTCTACCTTATGGTACACACCTCAGACTTTAAACAATAAAAACTGCATGCTTAGAAGAAGCTACTCATGCCAGAGTAATGTCCCTACAGTGGAACCTAGGGTCATGAATGTTTCTGACCATGACCAAATTGGGTGATGACCAAAAATTTTGGAAAATTTTTGCATCTGGTCACGAACACATCCTCGGGTGGCAATCAAACACAGCCACAGTGATTTCCCCTCCCGCGCCCTTTTTTTTTGTTCGTGCATGCGCAGTCAGTCTTGCTTCCGGTCACAACCAAATCAGGTTGCAAAGTCCTGGAACGGATTACGGTCATGACCAGAGGTTCCACTGTACTGAGAGAAGCAAGATAGGAAGTTATATCTACTCATCTTCCTTTCATCTCTCAGGTGGTAGAAATAATGCAAAATAGCCTTTTTTCCAATTGCCACCATAATTACATTCAAATTGCTTCACGCAGACTCATCATGACACTTTCACACAGCTAATCTGAAATATTTTGTCAGAAGAGAAGATGTATTTTTTTGCATTTTTGTTAACAGAAGCACACTGGACAGGTCATTCAACTTTCCAACAGTGCTAGTGATATAGTATCTCCCACATTTTCATTGGCCTGAACAGTTTACTTAGAAGGATTGTAAAATGAGTGTTCTGCAGATAATTTCTTTTGAGATTACATTCAAAATGCATAATTTTTATGCTGAAGCCTTCCAGAGAATGCTTTCTGGATTTTCTTGCACAAGACTAGTGATTCTTTTATGCAGCTTTGCTGAGGAAATTGCCACTCCAATTCATTTTATTTGTTTATTCTTTCAATAATAGTCATTTTTAAAGGGTTACCAAGGCCTTCATCTTTTTCCCTTTGACCCAAGAATCCTGGATTAGCATAATTTGGCCTTGATTTTTATGCTCTTCCTGAAATATCCTTAGGTATGTGTTCTAAGATGCTTAACTGAATTTAATAGAACATGACATATCTGACACTTGCCAGGCTATCTCACTTTCTGAGTCTTTTTAGTAATGCAGATTGCTTTCATTTTGAAACAGCTCTTTATGTCATAAAGGGTGAATGTGCTCAGGAAAGTCAGTGGAGCAAGTTACATAAATTAAATGGAGATGTCTGTTTTGTGGTCTTGAATGCAGAAAAGTCAAAGGAAGCATTAAAAGCCAAAACAATTTGTCAAGAATCTGAACTGCATCCATTTGTTTCTAAAAGAAGGAAAACATTCTGCTTCTCAAAATGTTTTGAAACTCTCTTTTTACAGCATGTTTTTATTTTTATTTCACAGTTAAGTATTAGTGTATGTACAAAACATTTGCTTATACCATGTTCTACCTGTAGACTCTGCTGTGGTAGTGAGCAGAATTTTCTAAAATAACAGTTGGGAATGATATTGCCTTTCTTTGGGGCTTCTATTTCTATATGAAGAATTGTTGTTTAGAAGTATATCTAGGAAAATTTATCTGTACTATCAAAACATGAACACCAATGGAAGAAGAGATTTGAGACACACCATTCCCCAAATCATATCTTTCAATGTTCTTTAATATTTTAAGGTGGGACCACCATAATGTGTGAGAGAAAACAAGAAGAATTGATCTTAGAGATACCCTAGAATTCTACAATACAATGCTTTTCTTGTCAATCTCTTATATATGTGCAGTATATATGGTATTTTATGGAACTATGTTTCAGGCCTTTTCACATGTAGGTAGAGTCATTTCAAAAAGGGGAGAGGGAATCAGAAGTTTGAGAGAGAAGCAACAAATGAAGAATGTAAATAACCTTTGAAAAATGGCAGGTAACCTCTGTCGCTTCTGACTCCCATCAGGCAGAATTTCAGCTGAACTGAAGTCATTATAAATAAAAGGCCATCTCTAGGTCCAACTTAGTTCACGATCACAAATGTACCCTGGCATTCAAGGTTACATGTGCAGTCAGCTGAGATTTACAAATATCTAGAGCTGTATTTTACATAGAAAGAGAAGGATATATTGGCTCTCAAAAATGTATTTGCCAAGTCTAGAATTTCAACATTTTGCAGACCATCAAAGTTTGGTGACTTAATAAAGTTGAATTTGAATCACTAACACTTCTTTTTCCAAGTCATTGTGAAATATTTGTGTTACTAGTTTTTTTGAGCAAAATTGAAATTCTAGAATTAAACTATATGAGGAAAGCATATCATATAAATATGTAGCCTTGCTTTTGGCAATGAAATACACTTTGTTAAAATACACAGTTTTATTTCAATATTGAATCTATGCTGTATGTGTTTATCCACTGCTGAATGTTTAACCTTCCTGTAATGAAAAGTGAAATTATCTCCTAGGGAAGTTCATTCAGTAAAAGAACCAAATCATGACTCATAATTCCTATTTGGGTTATTGGACAGATCCTAAATGTGGTAGCATCAGTAGGCATCGACATGCTTTGGTATGCCTATGTAATATCACTTGTTCGTAATACTTCCTGAAATAATAGAGTATAGAGTTATGTGCTACCTCATTTTGTGTTGACAAGATAAAGTAAATAACAGGTGTAAGTAAGCAAAAGAACATAGTGTCAAGCTTCATATGGAGTTTTTGCTGTTGCAACCATTATTGCTTCTCAGCTTGCCAATGAACTATGGGGGGAGGGAAGGGGGAGATAGAATTAAGCTCCAGACATCAAGATGTCAGCCATGGGAACCAAGGACATTTCAGCAGGTGTTTACCTGAACCAAAAAAAAAAAAAACCCTTTCTTACAACAATACCAGAAGTCTTCATTGGACAATGTAACCTGGTCTAATGGGGAGGGAGGACCTGAAGTTTAACTATATGAGTTTGTACAGGAAATAGTTAGATCTGGTTTTGCCCTCATCTTTGCCAATATGATGTACTCAATAAAGTTTTGCATTAAGAGATTGGATCATCTCAGCCATGCTTGCTTTGGTTGGGTTCATCAGTCAGAACATTGACACATAGATATAGAAACTATTTTAGTATACAAGTCCTAGGTACACAAGCAACGAAGAAACATGAAATATCTGTATCCTGGGAAGTTGCTGTGCACATGCCTATTCCAAACTATCATCCTTGGGGATTTCTGACAGGCAGAAGGGACTTAAGGCAATCTTTGCATTATTTGATGCTAATTCTGTTTCATTTAATGAAATCCCTTCACAGATATGCTTATTATCTTTGAATTGGAACAAAATCCATTGCCTAATGTCTTGTTCGGTACCCAACACAATCCTTTTACAGTTACATATTACACAAAATAATGTTTCATATTATTATTTCTTATTAGACTTTGCCATGGAAGGTGTGACAGATAAGCCAATCATAGACTGCTGCGCCTGTGGAACTGCTAAATATAGACTTACCTTTTATGGAAACTGGTCAGAGAAATCACATCCAAAAGATTATCCACGTGAGTATTCTATTCTTGTCCGTGCTTTAGATGACCCTTCATTTCAAAGGACTTTAATTATTTTGTATTCAGATTTTACACATTTTCCACAGAAAAACAGCCGAGCTTTCATATCCAAATATAAAATGTATGGTTCATGAGGTTTCAATTGCCTTCTATTGCTACCCTACAATGAAAATGCTAAGATAAAATACCATTTCAAAACATTGAACATGTAGGATTACAGCTCTAACTGGATGCTTATTTAACAACATGGCACCCTGTTGCATTCACGCTCTAGGCTATTATTTTCAGTGCTGATCAGTATTTTATATATACATTTAATTTAATATAATCCTGATACTTAGTAGGAAAAAAAGCCAAGCCATTATTTGATTGCAGCTCCCTGTATTAGAGGTCCTAGGGTTTTATCTTTTTTTTCTCCACTTCTGTTATTGGACTTTACTTTTAGATCTTTAAATAATACCTTCATATCAGTGACTTTAAATAATGCCTTCATATCAGAAACCAATCAAGTGACCTGAAGTTTTGAGTCACTTTCAGTTTTGCTTTAATAAAGATTATACAATGGGCAACATATTATTAAAGGCTTTGTATGTATTTTATTCTTTAATATTGCTTTGTTCCCATGCAACAAGCTAAAGTTCATGCAGCCAGAATTTTGTCTATATATCAAATATTGTTGGTATCAGCTTCATAGATTTTTGTCTCAACTTTATTAAGTTGAAGACTGCTTGATTCAGATATAGAGCTGGGCGTGTTAATAAAGGATTTTATACTATCACATTAAAATTTGTGCTTTGAATTTGTGACTGAAATTGAACCCATCAATGCAAAGATTAACTTTTCCTACAGCTATATGGAGATTCTCAGTCATCCAGGTTATGGTTGTCCCAAAGGTGCTTTTTTTCAGGAGGTAACTGGACTTCCTTGTTTTTTTCCTTGAAGACAGGTTTTCCTACTGCTAAGATTCTATAATGCAAGGGTCCTCACCCCCTGGGCCTTGACCCCCTACTGGGCTTTCAGAACCAGACTGTGGAAGTGGCAGGCAGGCGAGCATGTGCATCCTCATTTGTGTGAGCAGCGGGTAAGTGCATTCCATCGGTTTAAGCGGCAGGCACGCATGCCTGCCCCTCATGCAAATGGAGCTGCCCCTGGACCTGCTTGCCTGCTGCCTGTGGGGAACTATCCCCTCTCCCCCACCCCCTGGCTGGTCCACAAAGCTGAAAAGGTTGGGGAAACTCTGCTATAGTGATTGTTAATGTGAGAAGTATTTGACATACTTCTGTTGGTACACTAAAAATAAAGTTATTTTGTTATTTGTATTTCTGAATAATATGGGTTCCAAGTTCTGTTTGTTACTTCTTCAGCTAATGAATAGTTACGAGTAGTCTTTTTAGTTTAAATGAGATTAAGTCTCGTCTCACCTTGTGGTGAGATGGGCAGCAAATAAATGTTGTGTGTGTGTGTGTGCGCTGGGACTGTCACTGGGAGAATGTATTAAAATATATACCCGTATTTGCCGGCGTATAAGACGACCCGGCGTATAAGACGACCCCCCACCACCACCGGAAATGCCCTCCAGAAATCCCCGGGGCTGCAGCGGCAGGGCGGAGTGCCAGGGGCCATGGGAAGAGCAGGAAGGCTGCAGCCTCGGGCGGAGCGAGGCGAGCGGGATGAAGCGGAAGCGACGCAGGGGATCCGGGAAGCCAGAGGCGCCTTCGCTGCGTCCAACAAGCATCCGAAAGCCGGCAGTGGATATACCGGCGTATAAGACGACCCCCCCACTTGGAGGCATGTTTTTCGGGGCAAAAAAGTCGTCTTATACGCCGGCAAATACGGTATTAAAATGACCTATATATCTAGTATGTGTTACTTAATATGACTCAGAAATGTTTGCAACTCAGTTTCAGTGTGCATGGAAAAGTGGTTTGTTGGCCAGCCAAAGTCAAAAAAATGTCCATGGAGATGAGAAGATACCAGGCACACTTATTGTGGGGTTTGCAGAGTACAGGAATGTTTTCATTCAATAGCTAGGGCTAATATTATACAGTTAAAAGAATGGTGAATTTAAATCCGGGGTGCACTAATTGAGAATTCCTGCACTAGAGTAGTATTTTTATAGCCTGTTTTATCTCAGGGGGGATATTGTCTTTTTAAATCTTCCCCAGTTAGGTTGACTCAGGTTTTAAGAGCCTTGGATCCCAGACAAGTGGTTTATTTGATCTTCCTATGAGAATGGGAGAGATGTTTTATTTTGTAAAAAATAATATATAAAAGTGTTGTGTGAGTGCTTTTTATATTCTATTCTATTCTATTCTATTCTATTCTATTCTATTCTATTCTATTCTGTTACTTTACTGTATACTATCGCTATTCAATTGCTGTTATAATGACAATGTTTGTATGACTGTGTTATCACTGTTCGATATACAATACCCTCTTCAATTTTAACTTTTCCCATCTCAAAGGCTTTTGCAAACTCTGTGGAGCAGAGTTCTACTCTGGATCAGCTTTCCTCTAGACACTTGTATTTTGATATACTACACATATTGTTTAAGTACTATGGCAAAATTGGTGCAGTGGTTAAGGCATCAGTCTAGAAGGCTTTGAGTTTTAGTCCTGCCTTAGGCACAAAGTCAGCTGGGTAACTACGGGCCAATCATTCTCTCTCTCCTCCCTAGGAAGAAGGCAATACCAATTCACTTCCAAAATCCTTTCCAGGAAAACAGCAAGGATTAATTAAGACAATTGTCAGTACTCAAAAATCTGGCTCCAAGCACAGCAAAAGTCCTGGTTAGTGTAAATCTTATAGTGTAAACTACAGCAAAAGTCCTGGTTAGTGTAAATCTTTAAAGGCCCAATCCAACTTCCACCCAACAATTCTTTTTTACCTGATTCTGTCCTCACTCATCATTTCAAGTTCTTAAAGAAATGATCACTTTTAAGTCATCTTTCTCTAACAAGAAACACACGTCCACAAGAAAGTACTTGATTGTAGAAATTATCCATTTACTTCAATAATAATCTTTTATGAATAGATCTTTTAAAACCAATGTCTTTTTTGACCAATATATACTATCACTCTTAACAATATGCTACATATTTATGACTGTGCTACTGAGACAAACTCTTTGATTGCACTGTAAATTATATAATTTGCAACTACCTTCATTTTTTTCTAAACAAAACTATATTATTATCGTTAAGATTCCACCATTATGCATTCTCATTTTGTCATTGGCATTCAATTATAGTAACAGTTTTGCCCTTCAGTTATTATACATTTTCTTCTTACCTGCTATTTCTTTGTTCATTTGAATGTTCATTTGAATGTGCTAGCCATAGTCATTGCTAATTATATGCAGTCTAGTAAAACTTCACTTTTGAAAAACTTCTCTGCAGGAAAGTGCTACTGTTCCAAAATTACTGATTTCTTACAGAATTAAATCTAATGGAGTTAATGTTGAGGATATAAATCAAAACAATGTACTGAAATTTTTATTCCCTACTTTTACTAACATAGGAAAAGTTTGGTATTGATATGAAGTGCCTTAATTTTTTTGTCACAGTATTAGTACTATTTCATGCAAATAATTGTGTTAAAATATGTAAACTTAATATATAATATACAAAATAAATTAATATAATATTAAAAATTAAAATGCAATTAATTCTCAATAAAGCAATAAATCTATTTTCAAAATCTAAAATCTGGAGCAGTCAGCTCAACTACTAGATTATAAGATAATATGGGTAATAGGTAATATAGGAATCTTAAATCTTAATTATACACATACATGCATATGGACATTATTTTAAAATGTTCAATTTCCACTAGCTTCCATAGTCCTTCCATTAAAGCAAGGCCTAAAGCTATTTTAGCTCCTTTATAAATTGCATTAATTTAGACTTTAATTGAAGGGTCAAAGGCAGTTGACTTTACAAAACAAGAACCAGAGACATAAACACCCAAAGACAAAATGTTGTTCTAATAAATGGAACAAACTGGATCAGATTACTTGCTGAAGCGTATAATGAGAATGAAGGATAATGAGGATAATGAAGAATACAGTATCTATAGGGGGAGCTTGAAAAATGATAATGTGACAAGATTGGAAGTCCGTAGAGAAGTATTGTCAAAGGAGAAATTTGACAGAAGGAGAAAACATCACAAAGTGTCCTAACAGACATCTTTTGGATTGAATAAAGGCAGAAAGTTGTGTATAACTGATGAATTGCTACCTTAGTCCAGAAATGAAAATAATCAGCTTTCTAGTCTCATGGCTATAGGATGATCAGAAAAATAATAACAGTGGCAGGAGCAAAATGTCTTACTATATTTAAGATGTGCAATGACATCCGAGCCAAAACACCTGCAAGGCAATCTAACAAAATGTGTTATACTGCTATTTATAATGACTGGTGGTTTAAAAAAATCGATTGATTGAGACTGTTACACTGCATCATCTAAAAGAGAGATGAAGGCCTATACCTGTGTGGAATTTATATAAATGTAATACTGAATCCAACAATGTGAAATTAAGGATTGCAGAAGAAATTATAGTGATGATATAGTAAACAGTAAAGAAATATAAGGAACCATAAGAATAACTGAACAGAAGAAAAAACCATTCTAATCAAGTGAAAACATACAACCAATAATAATACCTAGTTACTGAGCTTAGATAATGAAATGTCTGCAAGAAAGCAATCAAGCTCAGAGAGCATCAAGGACCCCTGATTTCAATCCTGAGCTACAAATATTCTCCTTTATTGCTAAACTATTGATTGATAATAGATTGTTTAATATACAACTGTTCTGACTGATTAAAGTTAGTTTTAGTTTTATTTCCTCCAGTGGGACTCTTCCAATACTTTTTCTGTACCTGGATTTGCATTGCACATACTGATTAAATCAGACAAAAAAGATGCTACTAGGGGGTAGCACCTGGCTACAACAGGAGCCAGAAAGTTAAGATTTGATGGTAATGCTAAAGAAAATGTTCAGGGCTTCTGCCAACTTCAGTATCTTTCCAGTTTTAATATCTGACAGCAAGAGGACACAAGCTGGGAAAAGGATGTTGAAGAAATTTGATTTTCTGGCTGGGAGATGATATTACAAAGCACCAGACGGTATGCTGATACATCCCGCAAAGAAAACTGGATAATAAAGTAGTCCAGATGACATTGTTGGAAAAAATTACAAAATCATAAAGGCAGACAAGATCCAGGACACTGGCCTTTTCTCAATTTGGGTATTTTAAGTTAAAAGGTGCCAAAAGACAGGAAATTAACATGGCTTGTAGTCCCATGTCTGGGATTTTAAAGTTTCTCCAATCAGAGTTTGGGTACAACCTGAATGAGAAACCCTTGTGATTATGATAATCAAAATAATTATTTACCTCAGGTAGAGATAAGTCAACCTAACTGGACATCTAAACAAAATTTTAATTGATTGATCAATAATATAAATAAAATACAGGTGGAAAAGTCAATTTTATCAAAAGAACCTAACTAGTACTACGTAATAATAAGCAGTAGACAAAGCAATTGCCATGGTATCTTCACAATTTAGCCAAGTTTCAATCATTGTTTATAACACAATAGAATAGTCAATTAAACATTAGACAGCTTTCCTGCTTAGTGAGTGTGGATGCCCTAGAACACAGCTATAAGGAAAGTAATGCATTGCATTTCAAATTCCCAGAGGTTGTGGGAGGAGCTGCTGGCTGCTTGTGAAGGAAGCAGAGGGTGAGTAGAAAGGAGAAATACAGCGGCTCACGCACCTAACAGCGCATGAATCATATAACTATAAACCAAAAATACCAATAAGACATTTAGGGTGCACTTGAGATTGTGATTTTATTTTATTTCAAAATGACTGGCTTAGTTCAGTGTAATACTTGTTTTACTGCTGTCTTTCGCAGTACTCTTTTCAAACTTGGATACTGTCCTGTTTGTAAAAAAAATTACCAGTCTACATTACTTATCTAGAATATCTAATCTGTGCTCTCCAAGCAGAAATTAGGTGCCCAATCCAGCCATCTATTGAGCTGCCGTGCTACCAGCCCCCACTACCACAAAGATCCTACAGGAAAACGGCAGTATGGACAACCGTGGGATCTGGCAGGGTGAGAGCTGTGGACCATAAACACAAAGCTTTTGCTGTGTCCCAGCAAAACAGATACAGTGCCCTTGCTGACCTTAATAGGGACACTAAAGTGACAGGTCAAGGTAGTTGTGATAATGATAACTCAAGTAAGCTGGGGGTCATGGTCCTAGAAGAAGAACTTACTTTGGAAAGGAGAAAGTGTGAATCAGGTATTACGCACCAGTCACACAAGAAGAGCAAAACATCCAAAAAGAGAAGCCACCTTCTGGTTGGGGACTCAATTGTAAGGGATGTAAATTTAGGAAAGGATACTGAGGTTTTGAAAGAGGTCAGGTGTCTCCCAGGTGCTATTGCCAGCAGAGACAAGAAGCGTATTCTTAAGATAGTCAAGAATGCCAGCAAGGACTGTGATGTTGATGCTATTATACATCTTGGTACAAATGATCTATCCCAGAAGGATGTACTTCCTGTTCAGAAAGACTTCCAGAGCTTGGGGTATGAACTTAGTAATATGGGCTGTAGGCTTTTCAGAGGTTCTACCAGTATACAAGGAACAAAAAGGGAAAGGGCAGTGTGTAGCAGAGTTTAATGTGTGGCTAAAGGAGTGGTGTAAAAGAGAAGGCTTTGGTTTTATTAGTCATGATGTCTGCAGCTGGTCCAATGAAAAACTGCACAAAAGAGATGGTTTGCATCCATCAAAGAAAGGGACTGAGTTACTTGGCATTAAATTCACAGATTTCCTGGATAAACAGTTAAACTGAACAGCAGGGACAGAGAATTGATGGATTCAGAACATTTCTGTCCCCAGCACCCTAAAACTAATAAGGATACCAGTGCATGCAAAATAGATGTTTGTGCAGGTAAGATTATCAACCTTGATGCCAACCAAAACCAAGCATTTAATAGTGAGTGCCATACCATGTGCACTAATCAAACAGGTGGCAAGAAAGTAGGGACAAGGCAGGCACAGCACAGGTTATGTATATAGCCGACCCTGAGCGAGCGGTCCGGGAATCCCATCTTGAGCGGACTTCCTTTTGTTGGGTAAGGCGATCGAGCGATCGAGCCGACCCTGAGCGAGCGGTCCGGGAATCCCATCTTGAGCGGGCTTCCTTTGTTGGGTAAGGCGATCGAGCGATCGGCTGTGATCTAGCGGGCGGCCTGGCGAGCGCGCGCTTGAGAGCCTCTGCAGCCCCGAGACGCTCCGAAAAACTTTCTTCGCCGAGGCTTTCTTGGAGAAGTCCCATTTTCCGGTTGCTAAAGGCAGAGGACAGAGCTTCCATTTGCGGGGCCACCTGAAAAGCCGATCTGACCCGTGGGGAGGAAAAGCGCGAGGGTTCCCAGCGAGGGATTTTGCATTTCTTGGACTTCCGAGTTCTTTGCTGCTTCTCCCCGGGAAGGAGGCGATTTCTTCGGCGCTGAGCCCATCTCGCGCGCGCGGAGGAAACAGCCCCAGAGGGGAAAGTGAAAGTGCCGGGAACGATCGGGAAGGGCCGGCAGAATCATCTCCCCAAGAGAAAGTGAGGACTGCAGGCTCTATCTCTGCTTGGCGCCTCGGGACTCAGACTCGAATAGAACTAGTTTAGAGTAAATGTTTGGCGGATTGCTGGCCTTTCAAAAGATACAAAGATTCGTTCGTGGCACAAAGCGAGCGTTCTCACGACCCGCGAAAGAGCGCTAACAAACAGCCCGGAGGCGCAAAGGCAAGCGGGCGAGAGCCATCTCATTCATCAAGGGAAAACAAAAACAAATAGTTTCCTGTGAGCTGTTCAATCTTTCCTTCACTCAGATAAAAACCCTTGGATCATTGTGTTACAACTTCCTGTTTACAGAGTAATAGCGATCTGCTTTTCAAACAGCGATAAATTCCTCTCTGCCAGTTAAACAATTAACCCGTTCCTTGCAGACTCTTAATACTACCTCATTACCTCAAATCTTACAACTTTTCTACCTCATCAGCTATATCAACGATTAGATAATCAATTTCTATAAAATATTTTATTAATGGTTTAACTGATTTATTGTTTTTAATTGATTAGTGTGATTAGAGTGTTTAGTGCAAATAGTGTGATTACTGACTAGTTTAAAAGATCAAAATTCATGTAATTTAATTGAATAGCAAAATCATTGATCTAGTGAATTTAAATGAACAGTGTGGTTAATGATTAGTGTAATTAATTGATTAATGATTAGAGTAATTAACTATTCAGGCTGATTGTTGCTCAGGAATATTATCTGACTTGAGAGATTACTGCAATTGATTGTTTGATATAATATTGGCTATATAGATTACCCAAAATCGTTCCTCTAATTAATTCAATCAACGTACTATTTTAACAATCCTACCATGCCAAAAAGAAAATCCTACGTCAAACCACAACCTAAAGAGAAGATGATCCCCACCAATGAACCACAAGACTCCTGCACATGCCTTAAATGCTACAAAAATCTAAAGGATAATGAAAACTCCATCAAATGTTCTCTGTGTAAAAATACACTCATCATGACTGCTTGGGATTACCTGAGCAGATGATTCAATACCTAAAATCATCCAATGAGTTTCCACATATCTGCAAATCATGCAGACCCAAACTGGATCTGCCTGAAAGAGTTGATACCATTGAAACCATTGAAACATCCCCTACCATCGAAACTATTACAACATCCCTCAACATCATAGTAGCATCCCTGGACGCCGTAAAAGAAAGAATATCCAACCTTGAAAAAAAGGACACAACGCAAAAACCTGAACATCCAATAGCTACTAACCACATCTCTACCAATCAACCACAATCCAATCCACAACCCAATCCACAAATAAACACAACCCAGACAAATATTGATATCCCAATTCTCATCAGAGAAGCCGTTGAGCGTGAACGGAAACGCCCAAACGCCATCTTATTTGGTCTAGAAGACATCAATGTCAATGATGACATCACAACTGTCCGAAACATCATCAGAAATTATCAAGCATCAACCATCTCCGCTGATGAAATACTTGACATTTCCCGCATTGACCGAGAGCTCAAAAATAGAGATGGCTCTGTGGCCCCACGCTTGTGCAGGGTCATTTGCAAAAATGAATCAAGCAAACGTAAATTCATTTATACTATAAACTCACTCGCCAAAACCAACACCATCCATTAGAACCTCCGTTGCCGCCCTGACCTAACCATACAGCAACGTGCCCGCTCCCGTGCACTCCGCATCGAACTCAAAAACCGTCTAGATAATGGAGAGAAGGACCTGTACATTGACTACCATGCTGACTGTATCAAAAGTAAACCACTCAACCCAATACTCAGCTTTTACCCTCAACCACAACCCTACCTCAACCCATCCACCATCACCCAAGACTAGGCACGCACGCCCCAACTACCTCAATTCCAACTTCTGCCGGCCTTAAATGCAAACTACTCAATGCAAGAAGCCTCGTGAATAAAATACCTGAATTTCTCTTCCTCCTAAATATGGCTAACTTCGACATTATATTTGTCTGTGAAACATGGCTCAATGCATCTCTCCCCGACTCCATTACCACAGTAAGAGACTATCATGTTTACAGATCAGATCGTGAAAATCGTCGAGGAGGTGGAGTTGCTATATTCTATAAAAATCCTTACATCTAAAAATATCCAAGTTACCCAGGAGTTTGCCCTTCCTGAAACCATCATCTGTGAACTATCCTCAAATATCACAATTCGATTCTTACTATGTTACAGAGCACCTGATTATGACATCGAACATGTAAACAAGCTAAATACATTACTAACATGGGCTGCATCCTGCCCATACCCTTTTATCCTTCTTGGTGATTTCAATCTACCTCATATTAACTGGACCCTAAATGATTGTACAACTGAAATCATACACACAACCTTCTACAATGCTATTACAAATCTGGGACTGGAACAACTAGTAACCAACAACACTAGACTAAACAACTGCCTCGATCTCATCTTCTGCAACAGTTTGAACCTAATCTACGGAATACAATCTAAAGAACCCTTTTCCAGTAGTGACCACAATATGATCGACTTTTGTCTCAACATACATCCACACAAAAATCACCACAATGATGTAATCCCTATTGTAACTTCAAAAAGGCAACTATGATCTTATAGACAACGATCTCTCATCCCTTGATTGGCAATCTCTATTCACTGGATGCAATACTGTTGAAGACCATTATAACATATTTTTACTTGAAGTCAAAAGAGTCATCAAACTATATGTACCAACAACAACTCCCAAAACAAAACAAAAAAGCAGATTACCCATATCAATAAGGAAACTTCAATCCAAAAAGAGATCACTCTGGCGGAAAAACAAATCTGGTCACGTTGCCAATTTCAAAAACCGATACAAAAATCTATGCCACCAGATAAAGACCGAATGCACCAATTATCACATTAAACAAGAGGAAAACCTTCTAAGCACCAATTCCACCCGCGCTTTTACAATTTTGTAAACAACAAACTAAAAGACTCAAGGTCCATCCCTCCTTGATAGGACCTGATGGTAAAGACTGCAACGACGACACCATTAAAGCCAACATCTTTAACACATTCTTCGGCTCAGTATTTGTAAACAGCAATGGATCATGCCCAGTATTTCCTAGCCGTACCACAGATAACAACAATGATCTAATACATATCGATTTCACAGAAGACAATGTTGAAAAAGCAATACGCAACCTAAAACCATCTCTATCTATTGGACCGGATGGAATATGTGCCTACTTCTTAAGAAAGCTATCCTCTGCCATAGCCAAACCTCTAAGCATAATCTTTGAAAAATCTTTCAGAACCAGCTCCTTGCCCAACCTATGGTCACAAGCCACAGTCATCCCCATCTTCAAAAGGGAGACCCAAGCCTAGTTGAAAACTACAGGCCAATCTCCTTATGCTGCGTCACCTGTAAAGTCATGGAATCAATTATTAACCAATCCATCATCCTTCACTTAGAGACAAATAACCTACTCTCCAATAAACAATTTGGTTTCAGGAAAAAACTATCCTGTAATCTGCAACTCTTACACTGCAAAAACATATGGACGACACAACTCGACCAGGGCAAAACAATAGACGCAATCTACATAGACTTCTGTAAAGCCTTTGATTCAGTGGTACACGACAAACTACTCCTAAAAATAAAATCCTATGGTATCTCTGGACAACTGAATAACTGGATAGAAGCATTCCTGTCAAACAGACAACAAATGGTCAAAATCGGGAACGTCCTATCAAATCCAGTACCTGTCAATAGTGGTGTTCCCCAAGGCAGTGTTCTAGGACCAACTCTCTTCATACTCTACATAAACGACCTCTGTGATCATATTAAGAGCAATTGCGTTCTCTTCGCTGATGATGTAAAGCTGTTCAATACCACAGACAATACTGCTACCCTACAAAAAGATCTTGACTATGTATCCGAATGGTCAAACAAATGGCAACTTCAAATCTCAACAAATAAATGCTCTGTCTTACATATTGGCAAAAAAATCAGAAAATAAAATACAAGCTGAATAGTCAAGATCTTGTTGATGACCCAAGCTCTGTAAAGGACCTTGGAATACTCACCTCTAATGATCTAAGTGCTAGAGCACACTGCAACTACATAGCCAAAAGGCATTAAGAGTTGTTAACCTAATCCTACGTAGCTTTTTCTCTGGTAATATCACACTACTAACCAGAGCATACAAAACATTTGCTAGACCAATACTCGAATACAGTTCATCAGTCTGGAATCCACACTACGTATCTGATATTAGCACAATTGAGAAAGTCCAGAAATATTTCACAAGAAGAGTTCTCCACTCCTCTACTCGCTGTAGAATACCTTATGCCACCAGACTTGAAATTCTAGAACTAGAAAACCTTGAATTACGCCCGTCTTCGGTCTGACTTAAGCATGGTATACAAAATCATACATTGCAATGTCCTACCTGTCAATGAATACTTCAGCTTCAACCATAACAACACAAGAGCACACAATAGATACAAACTCAAAGTAAACCGCACCAAACTTGATTGCAGGAAATACGACTTCAGCAATAGAGTGGTCAATGTCTGGAATACTCTACCCGACTCTGTAGTTTCTTCCCAAACCCCAAAAACTTTAACCTTAGACTGTCTACTATTGACCTCACCCCTTTCCTAAGAGGTCTGTAGGGGGCGTGCATAAGCGCACCAACGTGCCTACCGTCCCTGTCCTATTGTTTCTCCTATTCTTTTATTTTTCTTATATGTAACCATTTCATGTATTCACAACTATGTATACATTTATACTTATTATCTTGTAAACAATTGGCAAATCAAATAAATAAATAAATAAATAAATAAATATGTAGATAGTAAACACAGTGTCAGACATAAAGATCTCAAGTGCCTATATACAAATGCACAAAGTCTGGGGAACAAACAGGGTGAACTCAAACTACGAATACATGAAGGTAAATATGATATAGTTGGAATAACAGAAACTTGGTGGGATGAAACCCATGACTGGAACATACTGGTAGAGGATACAAACTATTCAAAAAAAAACAAACCCCATAAAAGAGGAGGTGGAGTTGCACTGTATGTAAAGGACTACTATATTGCTACAGAAATGCATGAAACCAAAGATGAAAACCTCCTAGAATGCATATGAGTCAATATAAAAGAAAAAAAGAATGACATGGCCATAGGTGTATATTATAGGCCACCCAATCAAGCAGAAAATATAGGTGTCCTTTTTGCCAGCTAACTAACAAACATATGCAGGATACACACAACAATAGTAATGGGAGACTTCAATTATATATCAATTGGAAAACTAATTCTGCACCAAGTGATAAATCAAATAAGTTCCTAACCAACCTGACAACTTTGTTGTCCAAAAGATAGAGGGTGAAACTAGAGGGACAGCCATACTGGACTTAATTCTTACAAACAGAGAAGTGAGAGAGGGAGTTGAAACTGCAGGAACCTTGGGTGAGAGTGACCATGTCATACTAGAATTCAACATAACATAAACACAAGCAACAGAACATAATGACACCAGAGTCTTGGATTTTAAAAGAGCTGATTTCAATAAACTCACAGAGAACTAGGGAAAGATTCCATGGATGAAAATCCTAAAGGGGAAAACAACTCAAGAATCTTGGGAAACTCTAAAAAGTATGATCATAGAAGCCCAGACCAGCACAATACCACTGAGAAAGAAAAACAAGAAATCCAAGAAGAAACCAGCATGGCTGCACAAAGATCTCTCTGGCAAATTGAAAGAAAAAAAGGACAAGTACAAAAAATGGAAAGAAGGACATACAACTAAGGCAGAATATCAGCAGATAGCCAGAATCTGCAAAGACGAAGTCAGGATAGCAAAGGCTCAGAACGAACAAAGACTTGCAACAAAAGTCAAAGATAATAAAAAAGTTTCTTCCAACATATAAATAACAAGAAAAAAATCAAGGAAACAGTCGGTCCACTAAAGAGAGAAGATGGCAAGGAAGTAACAGGCAACAGAGAGAAAGCAGAACTGCTTAACTCATTCTTTGCATCTGTCTTCACGCAAAAAGAAACTATAGCTCAACCCACCAAAAACATAACTGTAAAAGACAGACCAGAAATAAAAGTTAAAATAAGCAAAAAAAAAAAAAAAAAGTAAGAGAACACCTATCTGATCTTGATGAAAAGAAATCACCAGGGCCTGATGGATTACATCCCAGAGTTTTAAAGGAGCTGGCAGAGGTCATCTCAGAACCACTGCACCATATCTTTCAAAAATCCTGGTACACCAGGGAACTACCAGAGGACTGGAAAAGAGCTGATGTGGTTCCCATCTTCAAAAAAGGAAAAAAAAACAGACCCAGGAAACTATAGACCAATCAGCCTAACATCAATACCCGGGAAGATACTGGAAAAGATAATTAAAAAACAGATCTGCCAACATCTAGAAACAAGTAAAGTAATAACTAGCAGTCAGCATGGGTTTGTTAAGAACAGATCATGCCAAACCAATCTTATTCATTCTTCAACACAGTGACTAAATTAGTAGACCAGCAAAATACTGTGGACATAATATATTTAGATTTCAGCAAGGCATTCAACAAAGTAGACCACAACCTACTTCTTAGTAAGCTAGAAAAAATGGAATAGATAGCACCACCACTAGATGGACTCGCAACTGGCTGGCAAACTGTACTCAACGAGTAGTCCTTAATGGGTCTAAGTCTACATGGAGGGAAGTAAGCAGTGGGGTGCCACAAGGTTCCGTCTTAGGCCCAGTACTCTTCAATATCTTCATTAATGACTTAGATGAGGGAATAGAAGGGGAACTTACCAAATTTGCAGATGATACTAAGCTGGCAGGAATAGCTAACACCCAAGAAGATAGGCTCAAGATCCAGATGGATCTTGACAGATTAGAACACTGGGACATATCTAACAAAATGAAATTCAATGTAGAGAAAAGTAAAGTCCTACACTTAGGCAAGAAAAACCAAAAGTACACATATAGACTGGGTGAAACCAGGCTCAATAGCAGTAACTGTGAGAGGGATCTTGGAGTCTTAGTGGACAACCAGCTAAATATGAGCCAGCAGTGTGCAGCAGCAGCCAAAAAAGCTAATGCAATCCTAAATTGTATTAACAGAGGGATACAATCAAGATCAAGGGAAGTACTAATACCACTCTATAAAGCCTTAGTAAGACCACACCTAGAATACTGCATCCAGTTTTGTTCACCACATTATAAAAAAGATGTTGAGACTCTAGGGAAAGTACAGAGAAGAGCAACCAGGATGATTAGGGGACTGGAGACTAAGGCATATGAAATGGTTACAGGAACTGGGCTTGGCTAGTCTAGTGAAGAGAAGGACCAGGGGAGACATGATAGCAGTCTTCCAATATTTAAAGGGCTGCCACAGGGAGGAAGGAGTCAACCTATTTTCTAAAGCACCTTTTGGGCCAGACAAGGAATAATGGATGGAAACTGAACAAGAGGAGATTTAATCTGGAAATAAGGAGAAACTTTCTGAAAGTGAGAACAATCAACCAATGGAACAGCTTGCCCTCAGAAGTTGTGGGAGCACCATCACTTGAGACTTTCAAGAAGAGATTGGACTGCCATTTGTCAGAAATGGTGTAGGGTCTCCCGCTTGGGCAGGGGGTTGGACTAAATGACCTACAAAGTCCCCTCCAACTCTGATTATCTGTTATCTGTTATTTACAATGTTTCTATTGCAGGGGAATCTGACTTTCATGCTAAATAGACTATTATTAGCATGGAATTCTTTCTGTCAAGCTTAGTCAAGATGTTGTCTCCAAAATATGGAGGTATAACAACAATCAACTGTTCAGATGGGTCCATCTCAGTGAATACAGAAGCTTCTTAAATCTCTCCAACAGTTCTGAACAACCTCCCCATTCACCCACCCAGTCCATTTTTTCCATCTCCCTATTTCTCCCTCTGCCTGGTTTGCTTCTACTACTAATAATAGTACTGGCAGTGATCATAGAAAAACCAATTTCTTAAATCTGTGAGTTTCCACCCCCCAACAAGTCTCAGTTGCCTCCATATTCAGTAATACTGATAGACCATAAAATTTACTGATACATAATGAACTATAGACTGGAAATATACATCCTGCCTTTAACAATCACACTCTCTCATTCTCTGTCACTTCCTCAAACTATAGCTTACCTCTCATCACCACCAAAACACAAGAGGGACTATAAATGGAAGAAAATAAGTTGGTCTTCAAGTTTCTTACTCCATCATGCTATAGAAGCCCTATATTACTGCAAATCAATATCCAGAAGAGAGCATCTGAGTTCTATAATAATATACACAAAAACAGGTTTTGGCCTTGAATAAGTTGAAAATATTTCCAGTATAGAGAGCCAGTTGGTTATTTGTTAAGGCGCCAGACTAGAAAGTGGGAGACTGTGAGTTCTAGCTTTGCCATAGACACAGAGAAAGCTGGGTACATTTGGGTAACTTTGAGCTACTCTCTTCCTCTCAACTCTAGGAAGGAGGTAAACAACTTCCAAAATCTTGTCAAAAAAATTGAAGGGGTTGTCCAGACAGTTGCCAGGAGTCAATACCGACTTGAAGACACAAAATAAATATAAAATATTTCAAATATAGACCCTAAGTTCCCATCTGTTTATGAAATTCAAGTGATGCTGGAAGTGTGTGTGTGTGTGTGTGTGTGTGTGTGTGTGTGTGTGTGTGTAGAGTAATGTTTTGTTGAAATTCTTGCCATAATGCCTTTCACTGTCTTGTTCCAAGCTGTAGCCTTGTAAGAAGATCTTTTAATAACTAATAACATAGTTCAAAGAACTATGTCTGGAGTTGTTGCTACTACTGTTTGATCAGTAGTACTGCTACTACTGCTGCTAAACTTTAGAGAGGCTTCCTTTTCCACAGATGCTGATTTGGCCTTTGAACTGATATCACATATAATATGTTTGAAAAATCCAGTAACATGGTGATTGGACATGGGAATTTTTATGACATGCTGGAAAAGCAAGATATTGGTTTAATTGGCTTAATAAACTCTTGATGGCTGGTTATTCATTATGATTAAGTGAATTATTTATTTTTATGTGCTTTTGGTTTTATTAGCTAGCTCTTTGCAAAAAGGGAAGTTGAAATGATATATGGATTACTGTTTCTTTAAGAACCTGGAACATTGATAGAGGGCAGAATAAATTTAAACATAGTTTATTTACCTCACACATAGAACAACAGTTGTTGGCAGAGAGTAGATCTTAAAAACTGCATTGTTATAAATAGTAACTGTGAATAAAACTGTATTGAATTGAAATTATGCTGTTGATTGTTATGAAGAAATAGTTATTATATAATATTATCAGGTTTTAATTTAAACAATCATAACAGAACAAACAGTAACACTGAGTTATAATATCTCATTCTAGCATAACAGCCATTTCTGAGACTGTATACAAGTGTCTCAAAATTCTAAATATGCCCAATAGCCAAAATGCTTAGGCCCCTGTATTAAAAATAATAAATCATAGAGCCTTATCTCTTGTGTTACTTTGTTTTTGAAAGGAAGCAAATGGACACAATTATGTCACTCCTAGCTAAACCATAATATGACTGTGATATCCCCACAGGCCAATTGCTGGATTAAATGGGACTGACTTTGAAGCACATGTATTGATCAAATGTTTGAAAAATAGTAGGAATATTAGCTTTGTGAGATATATAAAAAGCAAGGGATAAACATTTGATTCTTTTATAGAAATATGGGAGAATTATTTTCTGGAATCTTTCCCACTTGAAAATGAAATGATGTACAGCTACATCACAAGATGAAAGAAATATCCTTTCAAAAGCCCTTTGTCCTCTTGAGAATTACAGAAGTGATAAATAATCATGTAGAGGTTTAATAATTTTTATGCTGTTGTCAGGCTGTAAGAAATGATTAAATATTAAGAAATGATTAAATATTGTTACACTTAACAATAGTGATATAAAACATGCCAGAAAATGCAACTATCCTTTTTTTTGCCTGCATTCCTATACAGGTTCACTTCATAAATCTGAACATTCTTGAATCCTGGTGCTGCCATAATAAGAATTATTATCTTTGCTTTACAGTCATCCAGACATGGGAGTTTTGCCAAAAATATTGACACTAATGGAGAAAGCACTAACTCCCACAGAACAACAAACTGAAAATTGTAGCTATAAATTCCTAGGAGGCCAGAAAGTTTTTCTTTCAATCAAGATACCTTAGTTTTAAAAATGAAATGGACTTGTCAAAATGGCTCTTTGTTGTGTAGAAGATATGAAAACATTGAGTGAAGCAAAACCATATTCACTTTGAACTGTGGAGAATTGTGGAAAGTTCATCATCAGAGTTATTCTGAAACATCCTAATAAGTTATCACTTGGATGGCTTCTATAAATCTATTTCATATTGTTATTTATTGAATGGTATTTCATTTGCCGTGTTAATTTCATGAGACATTTCAAATGCAGCATTTTGTAGAACTATTGGTAAAAATAGGCCTGGTATTTTGTAAGGAGCCATTTTTCTTCTTATTGAGAATATAATTTGACCAAAATGCTGACTTTGTTAGATTTCTATGAAAATCAAAAAGATAATTTAAAGAAAAGTTTCCTTATTTTTCCCTCTTGGTAGTATTAATGTAACTAGCTTATAAATAAGATATAAGCACTGATGCTGCTGATGTCTTTCTCTAAATTACTTACAAATTTTTGATTTCCTAGCTCCTTGTAGAAAATGTATTTCAGATAAAACTTAAAATTCTGGTCTTGACAGGGTCTGAAATATATTTATAAAACATACACATTTCTCTCATGCCTCTGACAAAATACTGTAAATACAGTTGAAACATTTATTATACATGGCAATTTGAGATATACTCCAATCTGTAGTTTGAAAATCTTTCTGGGCCTTTAAGTAGATTGCACAGACATTTCATCATAAAACAGCATTTTGCTTGCTTGAGGCTCTAACATTTCACATACTGATTTGGGAGTACATTCCACTGAAATACCTAGGAAGCACTTGCAAGAAAGACAATGTCTGAATCCTAAGCAAGTTTAATAGAAACCAGCTTTCAGTGATCTCAGTGAAACTGATTTCCACATTGACAGATAGACTGCACACTTATGAACACATACTTACAGACCACATGCCTGTATATACAGAATATTAATTTATTCCCTCTCCCATATATTTTAGAGGAACTGGTGGTTTGCAGTTTGTATTTTTAGAATACCATAGATTTAGCAGGCTACTGAAATATGCCATTATAATTTTTCCCAGATTTCATCTGGGAATGAATACTAAAATACAAAAAAACTTTTCACATTATAAGAGACTGAATGCATTCAACTCATGATTTGTCAAGTTCAAACCCCTGCTCTTAACCAATCTTGAAAAGTATCACTAAAATACTTTTATAGATAAAATAGTCATAAAACCATAGGCAGCAATTAGAGTCTCGGCAGCTGTCCTGATACTTCTACTTATATTCTTTATCTTTAGACACATTTGCCTGCCAGTAGCCTGTCTCTTGATATATCTGTATCCATAATTTTTCCTAATGATATTTAGAAATGCATCATTAAATTTCTGATGTTTCTGAGCAAGTTATCCCATTTTTTGTGCTTCCTAAATGGAAGTAAGGTGAGAATCTCAATTGAAGGGGATCAAAACAACTGAACAGATCAGGCCTATCCTGATCTGACATATTTTGCTTTCTTTCACATTAGTTTATGAAATTAATTTGCACCCCTTATTCAAGATTCTGCAGTTTCTTGTTTCCTTAATTCAAGAAAAGCATTGGAAAAAAATTGAAGTCCAAGAAATAGCATGCCATCCTACTCAAGGACATTGCTCATTATTGAATATACAGTTTTACAACCTTAAAATATAGTCTGATTACAATCTCGGAAGATAAACCTGATGTGGCTTCTTCACTCTGAAGAAGCAACATTGTGAAGATTTAGAAATGATTGAAGATTCTTCAAGGATTGGAGCCAGTAATAGTCAGAAATTATGTTCCTTATAGCCTCATTTGCCTGACATTTGTTGGTGCAATAAGTCTTCTAGTTAAAAGAGAGTGTCATTGAACAGTGTATTATGCTGTCCAAGGTGCTGACTTTTTTTTTTCTTATCTTTTTCAGTACAAGGAATTGCATGTTATTTCAGACTATATACACTGACATCTTTGGGGTTCATAGCTAAGACAGTAAAGTGAAGAATGAAGTCTTACATATAAGATATTTTGAAGTTGTATTGTGACTAGTATTTCTTATCCTTCTAAATTCACTTTTTCACATATGATTTTTTTTAAAAAATGTAACCTACTTGTAACAATGAACAAAAGTCTAAATTATTAAATCATAAAGTGTCTTCATATTTAAAAATACCTGCTTCTTTCCTTTGGTAGTTTTAAAGGATAGCATTTTGGAAACTTTACACTGTATGCAATTGACAATGTTAAAAATATAAGTAGAAATTTGACAACAATTTCTTTAAAGCCTTAAGTTTAAACAATGTCAGTAAAAACTATGAACCATTTTCCAAGAAGTGTCTTTAAAAAGGAGTCCTGCAAATGTAGATGAAGCAATAGCTTTTATCAATATACTGCACACTTTTTCATAAACACTTAAAGTACTCTTTCTCTTTTTAAAGGACGAGCCAACCACTGGTCTGCAATTATTGGTGGATCTCATTCCAAAAACTATGTTCTTTGGGAATATGGAGGATACGCAAGTGAAGGGGTGAAGCAAGTTGCAGAGCTGGGATCCCCAGTTAAAATGGAAGAAGAAATTAGGCAACAGGTAATATATCATATAATCTATTTTTTTAAAAAAGATTGTTACATTAAAGCAACATTAAAGTAATTAAAGGAGAAGAATTGAGATATTTTGTTATGAAGACTGTCAGTATATATTCTAGGAAATTTTAACTAAGTTAATTACAGTTTTCAGAATTAATTACAGGATTTTAATGTGTAAGATGTAATTAAATATTCTCTTTAGGTCACATTACAATTTATTTTGTTCATAATGCAATATTGAACCATAGAATTTATCTGTATGTTTTAAGTTAGGAGTATCTATATAACATCTTTAGCTTTGCTTTTTTTTCCCTTGAAAAAAAATTATTGTGTGAAAACTTAAACATTTACAAAATATACAGGATAAAATCATCAGAAGTGAGTTACCATACCATCTCATATTGAGGGGAGTTTCTGTAGGGAAACAAAAATATGTGATGCCAGATGGTGTGCAGAGCATGGGAGAAGTTTGCAGTCAATATTGTAATCTTAAATTCTCTCATATTATTTTCTAGTATGGTATCACATCTGAAGTGAATTAATAGCAACAATTGTTATAGACTGAACTGGTTGAAGCATCAGATTGACAAGATCTTTTCTACAT
This sequence comes from Notechis scutatus, assembly GCF_049901735.1. Lineage (NCBI taxonomy): Eukaryota > Metazoa > Chordata > Lepidosauria > Squamata > Elapidae > Notechis > Notechis scutatus. The sequence continues at coordinate 249,242,501 of NC_142009.1, read as the reverse complement.
TTTATCTATGATTTCAGTTCCATTTAGCTTCAAAAACATCTCAAACTGCTTTCTGTTGAGCAATTAATTCTGCCTTTAAGATATAAAGCATACTTTTATGAAAAAAGTCTGTCTAGGAAAAGGAATCATACAGTGTTTATTTGCCAAACTTTATTGTCGTTAATAATTTCGATTGAGACTGAAAGAAATGTGGATGCTTCAGTTTTTTGCATGATGAAATTTACGTCAGATTTGACTTTAGTTCATTTTTTCTCAAGTTCCAAATATTAATATTACAGTATTCTTAACACTAACACGGTTGGAAGTGGCATATATACCCTTTGCGTATATTTATTGTGTTTCCTCTTTGAAGGATACAGCAATTAAACATTTATATTTAAGCTGCAGGCCCTATTTGAACTTCATATTTTGAGAATGCATATGCTGGGAAAAATATCCTAGAGCATGCATACATTTTCTCTTCTATCTTTTAGTTATGGATACCACATTTTTGAAATTATTTTCCTAAAAAGCAATGTTGGGAAAAGGGTCACATCAATTGATTTTTATCCTGCAGGCTGAGGAGCCACAAAAGATTAAAGTGTATTAAACACCATAAGTAAAAGAAGATGTACATTTTTAAATATCTGTAAATAAGTTTATAAATAATAATGGGTTCTTTCTGAATGTGATGTTCTGGCAACAGCAAAAAAAGTTATCAAGAAAATAATTTGTAGTAAAAAATAAAGATAAAGGATGGGTGAGCAGAAAATGGCAGAGTAGCAAAATCTGCAAGGCAGTTGAAAGCAACCTTCACCCAAAGGCTAAATTCTAATATTTGAGATGCATTTGTGGCTTTTGTGTTTGTGTGTGTGTGTAAAGAGCTTTGGTCTGTGTTTCAGGAAGCAGAGATTGGAGTATTCCCTCAGGCTATACAAAGGTTTTATTGCTAAATGCATCCTGAACTAAAACTTTCCGGAGTGAATTTAAATAGGCATTCATTTTATATATCAAATGTGAAATGAATGAATAATTGAATTTTCTTGGTCTTGTCCAAGACAGTTCAGCTAAGCAGGAAAAATGTCAGTGCTGGGATGGTACATTTCTATTAAAGTGAGAAACAGTGCTTCTAGTGTGATATTTGTTTTCGTTGTCCTTGGGCACATAACATATATGCTGCATAACCAAAAAATAGAGAGGATGTGTAGCTGTATGTAAAACAACATCTCAGTATCTTCATTCTCTCTCTCTCACCTTCTATTTTCCCAGTGTTGAGTACTGTATAGTACTAGACTTGGAGGTCTCCTGTCCTTGCTTCATTCTGCTGGTTATCATTTGGCAAAACAAGAAAGCATGTGGAAGGATCATATTCCATTAATTATTAGGTACTAGATCATTCAAAGACATCTCTGGAGCCATCCCTACTAAACATGGGGGCTGGTTAAAATTCCGGGCTTCAGAATCCTGATTTATGAGTTACTTTTCATGGGTATGTAGTGGTTTACTTGCCTTGGCTTTGGAGTGTCATTTTGAATCTGTAGTACTCAATTTGATGTAACTTCAGAGACCATGGTTTTCATTTGGTTTCTCTGTCCTGCTGAAAGTGCTGCCATTTCCATTAGATGACTCTGTTTCTCATTTTTTTTAAAATGATTATCCCCTTGTATCTTTTGTGTCCTGATAGTGGTAATGGTCTTTTAGCTTTGTGATTTTACTTGGCATTTCCTCTGTGGTCTATTCGCTTACTACCTTGGAGGGCATTTCATTTTAATTTAGGAACTGCAAAACTGGTGGTGGGAGGGGTTTGTGGTTGGTCGGTTTGTATATTTGTTAATTCAATTTGTATGGCTGCTCATCTCAAAAAGTGGCTTTGGGCAGACAACAGAATTAAAATAAAATCAAAACAACATCAATAACATAAAAATTATTTTTTGGCATAGCCAAAAATATTTAATATCCCATCATCACTGATACAACTGTGAAACATGTGTCTGCACATGTTTGTGAGCCCAGGTCTTTAAGAGTTTTTGAAAGGCCAGCAAGGTCAAGTCCATTCTGGGAAGTCTTTGAAGGAAGGATTGTCCATAGGATGGACACTACAGCAGAAACTGGCATTCCTTGGCTGATGGGACCTAAAGCATGTCCACCCTGCCTGACCGAATTGGATGAGTAGAAACAAATGGGGAAAGATGGTCCCACAAATTGGTTGCTTACAGCTTAACTATATAGCTACACAGACTTTCCTGATCAATTCCCATGTGTTTTTGTAATGGAATGTGTGGGATTATCTTGAAGGACAAAGGAAAAAGAGGCTGCAGGAGAACCCTACAGTCACTTAACAGTCAGAAAAAGAAAATTAGGAAGAACTCATCCTAATTGATCAGATGGTTAAAAATGGTTGTGTCTTCAGACTTTCAAGGTTCTGTTAATATAGCCTTACAATAAAATAGATTCAGCTCATCTAATCGTATTTCCTATTTGGTTTACCCAAGAGAGCAGTTTTTATAGCTAAAATGCATACCCAAAATATATTCTGGTGGGCTGGTGGTCCAGTTTTGAACCATTATTTTATTTTATTTCCATGCAATGGAAACAATATACAATGAGATAACAAGATAAAATCAGGTTCATAAGCGGTTGTATAAAATCTATTCCTACTTGCTGGCTCCCCGTCTTGAGCCACATTGCACCACCAACTATGAAGGCAGGAAGCCTTAGTGAAGGAGTAAAAAAAAATATGAGAAACCCACATCTTCCTGAACACAGTGATCTTCCTCATCTATCAATTGGCAGGCTTAAATCCAAGAAGCCCTCTCTGGCACTTGCTCAGCAGCTGTCTAACAACTTTAACATCAACACACAGTGGAGAACCAAATGGGCTGCTGAACACCCAGATACAGGCAGTCACATAGTTGACCCTACACAAAAGGTGCCAGGTTTTGACCTTCATCGCCAGCATTGGTCAACTCTGAACAGGATCCGTACCCAATATGATGTCTGCCAGGACTCATTGTGTAAGTGGGGTCTTGTCTCTACCCCTCAGTGTGACTGTGGTGCTCCTCAACAAAATTTCTATCACATTGTGTCCGAATGTCCATCAAGAGCTTACACCAGCCCAATGTCTGATTTTTTTAAACATAGACCACCCTGTCCTTGAATGGCTGGATGGACTGGACATTAACATTTGAACCATGTCCGTGTATTTGCCATACGGTAAATAAATAAATAAATTTTATTTCCAGAATCAAAATCAATATTTTGATAAGACCCATCTTAAATGGGTCTTATCAAAATATGCAGGTTAGGTTTTCTTTTAGTTTATTTGGTTTAAGATAATTGCAATATTTTTTCAATACTTCTTTTCATTTTTGATTAATTATGTGTATTAAATTAAGTTTTCATCTTTCTTATAAAATGTTTGTAGTTATTTAGGCAGAAAAGTGGAATTTTTCAAATAACTTTCATTTTATCATCTTATTTTTGGGTTTATTAGAGGAAAAAATACACGTTTATTGTATATTTTCATTTTACTTTGTCACAAGCATTGCCACAAGGTATTTGTGTCTGATTGAGTTAGTGACCTGGAACTCAAAGATGCCCTTCATTCAGCTTCTATAGACTGACATTATTTTACATTTTAGAAGAGCAATTGCTGAATATATAATCCCCTTATATAGAGTTTCAGTTTCCTTCCCCTATAATCCCCTTGGAAAGTTGCATTCAATACATGAAACCTTTCTCTCTCTCTCTTTCTCTTTTTGAGTCTCTTTGTCATAGAAGATGAATATCATATTTTTACATTAAGCTTGGTAAAATAGATTAGATTTTAGATTAGGAATGAGTTTAGAGCTTATATTTATAACTGTAGCTCTGTAATCAATAAAGCCAATCTATACTTGTATCACCAGCATAGAAATATATGAATAAATCAATGTTTAGCACATATACATTACATTCCCAACTATCTTCTAAATTGGAGTTTCTGGCCAGGATTGCAGATGATGAGCTGTAAATAGGAAAATATACTTCCTATTAGTTAATTCCTATGGTGGTTGGAGAATAAGTGGAAGAGAAAGCTACAATTCCCTCTTTCTCCTTTGCGTTGAGTATTGTGGAAAAGAGAAAGGTGGACTGGACACATTGTTTGTCTGATAGAGAAGAGAAGTTGTTAGATATAAAAAACTAAAGTTAATCCTTGATTTACAACAGTTCATTTAGTGCCTGTTCAAAGTTACCGCTATTGAAAAAAGCGACATGACCGTTTTTCACACTTATGACCATTGCATCATCCTCGTGGTCACATGATCAAAATTGAGATGCTTGGCAAGTGACTCCTATTTCTGATGGTTGCAGTGTCCCTGTGTCATGTGATCCAGTGGTGGGATTCAAAAAAATTTACTACCAGTTCTGTGGCTTGGTGGGTGTGTCATGGCTTGGTGGGCATGGCAGGAGAAGGATACTGCAAAATCCCATTCCCTCCCCACCCACTAACCTGCTTTCCAGCTCTGTTGTTCTGTGCAAGGCAACAAAAGAAGACCCAGCCGATCAGCTGGGACTCAGGAGGCAGAGAATAGATGGGGGCGGGGCCAGTCAGAGGTGGTATTTGCCGGTTCTCTGAACTACTCAAAATTTCCGCTACCGGTTCTCCAGAACTAGTCAGAACCTGCTGAATAACGGCTCTGATGTGATCACATTTTGCAAACTTCTGACAAGGAAAGACAATGCGGAAGCCAGATTCACATTACAATGATTTTACTAATTTAACAGCCACAATGATTCATTTAACAACTGTGGCAAAAAAGATTGTAAAATGGGGCAAAACTCACTTAACAACTGTTTCACTTAGCAACAGTTCAATTGTGGTCTTAAGTCAAGAGCTACCTGTACTCTCTATATGATAAAGCCTATTATTAGCATTTATTTCTGATTAATATAATTTATAAAATATGATAACAGTTTAAAGAGTTTAAAGAATATTAAACAGTTTAATATTTTTGCATTATTCTATTTTTCTGTTATGGAAATGTAACATCATTTTTATGCTTCTATAAATCCATATGGAATGTAGTCACATAAAATAAATATAAGCAAACAAGCAAGTAATTGAAGTGAGAATAACAGGTTCTTTTTCTGCTTTATATACCCAACTTTGAATATTACACTGTTGTGAAAGAGTTCTCAATCTTGTCATCTGCAATTAGGATTAAAATGTATTATTAATTTACTGTATTTTTAAAATACAGTAAATTAATTATATTCATTATATCTCTGGATTATACTTTATTTTATCAAAACATTTTAAGGTGCAATGCGGTGATATAAAAATATGAAAGTATCATTTTCAAGTTTCAGCCACAGGAAAGTCTAGACAGCCTTGTTATGCAAATTGTTTGCTAATTATGCACTTTATGGAATATGAAGGAAAGGATATGTCAACTATCTCTCTACCAATTTATCATTCCAAATTATTCTTTTCAAGGAGAAGATTGAAAATGAAAAGTATGATTTAGATTTCTTTTTTTAAAAAAACTTTTGAATGTAAATGAAATATACAACAATTGGATGTTGTGAGAAGTTTGTACACATTTTCCTGGAAGTAAGGTTCACTAAAGAATTCTTTAAAATTATTTTTGTTTTGAGTAAACATATTTAAGATTGAATTGTTTAAATAACAAGTTTAAATAACTTCCTGTAGTATTTTTTACAGTTTATTTCTCCACTTTTGTTATGTTTTAAAAATTCTTGGGTAATTCTTTTCTGTGTATAGTTTGGTATTTTCTTTTTATCAGCATTAACACATTTGGTGGGGTTTTTTAAAATTTCTGCTTCTGATAATGATATTGTTGGAAAAGTAAATACAATGCTTTCTATTTATTTTGTTTCACACAAAGACCCAAGGTTTGGAGGACATTTTAATTTTATTTTCTTGGAAAAAGTACTTGACAATTAATTAGACTGCTTGTTATTTATTGAAGATTAATGCCTTGCAACATTAATTATAGGTTTCTTTAACTTTCATTGCAACAACAATTATCTGGTGTATCAATTTTGATTTGTAAACTATGGGAATGCAAATTTCTAGAATTTGTATTCTGTATGTTATTACTTATAAATAGCTACACTGGAACCTATTTCATAAAAGAACTTTTCCTTGAAAATTTAGTGACTGTAACATATTATGTCTGGTTATATACAGTAACATCACAATTAATAGCTATGGAACATATCATGTCCTTTCCCTTTTGACATGCATCTGTATTGTTGAGTAATTATAGTTTCCAAATGTACATTTTAAGTCTGCTAAGATTAATTTGTGATGAACAGACATCAAGATTATAGGATGTTTTAATTTTATTGATAGAAACCCATATGCTGTTATTATTAAATTTACTTGCTGTCCATTTAGCAGTATGAGGCAACCCTGAGCTATAATCCAAAGATAGTTGCCAAATGCTGGTTTATGGGGAGGGAGGGAGGGAGTTCTGTTCAAATATCTAACTACTCTTCCCATTCTGGTTTCCCCAAACCTATCTTTATTTCAATAAATTAAGAATAGAGCAGAGCAGAGCAGAGCAGAGCAGAGCAGAGCAGAGTAGAGTAGAGTAGAGTAGAATACTTTATTGGCCAATTGTGATTGGACACACAAGGAATTTGTCTTGGTGTAAATACTTTCAGTATACACAAGGAAAAGATACATTTGTTAAGAATCAAGAATATCTCTTTTCAGCAGCATTAAAAATTATTTCAAGTGCACTTCATATTCTGCCTGTGGCATATTCTTGTAGATCTCTGTTTTCTAGGTGCTATGGGATAGGTTGTACATGATGTTTTATACTTAGTCATTTAAATAATCATTTTTTCCCTCAAAACATCACTTGTCAATATCAAAAACAATGGAACACATGTTGCAAAAATAAAATCATAGCTAAAAAGCTAGAATTGTACTAGGGTAAAATCTCAAATTGGTTTCAGTACAGTTAGGTCAATGAGATAAATGAATTTCAGAATATATGTTAAGCCAAAATGCATATTAGATTTTTACAAAAAAAATCTTCATCAGGTATCATGATAAAGTAGACTAGGGGGTAAGAAGAAGAAAAGGGTTGTTGACAATGGTGTTTATTACTGTTTTAAAATGAATGTGCAATATGCAATAGTGTGCTTTGGCACATTTTAGTATGAAAATACCATGTTTCTCATATAATAAGGCCGGGTCTTTTTTTTTTTTTTTTTTTGAGCCCCGAAAAAATGGCTAGGCCGTCTTTTCGGGGGTGGCTTAATTCCCCCCCCCCCCTTGCATCTTCGGGTGGGCAGGCGGCGACGGCTTGGATGTTGACCTCGGCGTATCGGGGTCAACGCAGGCAGCACCATATCCGGGTGTGCAACAAAAGTACTTCCTAACGGCAAGCCCCCCCCACCATTCCCCCCATTTTGCATGTTTTAATATAGGCCTTAATTTGGGAGGGGGGGCTTAATTTCATTTCATGCCTATAAAACATGCTGGGACTTCCTATTGGGGGAGGCCGTATTGTTGGAGAAACAGGGTAGTATAAGATAGAGGAAGAGGCTTCTCTGTATTACCCCTTTATTGTGAAATGGCACCCCCTGATCATTAAATATTACCCAACCTTGTTAACATTGGAAACAGATTAAAATGGAGCTCCTTTATTTACCTGGATCACACCATTGATATTTGATATACATATGCATTACTTCATTTTGGTTTAAAATTGGTTGATTTTTTTATAAATTCTAAATGCTTTTTATTGGAGATGTTTTAAGTGTACATACTCAGCTAAGGGCAAGATGATTGTGGTGGTATGGAAAACAAATGAAACAAGTAATAATTCTCTTTTTCCAGTGCAGAATCTGAACATTAGTCACTTATTCATCCCTTATTTAGTTAGTTTCCAAATTGTCATATGATGAATGCTTGAAAAATCAAGCACATAGACTCTTTGGGATCCCTTGTGTTAGTTTCATAAAGGTTTACCCATACTAATCAGATAGAATTAGCTTATGTATTTCAAAGCATACCAAGAATGAATTGAGTTGAAATGAACCCACAAACTTGTGTTTAGCTTACTTAAACAGAAACCATTGAGATGCTTAAAATGTAGTAAATATTTTGTTTGTAAATCCTGCCATGTGTGATTGTCACACATTTTTTATTTTTGTTTTGCTTGTACAACTACTAGGAAACACAGAATGGTTGGGATTTCATTGTTTATATTATGAAAAATAGTGGTGTCCGATGATGGTTTAGTTTGGCAGAAAATACTTCCTCTTCAGAAAGATGAACCACCTGTTTTCCATTAGCCCATCTACCTTTTTAGTGTCCTAAAAAAATACTATCTGACATAGTCCTAAGAAATTGATTGGAGATAGAACACCCATAAATACTTGGATGTAAAACCTCCAGTAAAATCACTTCCGTATTCCTATCAGGAAAGCCACATTGTTGTGTTCATGAAGTCCCCAGAAATTGAATTTTATTTGAAGGAGATTTTACCTAATGATTCGATTAATATAATGCCCTCTAATGGAGAATGATGAACATTAGCTATTGATAATCAAGATTTGCTATCTATTCCTCTATCCTCAATTAAGAACATTTAGCTTGCTTTAGCAATCACATTATGCGTATGATTAGTTCATTTTTCTTATTTAAAATTATGTATGTGGAAGAACTACTTAGTGTTTGAACTGGCCCTTAATATAACATTGCAACAAGTTTTAGGAGTACTTGTGAATACTTGTGACATTTTACTCTGAAACAGCCTGAGTAGTAGAATAATAGGGAGAGGTGCTGCAATTCTCTTTAATCTTTTTCCAAAATGCTTGTTCTATTTTAAGCTTTTATTCTCAAGTAACAGGTGTCTTCCTGATATTTGAAAAACTGTCATTGGTTTGACTTGTGGAATTTCACTGATTACAGCCTGGATATAGTTAAGACACAAAGCATTGTGTTGTTGCACAAAACTTACACAAATTTAAATCCAGCTGAAGCATGAAGGGGACAAATATTTTAAAATTAGAAACTTCCTGAATATATTGCATTTGCCCAAGCTCATCTCAGCTCTTTCTAGTCCCTTAACAAAAATAGCTCTCAGTAATTACTGTATATTGTGTTTAGCCTCCATAAAATTTTCTTACTTAAAACAAAATGATGATTTGGATCAGGAATGTATTATGCAATTAATAAAAATACTTTTAATATTTTCTGGGATGATATGAGGGGTGGGGGTGGTGGCAGCAACAAGAAAACCACTTGAACACACTTTGCTATATGAACATAAATTTCAGATTGCCCTGGGACAATATATGCCAAATTGAAGCACTGGTGCAGAAACAGTACCATACTCAAGAGAAGTTCTGCAAACTTTCTTGCTAATCAAGGGATATGAGTAAATGAGAGGCAAGTATGTTAATTTAAAAGTCCCACTGATTTTAATCAGATTTACTCTCAGAAAAGTAGGCATAGCATTGAAGCCTTTTAGGTGAACCAAGTTGAAATTAAAGGAGTCCTGCCCCCACCCGCCCATTTTAGGATGTACAATGACAGAGATGGAATGAAAAAATTATGTTGAACATTGTTGTTTTAGAGAAGCAAATGGACTGTATCTGTTTATATAGTGTAAATGAGTATACTAGATAGAAGACTGGGAATTTGGAAAACAGTTGGACAGGAATCAAAGTCTTCATCATTTTTCTGGTTTTCATGGAAGGTCTCCAATAATTTGCACTAAAACATTTGTCATTATTGAAAATTGCTGTCTTTTAAAATATTAGATTTCACTTTGATGCAATGAACCCAAGACTGGCAGGCAAAACATGATTACTAAATTCAGATAAATATTGTTCTACTGCAGAATGCCTTAAAGTTGCAAATATGACAGTTAAGCAAAACTTTGTGTGATATCTACTAATGTTGCAAAGAACCTGATCAGCTTGTTGAAAGTAAAATATTAGGAAGTAGGAGTTAGAAGCACCGAGAAAGCTTAAACTATTTCTGATGTACATAATTGATTAATTAACTAATTAATCAGTTACATCTCCATAGTTATAATATAAAAGCAAATAAATGATGTGAACACCAGATGGGTGATTTTGGACCAATCACTCTCAATCCAACCCATCTCACAGTGTTGCTGTTGTGTGGAAAATAGGAGGAGAAAGGAGCATTGGTTATGTTCATCATCTTGAGTTATTATGAACATAATGAAGGCAGGACATAAATAAATAAATAAATGTCTAGCATGCCAGCTGTGCTAGATTTATATGTTAAGCGAAGTTTGCACTCTATCCATGGAAAATGTATTTTGTTTTCCTTATCAATTGTTTCCTTTCCCTTTCTTTGTTATGTATTCACATTGCATATCCTATGTGACTTTGCAGCACTGAAATGTTTGCAAAATTTACCAAATGATTGGAAGTGATTTAATTTGTTATGATGCACACAGTGTGGAAATTTTCTTGACCATTCCTCAGTCATTTTTGGCAATGATCAGAATATCATGAGCTGAGGAAAGAAAATCTTCATTTCTTCATCCTAGAGTCTTGACTGTTCTATGAAACAATAATTAATGAGGCAAGCAACTTATTATTGCTCTTCTATAAAGCCATGACTGCAATTCTTCCTGCAAATTTCTGAGGGAAACCAAGGAAATTTATATTATAAACCTAGCACAATGTTCAGGGTATTCAGGGCACCAATATGCCTACCGTCCCTGTCCTATTGTTTCTTTTATTTTTTTATTTTTCTTATATGTATCCATGTATTCATAACTATGTTTTTTACTTCAATCTATTATCCTGTAAGCAATTGACAAAAATAAATAAATAAATAAATAAAAAAATAAATAAAATAAAAAAATAAATAAAATAAAAAAATAAAATAAAATAAAAATCAGCATGCAGTTTTTCCCTCTGTCAAAATTTGTAGATACAGCCAATTATGTATGGGGATATTTTACATGGTAGAAGTGAAGAAAACACATGATTACCCCAAATTCATAATAAGAATCAGAAAAAAATAATCATGTAAGTACCCTTGGTGAGATCTCAAAAGTAAAGCTGATAATTTCTTTATAATGCCTTTTAAAATCCATGTACAAATCACATGCATATTGCTAATAACATTTCTCTAATACAATCTGTTGGCAAGTTTTTAGTTGTCAAAAGGTTACACCTCATGAGGGACCCAATGAGGGAATTTCAGCTGGAGATGGCTGCTGGATTGATGGCAGACTCCACCTTCCCCCTCATTCTCTATCGTCTACCCATCCATCTTCTATAAATAAACAATGAGAAAGAAAACAATGAGAAAACATGAACATGATAATATTCATGTTTTCTCATTGTTTTCTTTCTCATTGTTTATTTTATTTTTCTATTATTTTACTTCTGCTTTGTTTACCCTTCTTTTCATTCCTTGCTTTTTATTGTTGTAACCCACTTAGAGTAGTCCCATGAAGAGATAGGCAACAAATCAGTTTGACAAATAAATAAAATCCCATAAAGTCTGAAGCCATTCTGATTTTTTAAACCTGCACATTCTCCTTTCTTGTTTGCATGGGTGAAGACAGCATTAATTGGTGTTTATTTAGGACTAGCAATAGCACTCAGATTTATATACCGCTTCATAGTGCTTATAGCCCTCTCTAAGTGGTTTACAAAGTCAACATATTGCCCCCAACAATCCGGGTCCTCATTTTACCAACCTCAGAAGGAAGGAAGGCTGAGTCAACCTTGAGCTTGTCAGAATCAAACTTCTGGCAGTTGGCAGAATTAGCCTGCAATACTGCATTCTAAACATTGTGTCACCATGGCTCAGTGAAAGAACTACTTTAGCCATGTCCATGGTATTATCTGTGTTCTGACCAAGGCTTCCTGACACATTAACAAACACACATTAGTCCCAAAAAACCTTTTATTTTATTTTAACAGCTGTGAATTATAGTAATTCACAGCCCGTAATGAGTCTCAAAAAGTTTGTAAGTAGTCCCACAGAAGTCTGCCAATGTCCTTCGAGATACGTCTGATAAGCGCACACCTTTATCTTTTTTGAAATGCTGCCAATGACTAAATTGCCAATTAGTGGTACAAGGCCAAATGGAGCGCAAATTCAACATGGAGCTTCAGGTTTCAAACTGACCAGTACAAACAAAGTTGCTTCCTGCAAAGGTTCATGTCCCTTTGCTCCTCCTTTATGTCTTATGGGAGGGCCAATCACCTCCAAGCCTTACTCCTGAGTTGGCCCTTTTATCTTAACTGTTCTTGCCTTCTGGCAGCTCTGTGTATGCGTGCACTGGGCACAGGCTCCCCCTGTTCCTCTGCCTTGCTGCTGTCAGATTTTGGAGGCTCTGGAGTCAGCACATAACTCCCAGAACCCTTGTCCAAGTCCTCCCCACACTCCTGGACTGGCCCATGTTCTTCCCCACTGTCCAACTCTGCTGCCGTCTCTTCAGGCTGCCGGCAGACCACAACATTCTGGGGCATTGTACATCATCTTCATGACCTGTTTTCCTTGATACCTTCTGAAAGGTTTCATGGTATCCAAAGCAGAATATCTAGATTCAGTCACAGTTTTGTTCCATATAGTATCAACCTTGTGAACTCTCAAGTTTCCTCTTTCTGCTATTATTCAAAATGGACAGTGATTAATATGTTTGTGTGTGTGTGTGTGTGTGTGTGTGTAGGTGTGTGTATGTAGGTGTGTGTGTGTATGTGTGTGTGTGTATATATATGTATGTATGTATGTATGTATGTATGTATGTATATAGCATGTGTTATGTATAGGTATTGGTAGATATATACTTTATTTTGAGAGCGGGCAACAGAATTTCATTTTTAATGTGTACCAGTGTGCTCACAGTAAAAAAATGATAGTAAAGGCTATCTTATCTTATCTTATCTTATCTTATCTTATCTTATCTTATCTTATCTTATCTTATCTTATCTTATCTATTCCTGATGTTTTTCTTATACCCAGCCCTCTAAATTTTCCTGTTTTTGAAAGTTTGGCTGATTTAAATAAATGATACTAAATAAACATAGGTGTATGAGGCATTCTTTGGTAATAAGGAAATATTGTGCCTTCCAAGATAAAATAAATTCATTATTTTTTTTTTGAAAAGACCTCCCTCCCTTTAAAAAAGAGAGATTTCCCAGCTTTGCGGAGCTGGTGGGAATTTCAGTAACTTGATGTGGGTTTTTGAGAAAGTTGCTGCTGGGCAGGCTGCTCCTTTTACAAAGTAATTGCCACTGAGGGGCATAATGAGTTTCCAAGCATCAACTCAGCAAAATGCTATTTTGTTTACAGAATTCTCCACACTGTGCCTATGGGTTCATCTCGCTTCTGTTGCTGAGGGGCCCTTTCAAGACAAAAGCATCGGGCTTCAGCCATCTATCATATTTATTTCTAAGAAAGCCTTTGGGATCCAGCACATACTTGGACGTAAGGATAATTGTAGAGGCCGATGCTTTACTTATAAGCATGCCAGCCACCATTATTTTATCTATAAAAGATTGTGAGGGCTAGAGAGTCTGCAAATTGGAACCACCCCTACCGGTTGTCTAACTGACAATCTAAGTTCTAAAACAAAATATTTTCCTTGTTGCTGAATCATGTGGCATTTTCTGTTGTTGCTTATGTATATATGTGTGCGTTAATTATTATTTTTTTTCAAAAGAGCGAGAGGCTACATTTTCCCTTTATTTATTATTGTGATTCCAGTAATAGAAGGAGCCTAATTATATTCCTGGAAAACTTCTGTTCTTCATAGAGCGTAACATTTGTGTTGTGGGTTTTAGTTTGTCAGCCAGAGCAATTGCATCCTCCAATCGATAAACTTAAAATTAGTTCAGTGGTTAGTATAGTCTCTAATTGATAGGGGGAGAGCACAATAGGTCTGAATAAATTTCTCAACCAGACAGAACTCATGTTCGGGTTAGTAAAACAACTAAATATCTGGATATATCAACACACACACACACACACACACACACACACACACTTTTTTAATTAGTTTTTTACTGCAGTCCCCAATCAAAAAGCAGATTGTAAAAATGAGTTAAACCAGGTTTTTTTTAACATGGTATAGTTTCTATTTTACAGATTTGGTGTGGAAATAGTTTTTTTACAATACGTATTGTGGAATATGGAAATCACACCAAGAATTAAAAAGATTGCATCCCCCCCCCCCCTTAAAATCATGTTTACAGAAATGGCTGTGAAAGTCTGACTCGCAGACGAACACAATAAGCCTGATGATGGCAGATGAGATTCTGCCGAAACGTTGCTACAACTTTAAAAGCACAACTATAATGACATGGGAAAATACCCAAACAAAGCTGAATACCCCATATATATATATATATATATATATATATATATATATATATATATATATATATATATATATATATATATATATATATATATATAATTTGTTTTCTGAGGTTCTCGGGGTATTTGTATGTGGATCTTTGGTTATTCGGGTTTTCTCCCGCGTAAGATTGGAAGTATCTAGGCAACGTTTCGATGAAGTCTCATTCATCATCTTCAGGCTTCTGTCTTCAGCTCTGTGCTTCTCAGAGCGATGTGAGCTTGCAGCTGCTTCTTCCTTTTAACTGCTAGTGGGGGTGTGACTTGATTGGGTGGGGGCTTGGCTGTGTTCTGATTGGGTGGGGGTGTGTTCTCATTGGTTGGGGATTTGGCTGTGTTCTGATTGGTTGGGGGGTTGGCCATGTTCTGATTGGCTGGAGGTGTGTTCTGTTCAGGTGGGGGCTTGGTTGTGCTCAGGTTGGTCTTAGTTCCTGGGGGATTTGAGCTGGTGAGCTGTGATCTTGCTGTTTGGCTTCGAGTTTGTGGTCGTGCTGCATCTTCATGGTGGGGGTCAGTTCGCTTCATGTATGGCTCAGAGGGGTTTGAAGTAGGTAGTGATGCAGCTGCAGTGCGGCTTCTGGTCTGTGGTCGTGTCTCATCTTCTGTGTGGGTGTGAGTCTGATTTTTACGTGGAAGTGTGGTGGTGGCATCTTGTGTGGCCCTCGTGGGTGTGGGTCTGGTGTCATTCATCATGTTAGGTACTCGTCTGTTCATGAGGGCGGGTTTCCAAATGGCTGGTAAGCGGGAGGTGTCATCTCTTTTATTCATGCTGTGTGGGCATTTTTCTATCTCTATGGCTTGTCTGATTATTCTGTTGTTGAAGTGTTCGGTTTTGGTGATAGTTTTGGTATTTTTAAAGTCAATCTCATGTCCTGTGGCTTTGAGGTGTTGGACCAGGGAAGAGGTCGGTTCTTCTTTTTTGATTGAGTTCTTATGTTCTTCAACGCGTGCACTTATTCTTCTGTTAGTTTGTCCAATGTATGTGGTGGGGCAGGCGGTGCAAGGGATTTCGTATACTCCTTGGTTTTCTAACCTAAAGACAAAATCGAGTTAGAAAACCAAGGAGTATACAAAATGACCCCCACCATGAAGATGCAGCACGACCACGAACTCGAAGCCAAACAGCAAGATCACAGCTCACCAGCTCAAATCCCCCAGGAACTAAGACCAACCTGAGCACAACCAAGCCCCCACCTGAACAGAACACACCTCCAGCCAATCAGAAAATGGCCAACCCCCCAACCAATCAGAACACAGCCAAACCCCCAACCAATGAGAACACACCCCCACCCAATCAGAACACAGCCAAGCCCCCATCCAATCAAGTCACACCCCCATTAGCAGTTAAAAGGAAGAAGCAGCTGCAAGCTCACATCACTCTGAGAAGCACAGAGCTGAAGACAGAAGCCTGAAGATGATGAATGAGACTTCATCGAAACGTTGCCTAGATACTTCCAATCTTACGCGGGAGAAAACCCGAATAACCAAATATATATATATATATATATATATTTTCTATATATATATATATATATATATATATATATATATATATATATATATATATATATATATATATATGAGGTTCTCGGGGTATTTGTATGTGGATCTTTGGTTATTCGGGTTTTCTCCCGCGTAAGATTCAAAGTATCTAGGCAACGTTTCGGCGAGGTCCCACTCGCCATCTTCAGGCTGGTGCTTTCGGCTTAGTGCCAGTGCAAGCAGTGTGTGACCGGAGCTGCCATCTCTCTATATATACAAGTGGTGGGGGATGGTGTGCTGGGCTGGTTGGCTGTGCTGCAGCCTCTTGATTGGTTGATGGAGTTGATGTTGGTATAATGGGCTGTGTAATGGCCTTTTGTTGTAGAGATATCCTGAATCTTGTGCTGTCATCTCCTGGGTCGTTAGCCTCTTGTGTTTTAACGGCTTGGGTAATGGGTTGTGTGATGGGCTTGTGAGTTCTTTTGTTGTGGTATCCTGGGTCTTGCGTTGTAATCTCCTGGGTCGTTTGTGTTTTGATCTCTTTTCGATTAGCCTCCTGTGTAGTAACAGCTTGGGTAATGGGTTGTGTGATGACCTTGTGAGATTTATTGCTGTGGTATCCTTGGTCTTGTGCTGTGATATCCTGGGTCATTTGCTGTGTTGTGACTTCTTGAGTTCTTGAGGTGTAATTTCTTGAGTTTTCTGATGTGATGTCCTGAGCGGGTGGCTGTGATGTAGCATTTTGGGTTTTTAATATGGCTTTGAGTTTGGTGTCTGGGTCTGTGTTCGTTTGGCTTCGAGTTCGTGGTCGTGCCACATCTTCATGGTGGGGGTCAGTTCGCTTCATGTATGGTTCAGAGGAGTTTGAAGTGGGTAGTGATGCAGCTGCAGTGCGGCTTCTGGTCTGTGGTCGTGTCTCATCTTCTGTGTGGGTGTGAGTCTGATTTTTACGTGGAAGTGTGGTGGTGGCATCTTGTGTGGCCCTCATGGGTGTGGGTCTGGTGTCATTTATCATGTTGGGTACTCGTCTGTTCATGAGGGCGGGTTTCCAAATGGCTGGTAAGCGGGAGGTGTCATCTCTTTTATTCATGCTGTGTGGGCGTTTTTCTATCTCTATGGCTTCTCTGATTATTCTGCTGCTGTGGTGTTCAGTTTTGGCGATAGTTCTGGTATTTTTAAGGTCAATCTCATGTCCTGTGGCTTTGAGGTGTTGGACCAGGGAAGAGGTTGGTTCTTCTTTTTTGATTGAGTTCTTATGTTCTTCAACGCGTGCACTTATTCTTCTGTTAGTTTGTCCAATGTATGTGGTGAGGCAGGCAGTGCAGGGGATAAGGAGTATATGAAATCCCCTGCACTGCCTGCCTCACCACATACATTGGACAAACTAACAGAAGAATAAGTGCACGCGTTGAAGAACATAAGAACTCAATCAAAAAAGAAGAACCAACCTCTTCCCTGGTCCAACACCTCAAAGCCACAGGACATGAGATTGACCTTAAAAATACCAGAACTATCGCCAAAACTGAACACCACAGCAGCAGAATAATCAGAGAAGCCATAGAGATAGAAAAACGCCCACACCACTGGAGGTATCAGGGGGGATCTGTAAGTACCCGCCTGGATGAACACAAAAATGCAGTCAAAAAGCTGGAACACACTTCCTCACTAGTCCAACACATGGAAGCCACAGGTCATAGCATCAACTTCAATGGCACCAAAACCCTAGCCACTATAGAAAACCCTAGCCACAGAATCATCAGAGAAGCCATAGAGATTGAAAAAAGACCAGAAAGAAAAAAGACCAGGCTGTCAATCATTTGGAAGCCTGCACTCACAAACAAAAAAATCTCCACACCACAAGCCAAGCAAACACCTGGGCACAAACAGATCCCCCCTGATACCTCCAGCTCAAACACATCCCAACCAGGCACCCAGATGAAACCCAGCTTCCTAACTAATGATAGCCGTCCATTTACCCGAAGCCAAGCTGCACTAAAGGCCTCCAATAAAGTAACACAATGCTGCCAGCCAATCAAGGTACAAAAAGAGCCAAAAAACAGACAGAAGATATTAGAGACACCAATCAAGCAGAACACAGCAAACTCCGAGACCAATAAACACAGACCAAGACTCCCAACCAATCAGGATGAAGAAAAAACCATTCTGGCACAGCAATAGGCTGCCCCAAATTTAAATCTGAAACCACTGTAAAAGTCTGACTCACAGACGGACACAATATAGAAGCCTGATGATGGCAGATGAGATTCTGCTGAAACGTTGCTACAACTTTAAAAGCACCACTACTATGACGTGGGAAAATACCCGAACAAAGCTGAAGGATATATATATATATACATATATACATATATACATATATACATATATACATATATACATATATACATATATACATATATACATACATACATACACATATATATATATATATATATATATATATATATATATATATATATATATATATATATATGTATGTGTGTGTGTGTGTGTGTGTGTGTGTGTGTGTGTGTGTGTGTGTGTGTGTGTGTTGCTAGAGACTTAACGATTGGAGGTGCTTCAATCTTAAACCTTTAATTTCAGAAAGGTGTAAGCTAATAATACATTGACAAGTAGAGGGTAGGTTTACAAGATCTGTTTTGCAATCAATTTACAAGACAGTGTCCTGCTTTCAAGACTTTTAAGATATGTCTAGGGAGCCTGATTAAAATGAAGGAGTTAAGGAATAAAGTGTCTCTCTAAAGATGCTAAGCTCAAGAATTTGGGTTCAGTAGCAGACACAGTTGTTCACAAGTGGCTTTGCAGACAAACACACAGAATCCTATTTGTTGTTTTTCTGGTTTCTATTGTTGCAGGATTAAGCACTGGAAATGCTTGTCAATCAACCATGGAATTGCTGTCAAATCCTAATCTGATGGAATGTCTCTTTGTGGTTTTATATGCATAGAAAGAAGAGTTTAGATCAGTTATATTCTCCTCTGTTAAGAGTGTGTCCATATTTATTTCAAGACAGATACATATTTGGCCCTGGAGAGGACAAAGAGAGAGACAAAAATAAGCCATTAATCTCAACCTCTATGGTTAGGAATATCTTGGAACCATTGGAGAAAGAGGAATATATTCATATCAAGTTACAAAAATATCATTAAGATGTAATCTTAATGAGTTCACAGGAGAAACTAAACAAGAAGGAAAGCCAGGAAGATAAAGGTCAAACAAGAAATAAGTAATGGACTATGATTTAAAGGTAGCTGGGAACTTTTATCTTTCATCAACCAGGGAAGTTTACTTGCATTCTGATTTTTATATAATAGACGCCTACTCAAAAATTCTGTATGTAAGTGGTAGTCTTTGTAATCTAACTGTAGCACCTACTGCACAGGGAATTGCACAATGCAATTGTTTTCACACATTTAAAATGCTAGATTTTCTATTCAGAAATAAAAGAGCATATGATCTGCAATTCTGCATGGGGGTATATGTTTATACACAAATACTCTTCTGCAGGATAATCTCAGTACTCAAGCCCAGATAACTTAAACTAGAGCAGTAAAATTATGATACTCTATCATCAGTTTTGTGGAGTAGGTAGGAGCAAAATTTTCAGATTTTCAGCTTCCTTCCCCCAATAATTGGGAGGTTTATAGGAATGGATATAAGGAACAAAATGAATAGTATGAATGCTTTGAGTTTAAATCAGTAATAACTAATCTCATTGCTTAAGGTCCCAGCCTCCCCTTCCCACTCCTAATAACAATACCAGAGTTTGTCTTTTGGAAGGCAGCCATTAAGTGCTATACAAAACTATGACATGTACAACTTTAAAGGTAACCAAAGATTTACTCCCTTGCATTAGCTTGTACATGTATACACATGATCTTGGAAAAGGTATAAACCATGACAATTTGAGAATTTGAAGTACAATTTGCATTGATCTTTCTCCTTACAAAAGTACTTCTGTATGTCACTCTTATCATAATGTATTATGTCTGACATGTGTTGGTTGTTGAAACCAAGTGTAACCTGGCAGTTGCACTATCTGAGTGGTTCACGTTTAGTAGTGCTCTGCAATTTGTTCCTAAGAACATAAAGTTGTCTAGACTCTTTGGAAGCAAAGCTTGACCTTGTCAAAATATTTGGAAACCTTAATAAGCAACTTGGCACTCTGCACAGCTCTTCTGGATGTAACACAAATACTGAAATCAGTTTCTTTCATATGCTAACTACATTGCTATCATTTGTAACTCTGGAAGAGTACTGAACAGGATTTTGCTCTGCTGCTGGCCATGTCAGGCTTTGCTTTCATGGATATGTAATGAACACATGTTTGCCTCTTGGAGATGGAGCATGTGATCATCCCATGGTGATCAGGTGTTAAATGAGCCTGCACCAAATGTGTAAAATTCAGGGGGAGGAAATCAAAGTAGTAATGTAAAAACTCAAAACATTTTCCTAATATCCATTGTGCCTTTTTGTATAATTTGCTGTTTCATATCCCAGCACCATTTGGGTCTGCTTCCACCCAGTAACATGGGTAACGGCTTCTGTTTCTTCCATGGCACTGGCCTCTTCTGAATCTCTGATGCATATCATACTGAATGTAAAAGCTGTCCTTTCATGCAACATTCATTTCAGCTGGATATTCTTCTGAAGGAATGTTCTTTTCCCAGCTATACTCCAAAAATGAAAAACCTCTCTTTTTGGTCCAATTAGTCGGTTTATGTATTTGATCAAATCAACTGCATGAAAGTTAGCTTTGAGAATTGACTTTATCTTTTTTCCTGAACAGTTTTGCCAAGTGAATCTAAAATTGTTCTAACTGCTAATTTTTATTTCAGAAGACATTTGTTGTCTTTCATGAGAACATAAATCCTTCTGAAACATTGAGCATAGAGGATTATATAAGCCATTTGAGTTATTCTTATGGAACCTGATGGCTGATGGGTGAATCGGATTCTCCAATAGGTTTGTGAAGAGAAGTAAAAATCCTTTAATGCTATTTTTAAAAAAAGGTTAGGTACTTGTGACAAGGTAATTACTGTAGAGTATAACAAAGTAACAACAGTTTCACGTATCAATTCTCATTACAAAGCACCAATGATTTTGTGTTTTGTCATACATAAAGCTGCTTTCACAGAGGAAAACAGTATGTCAGGTAAAAGACTCTAATGACAACCTTCTCTCTGATGAAAAATATTTCTGTATGCAGGAAATAATTTTTACATAGAGGTCAAACATTTGATGCATCACACACAGTCTGAACTAATATAGTCACATTTTGCACATGATGTAAATTGAAATGAAGAATGAATTCTATTTATTTCAGGCAACTGATGCATAGCTAGTTAACATAACTTTTATAGAAGTTGCTAAAAATATTAATGTTGGGCTGAATTAAATATTAAAACTCCAGTTTAAAAAAAAGGAAGTGGTGGTGAATTATGTTAATTTGATGTCAGAAGACATTTGCTTTTCTTGAAAAAGGCTGACACAGGTTTGGAAAAGATTGTAATGCTTAAAAGAACCAAGAAGATAAAACATTTGAAATTCTGAACCAATAAAAGTTTCACATTCACATTATGAGTTAAATTACATGAATGAAAAGCTTAATGCCTCAAGCAGAATATAAGACCTCTTCCATAAAACTAATTGAAAAACAGAGACAGTACCCTAGAGATGAGCAGGTAGACAAAAAGTAAGAACCATGCACTGTACTCAGGGGATGTTGTGAAACAGAATTGCATGAAAGATACAACTTCAATCATCCATTCTTTTAAAAGCACCATCTAATAGGGAATAAGTCAGGTGGAGATGGGAAATACATATATGATTGGAAAATGAGTCCAAGTTGGATGGACAATGATGACATAAGTGACCAAAGTTTCAATCATCAGAAGTATAAGGTTAAAACTGAACTCAGCATATTATTTTGTGTCTACTTATTTTATTATTTGTTTAAAACATTTATATAGCTGCCCATCTTTCAACCAACTCTGGGAAGCTCCCACTCAAAAATCCAAAACAACAACAACAAGCAAACCAAAAAACCCACCCCACCACCAAATCACTTAAAATTATAAAATACAATGAATTAAAACATAAAAAAATCAATAAAAACCTGGTGCCAATCAGTTCTAATGTGTATCCAATATATGATATAAAAAGGGAAATTAGTCTGAACTATAAAGCTACAGTAAAAAAAAATTCTTGTAAATGTCTCTAATTATAAATAAACAGAAATTGAAAGGATACAAGATTACCAGAAGTATATTTTTCTTTTTAAGCCGTCAACCATGTTTAGAGAACATCTTCAAATTCCTGACTTTATAGAGTTTGCTTCATGAACCCCTTGATACATATTTTTAACATTATTTGGGCAGAGGTTTCATTATTGTTTCAGTTCACTTTTAATTTAATTGTCTGAGAGTGGTTTTCTAGTCTTTAAGTGCAAAGTCTGGAGTATGACACTGATGGAGCATGATCGCTCCATTTGCAAAACTGTTTTTAAACTTGTTGAATAAAGATAATTTCTGAAAAACTGATGCCCTTGCAGGTTTTTTTTAAAAAGGAAAGGAAACGATGCTCTGACACTGAAATATAAGGCACAAATGTATTGAAAAATTATTTGCCTGAAGGATTAAAACAGATATAAGAATGAATAGAGGATATTGTAATATAAATGGATGAAGCATTTTCATTAGCTTCTGAATATAATCTCATTGGATTCCTTTTGAAAGACATTAAAGGCACTTTTATCTGTAGGCTATCCTGTTCACACCTGGCTGGTTCTATTCCAGAAACTAGTTTCTGTTTCTCACACAATTAAAGTTGCAAATCACAAGTTGCTTAATTTTTTTCACTATAAATCTTTGAAATTAAGTAGTAACTGGATAGCACAAACATGTTTTTTTTACAGCAGAGTTTGCAATATCAAAGTTCCAGAATGCAGCTAACCTAAGCCATAGCAGATCTGGCAATATGGCAGATTCCCAGCAGAATATATTCAGGCTCTACGTTCCAAAAATTAGGAGGTAACAACTGGAGCTGAAACTGCTTAGTGCTGTGGGAGCAGTAAAATGGAAGCAAGAAGTAATTTGCAGAATGTTTTCTTTTGTTTTAAGTAATGCAGTCTTCACTGCTCTGCTAGTCAGAAGGTTGTGTTATTTGAACCAAGAACTCTTCTATGCTTAGAAGAATTTTAACTCTTGGCTTTTTGCATGCTTCTATGCTTGACTGTAGCTATATATTTTGTCTCGTGGGATATTGGGATATTTTCATCAGGGTGAAATATTATATTGCCACTTTCTGTTTAAGAAAACAGTCTTTTGCTGAATGACAGATAAATAAATTAGAAAATAGAGGGAGGGAGACACAGAGACAAGAGACAGAAAGAGATCACATTCATACACATCCTTATGTTATTTTTTTCCAGATTTATACATCTGCTTTCTATGGAATGTAAGAATCTGAATGTAGTTTTATTTATTTATTTATTTATTTGATTTGCCAATTGTTTACAAGATAATAAGTATAAGTGTATACATAGTTGTGAATACATGAAATGGTTACATATAAGAAAAATAAAAGAATAGAGAAACAATAGGACAGGGACGGTAGGCACGTTGGTGCGCTTATGCACGCCCCCTACAGACCTCTTAGGAAAGGGGTGAGGTGAATAGTAGACAGTCTAAGGTTAAAGTTTTTGGGGTTTGGGGAAGAAACTACAGAGTCGGGTAGAGTATTCCAGACATTGACCACTCTATTGCTGAAGTCGTATTTCCTGCAATCAAGTTTGGTGCGGTTAACTTTGAGTTTGTATCTATTGTGTGCTCTTGTGTTGTTATGGTTGAAGCTGAAGTATTCATTGACAGGTAGGACATTGCAATGTATGATTTTATATACCATGCTTAAATCAGACCGAAGACGGCGTAATTCAAGGTTTTCTAGTTCTAGAATTTCAAGTCTGGTGGCATAAGGTATTCTACAACGAGTAGAGGAGTGGAGAACTCTTCTTGTGAAATATTTCTGGACTTTCTCAATTGTGCTAATATCAGATATGTAATGTGGGTTCCAGACTGATGAACTGTATTCGAGTATTGGTCTAGCAAATGTTTTGTATGCTCTGGTTAGTAGTGTGATATTACCAGAGAAAAAGCTACGTAGGATTAGGTTAACAACTCTTAATGCCTTTTTGGCTATGTAGTTGCAGTGGGCTCTAGCACTTAGATCATTAGAGGTGAGTATTCCAAGGTCCTTTACAGAGCTTGGGTCATCAACAAGATCTTGACTATTCAGCTTGTATTTTATTTTCTGATTTTTTTTGCCAATATGTAAGACAGAGCATTTATTTGTTGAGATTTGAAGTTGCCATTTGTTTGACCATTCTGATACATAGTCAAGATCTTTTTGTAGGGTAGCAGTATTGTCTGTGGTATTGAACAGCTTTACATCATCAGCGAAAAGAACGCAATTGCTCTTAATATGATCACAGAGGTCATTTATGTAGAGTATGAAGAGAGTTGGTATGGTGGATTGACATTTGAAATGAGACACAGGGAACTGTCTCTGAGAAAATGCCAACCCTGAGAGAACTCAGGTAGCAGTATTTATTGAGAAAAAACACAAGCAAAAATACAGTATGCATATTCAGAAAACAATGACCTCAACAGAATTACCTCACCAGCATGAGAACACACAATCTTGGAAAGTCCCAGATGTTACCTTGCTAGGATGAGATCATACAGCCACGGAAAGTCTCATGGGAAAGTCTGGAAAGTCCCATGAGAAAGCACAACTGTGTACCTTGAACTTTCACCCATTTTCCTATTCCTTCTAAACTTGCAGAATCAAACAGGATGAGACACTCATGAGCAAAGGTACTCCTACCCCCACCAAGAATGCCCACATCTCCCTAGACTTACTGCTAGTATTTCAAAGGCCTTACAGAAAATGATAAAATGATCAATAGATTATATTACCACATTCCCTCCTTTTTTATTTATTCAAAGATAGGGGGTGTTTTAGTGGCATGGTACACAGTTCCCTCATGACCTGATCCCACACGCTGGAAGACTGAGGTACACATTTGTAATAGATTAGGAATACATTGAATAAAACAACATAATAAGATACATATAGCAATAATAATAACAACCCCTTGCAATAAGGAGCGAAACCATGATCCATCAGGAAGCCAGGACCACAGACTGTCCCAGAATGATGCATTAAACCCATCGGCTCCAGATTGATGCTGAGCAATACGATCTTCCATGTCCTGAACAGTTTTTGTAATGTTTGGCTCATAATTATGTATAAAAACACAACAATGTGAATGAATTAAAGCACAAACTCCTCCTTGGGCAGCTAACATAATATCTAAAGCATATCGATTTTGCAAAGTAACTTTACGAATTTCAGACATTTCTACATTAATCATCTTAATATTCTTTATAGTATCATTAAACATAGCAACAGTAAAATTATTTAAAATATGAATATCCCTATAGTTCATAGCAATTCCCAAAGGCGGGATAAGACCTCGGGAAATTTGTGTCCATAGATTACCTCCCATGGTTAGACCTGATTCCAGCTCACGCTTGTTGCGGATTCTGCCTTCCGGCAACTGATCCAGTTTATAAATTACAGGTATTACATACCCCAATGTGCATATCCCAGACCAATTCCTGGGAACCTCCCGATACCCATACTCCCCACATAGGAACCACACATCATTCCCCATAGCCCAAGGCTCCCCCCGGGCTACCTCAGAACCATTCTTCATCTTCTCAAGATATTGACACATATAGCACTGAGGAGAATTGAACTGAGGGAGACAGGTATAATTCTGCACACTGCTATTATAACAGATGGTTGGCATTTGAAAAGTGACATTACACCTGGACCAATTCCCTAAGAAAGTTCCTCCAGAGTCATTTCGGGTGAAGCATACATACGCCCTTCCCTTTAAAGACACCTTGACCTTAGCCGTCACATTCCGATTATAATGTGTGCATTTTTTCTTTTTGAACATCTGGAATTGCTCTGTTGTAGCACAAGACAACTGTTTTCTCCAGGTTGCATTCTTTATTAAATCTTTTTCCTCAAAAGGCACTCCATGCAATGTTAGTCCTTCTCCCACTCTCCCAGGAAGGTGCATACACAACCAACAATTGGTGATGTTCAAGTTTTTGGCAGTTGTGCGCAAATCTTTAATGTAATTATTATTTGTCCACAAGTCATCGCCCAAATCTCCGGCACGCTGAACATGCTGTCGCTGCTCTCTCCGCACCCGAGCAGCCCAGGACAGATTAGGCAGAATCAGCAGGATCAGGAACCACAGATGCGCCATCCTGCTCCTCCGAAACTTCCTTCACAGGTGCCTGCGAATGATCAGGTCGAACACACCGACCAGGAACCCAACGAATTTGACCAAGATGTTCAACTGCTGCATAACCACGTCCCCACGTTATCAGCTCAGCAGGAACCCATGCCGGATCCGGAAGGAACCGCACCAACACCCGAGGTCTCACCGCATCTGTAGAAGGAGAAGAAAAATGCCTGCTGGCCGCGCTCGCAGGGGGGTTACCAGACAAATTTAAAAAATTTAAAGTATATAAAGCTAGATTTAATTGATCTTGAATCGCCGGAAGCCCCAGGAGCTTCCCTCCTTTTTTATTTAATTTAGTCAACATGGTCTTGAGCGTGGAATTATGACGTTCTACAATAGCTTGCCCAGTAGAATTGTATGGAATCCCAAATTTATGTTCCACGAACCATTGTTTGCAAAACTGATCAAAACCGGTGCTCCAA
Organism: Notechis scutatus; assembly: GCF_049901735.1. Classification (NCBI taxonomy): domain Eukaryota; kingdom Metazoa; phylum Chordata; class Lepidosauria; order Squamata; family Elapidae; genus Notechis; species Notechis scutatus. The sequence continues at coordinate 249,215,824 of NC_142009.1, read as the reverse complement.
TAGGCCGCACCATTATCAGTTTTTAAAGTTTTAGGTGTACCAGCAACTGAAAAAGTCTTAATGCAATGATTGATGACATGTTTAACCATCTCACCTCTTTGAGGGGTAGCCATTAAAAATCCTGAGTAAGTATCCACAGTCACATGTATATATTTCCAGGGCGCAAATGGCGGATATTGAGTAACATCCATTTGCCAAATCATTGAAGGTTTCAACCCTCTGGGGTTAACTCCCATAGGGATAGTCGTGCCCTGCTTTGAACAAGTTGGACATTGTTGAATTATGGCAGCAGCTTCTGCAGTAGTAAGTTTGAATTGCTGTGCCAATGCTTTAGCGTTTTGATGAAAATAACTATGACTGTCCCATGGCTGGACAGTGAGAACTGAAGTTACAGCACTGTCAGCTTTGGCATTACCTTGTGATAAAATTCCAGGCAAATTACTATGACTACGAATGTGAGCAACAAAACACACATTCACACGCTGCTCCAAACATCCTTGTAACAGCAAAAGCAATCTTAAAATATCAGGTGATATTCCAGGAGACAAATAAGAACCTGCTACAAAGGGTAACAAATTATACACATATAATGAATCCACTATTAAATTAAAATCCTGATTGTGAAAATTTTGAAAAGCCAAAACTACAGCAGCAAGTTCTGCCTGCTGGGCAGACTTCTGCTCTGAAGTCACTTTTGTATGCCAAATTCCAGATTTATCTTTCCAAACACAAGCACCAAAAACTTTCCCTCCATCAGTAAAAACTGTAGGAGCATCTGATATAGGCTGAGTTACAAAAAGACTTGCTAAATTAATTCTGACTGATTTATACAAAGATAGCCTAGGATCGGCTGGAGGATGACAAGAAAACTTCCCTGGCCAGGAATGTACCAAAACCTGCAAAAACTCACTATTGCAAATCATCTGTTCCCAGGTAGCTAAAGCAAAAGGAACATAACATGTTACTGGTTCCATACCGGCAATAGCCTTGCAGCGCTGACGAGCACGATTAAAAATATCAGCAAGCTGTTCTGTGATACAATTTATGGATTTCGATGGTGTATGAGACAAATGAATCCATTCCAGAATCCTTAAAGCAGTTTTTTCTTTTACCTGAACTATCAATGCAGTAGCCCTTCGTTCTGAGATTAAAATCACTGATAATGGACAATCTAGCAAGCATCTATCTGTCCATCTATGGCTTAAAACTTGTTCAATCAATGACAAAATCCCTTTTTGTTCTTCATTTAAGGTTATTATGTCAGATGCTTGTTTAGCACTAGCCAAAGCTTGAAACAAAGGACTTAATTGAAGAGTAGTTAAACCCAAATACGGCCTGATCCAATTTATATGACCCAAAAATTGTTGTAAACCCACTAAGGTTAAAGGATTAGGAAGAACAAATTCCAATTTCAGGGGTGTAATGTGACTCAGGAATAATTTATGACCTAAATAGGCAAAAGGATATTCTTTTTGCAATTTTTCAGGACTAACTATTAGGCCTTTCTCCTTTAGTATAGCAGTTAAAAGAATGACAGCAGAATTCATGGCATCATCAGAAATATTAGCAGCTATCAAAATATCATCCATATAATGATAAACCTTCCAATCCGGGAATTTACTCCGAAAAGGTTGTAAAGCCCAATCCACAAACATTTGACACATTGTAGGACTATTTAACATTCCCTGCGGAAGGACAGTCCATGCGATCGCTTAGCGGGCTGCCCCTGATTTATACTCAAAATAGTAAAAGCAAACAAATCTACATCTTCAGGGTGCAAAGGAATGGAGAAGAAAGCATCTTGCAAATCTAACACTCTTATATTCCATCCATCAGGTATTAAATTAGGATTAGGCGTTCCACACTGAAGTGGACCCATTGGCTTTAATATAGAATTTATGCTCCTCAGATCATGTAAAAATCTGTATTTTCCAGATTTCTTTTTGATAACAAAAACTGGAGAATTATAAGGACTAGTGGTAGGCACTATATGTCCTTTTTCTAATTGTTGTTGAACCAATTCATGTAAATGAACTAATTTCTCACTAGTCAAAGGCCATTGGTCTATCCACACTGGCTCCTGTTGGAGTAATTGTAATTTTAATAACTCCACAGGTGGGTGTTCAGTCATCATGAATGACAACCCTTGTATCAAACTGTTGCATCAAATCTCTGCCCCACAAGTTAACGTGAAGGCGCAGAACAATCGGTTGGACAAATGCAACAGCCCCTCCCTGCTGTGTTTTAACTCTAAGAATCTTCCTACTAACCCGTGCGTCTTGAAGTCCTCCGACTCCTCGAACAGACGGTGTAGGATCTGTCGGCCACTCCCTAGGCCACTCACTTTCACTGATCACAGAGACATCTGCTCCAGTGTCCAGCACTCCAGTAAACTTTCTGCCTTCAACCAAAAGAGTTAATTTTGGTTTGTCATTTTGCCTAATACCTTGCATAATAGAAAACACACTAGACTCCTTAAACCTATCCATAGATCCAAATCCACCCTGACAAATTCCATCTGACTCTCCCAAAGACATATTTGGCAAAACTATAAGCTGTGCAAAACAATCCCCTTTTTTCAAAGATTGAGGGACAGGTGAATGAACCTGAATTTTGATCTGACCCTCATAATCCGAATCAATAACCCCAGGAACCACAAACAATTGACGCCTATGAGCCGATGATCTAGGAAGAAGAAGACCCACAGAAGCCGGAGGCAACGGTCCATAGAAATCCGTTGACCCTAAACAAACCACATGTGGAAACCCCAATTCCAAATCCTCGGCTAATGGAAGATCAATTCCTGCTGAACCTTTAGTAGCTGTACCTCTCTCTGGTGGCTCCAACCCTTTGGACATTACTTCACTCTTTAGAGTAGGGAGAATGCCCTGATCCCTGCTTCCTAGTTTTTTCCCTCAGAATGAAGTCTGCACTGATTTGCCCAATGGTATCCTTTCTTACATTTCGGGCACACTGATTTAGGACGAACACCCTGTCCCATTGATCTCTTATTCTGCTGACTTTGACCTCCTCCAGGAGCCCGACATTGCGCTTTAAAATGTCCAGGCTTCCCACAATTGAAACAATTCCCCTTTTGAGCATGTCCTGTTTGTAAAGCCAGAGCTAAAGTCTCCATGTTAAAAGACTGACTCCCAACCTTCCTACATGCATTAATCAAATCCGCAATTTCTCGCTCTCCACTTGCTACAAGTGGATTTAAAATCTTTCTGCAATCTGTGTTAGCTTGTTCTACTGCTAACTTTAAAAGCAACTCTTTCTGGGCGAATTGATTATCAATTTGTCTTTCTATAGCCAATTTCAGTCTGCTAATGAAATTTTCATAGGGTTCATTGTTCCCTTGTTTGATGTTAGTAAAGGTCTTCTCACCACCTTCGCCGTCAGGGAGAGCCCCTACGGCTTGAAAAAATTAATTGTGGGAGAAGAACGAACCCTTCCTCAGGCATACCATCTCTCTGTTGTTCCACTGTTGTAAAATTACCAGCTCCGTAAAGCTGATCTGGGGTAACATTTGCTGTTCCCCTCTGGACTGCCAGCTGTCTCCATTTCTGATCTAACACCAAATATTGAGCTGGAGTTAAAATCATATTCAACAGAGCTTTCCAGTCAGCCGGAATCATTTTATTTCCATAACCAACTGCTTCTAACAATGCCTGAGTATATGGCGATCTAACACCATATTCTTTTGCTGCTTGCTTAACTTCCCTCAAAATCCTGAGAGGTAAAGGCTTCCACTCCCGCTGCGGATTCAACGCAGCGTCCATGACAATTTCTACTGGATTAAGTTGAACTTCTACTCCAAACTCCACCAAATCATCTCCTGATAATTCCCCTCTATTCTTTGCTTCTTGAATAGCTGCAGTAACTGCATCCACCTGAACCCTTAAAGGTAAACTCTTATCCTCTGACAGAGTATTTCTAGCGCCAGACAGTCCCCCAGATTTATCTGGAGGTGCCGTCAGCGGCAACAAACGTACCGCATGGTAAAGCGGCAAACCTTCTTCAGGGGGTGCTAGGAGCGGTTGTTCATAAGTAGCTAACGCATCCATAATCACCCTCCAGGTTAACAAAATTGAAGAAGGGGCACGAGGTTCCTCGTGCAAAAATTTCCCTATCTTTTTCCAGGACTCTACTTTAATACTACCTCCCTCCGGATATGACTTAATATTTTTCCAAACATACTGTAGTAAGTCCTCAATTTCTTTCTTTCCTACAGCACAACCCCTACTGCCAATTCCAAACCCAAAACTATTCCCAATGATCCCTCTCAATTCCCTGATGTGCTCTTTCTGAGCCTTCGAGAGATCTCCCCCCATACTCACGAAAAGAATCTATCTTCGTCCAGCGAAGAAGATGAGGGCCCAGTCGACGTCCGCGACGATGAGTATAGGATGCGGGAAACGTATAGCCTTCCAAGCTATCACGTCGGGGTCACCATTTATGGTGGATTGACATTTGAAATGAGACACAGGGAACTGTCTCTGAGAAAATGCCAACCCTGAGAGAACTCAGGTAGCAGTATTTATTGAGAAAAAACACAAGCAAAAATACAGTATGCATATTCAGAAAACAATGACCTCAACAGAATTACCTCACCAGCATGAGAACACACAATCTTGGAAAGTCCCAGATGTTACCTTGCTAGGATGAGATCATACAGCCACGGAAAGTCTCATGGGAAAGTCTGGAAAGTCCCATGAGAAAGCACAACTGTGTACCTTGAACTTTCACCCATTTTCCTATTCCTTCTAAACTTGCAGAATCAAACAGGATGAGACACTCATGAGCAAAGGTACTCCTACCCCCACCAAGAATGCCCACATCTCCCTAGACTTACTGCTAGTATTTCAAAGGCCTTACAGAAAATGATAAAATGATCAATAGATTATATTACCACAGTTGGTCCTAGAACACTGCCTTGGGGGACACCACTATTGACAGGTACAGAATTTGATAGGACGCTCCCAATTTTGACCATTTGTTGTCTGTTTGCCAGGAATGCTTCTATCCAGTTATTCAGTTGTCCAGAGATACCATAGGATTTTATTTTTAGGAGTAGTTTGTCGTGTACCACTGAATCAAAGGCTTTACAGAAGTCTTTGTAGATTGCGTCTATTGCTTTGCCCTGGTCGAGTTGTGTCGTCCATATGTTTTTGCAGTGTAAGAGTTGCAGATTACAGGATAGTTTTTTTCTGAAACCAAATTGTTTATTGGAGAGTAGGTTGTTTGTCTCTAAGTGGAGGATGATGGATTGGTTAATAATTGATTCCATGACTTTACAGGTGACGCAGCATAAGGAGATTGGTCTGTAATTTTCAACTAGGCTTGGGTCTCCCTTTTTGAAGATGGGGATGACTGTGGCTTGTAACCATAGGTTAGGCAAGGAGCTGGTCCTGAAAGATTTTTCAAAGATTATGCTTAGAGGTTTGGCTATGGCAGTGGATAGCTTTTTTAAGAAGTAGGCACATATTCCATCCAGTCCAATAGATAGAGATGGTTTTAGATTGCGTAGTGCTTTTTCAACATTGTCTTCTGTAAAATCGATATGTATTAGATCATTGTTGTTATCTGTGGTACGGCTAGGAAATACTGGGCATGATCCGTTGCTGTTTACAAATACTGAGCCGAAGAATGTGTTAAAGAGGTTGGCTTTAATGGTGTCGTCGTTGCAGTCTTTTTGTCTAGATTTCTATTTCAGCATTGTGGAATAATAATATTTGAAGATAAATTACTGTTTTAGGTCAAAAAGGCTTCTGAGAACTGAAGCAAACTTTATAAATAAAATACTACCCTTTCCCTCCCCTTAAATAGCTCTTGATTGGACCAGGTCAACCAACAAGTCACCAAATTCCAAAGTGCAGTGTGCTTTCTGTCACATAACTCCTGGCTTCTTCCACCACTTCTGTAATTCACTTCTGCTAACCCTCCAATTTGTTTGTATTCCTAGTGGCTGCCAAGCTCACATAACCAGCCTGTTTCTTTGCGCTGCTCAGTCCTCTTGAGTTGTTTTTCCCTCCTAAAAAAACAGAACTCCCTAAGCAAGGCTAGTATGCAGGCACTCCTGGATTTACAATGGTAACTGAGTTCATAATTACACTTGTAATTTTTGTAGTTCTACATCAAGTGGCCATATTTAAAGTTATGACTGTTTTTTTTTACAGCAATCATTAAGCAAACGCCAAGGTCCTTAAGTGAATCCATTTCCCCAATGAGTGTTCTTTGATGGAAGCCAGAAGTAAATGCTGAAATTATTTTTTTTACAAATCACAGTCATGTGATTGTGGGATGCTGCAAACAGCTATAAAGCTGAGCCAGTTGCCAAGCATTCAAAATGTGATCACGTGACTGTGAGGGTGTATGCAGCCATCCTAACTCCAAAAATGCATTGTAAGTAGCTCTGGGGAGGCTGTCATAACTTCAAATGGTTGTTAATCAACAAGTTGCATGTTGAGGACAATCTGTGTATGATTCCCTCTGCCTTCAATCACATTATTGTCCTAGCAGTCCTGAGAAAGTTGTCAGATATTCAATAGTTGTTGTTTTTTAACCATGCAAATCATGCATTGCTTTGAGAAAGCAGATAAATCAGAATTCAGAAACAGGGAAATGATGTTCTTCCCCACAATTAGTTTAATGCTACATTTCAGGACCAGACCATTTTGGATGCGTATAATTGATGAAATGTAGTAAGAAATGATAGGGCTCCTCGAATTTTCCTTCACTGAGCCTCTTTTGAGCAATTTTATCCAATTTTTTTATGTTTAAGGCAGATTGTGTTTGTACAACAACCACCTTTCATTAATTGCAATTTTTATTACAGCTGAATCCAGTTACCTGCCCAAATAGTTTTCCAGTGAGTTTTTGAAGACAGGGAAAAATAAAAAATGAAAATAGTCAAGGCATAATATTTGAATTCAACATTTTAACCTCTTAATTTTGCTATATATTAGAGGCATCCTCCTCTTTCCCCCCCTCCACAGTATTCTCCATCCCAAGGGAAAGTTGCCCTGGAGTGTACTAGGAGAACTATAAACCAAAGAAGTTCTATTAAACTTTAATAGAAATTTTTAAAAGAAATATCATGCAATATCATGCAGCCCACCTAGATTTAATCATAAACCTCTCTACCAGATGTTTCTTGGGGGAAAGGGAGCTGGGGAGATTAAAAAAGGTAAGAAGGCAATCATAGTGGGGACTGTCTAAGCTCCATTTGGGTTTGTTTTGACATTTCACACATATATAGTAAAGGTTAAGGGTTTCAATTGCACTGGGAATTCATCTTTCTTGCTTCGATCTACCATGTGGTTGCCACTGCCTCCACTTTGAATAAAAACATTCAAAGCAACTTTTCTGCCTCCTGAACAGATTCTTTTTGTATGATGAAAGTTTTTCCAAGAAGTACTATTTAAAAGTGGGTTGAATGGTGAGGTAGGATTGTAGTTGCTTTCTCATCTCAAAGTACAGGCCTGCAGTCTGAATAATGTTATCTCTACCTGTGTATGTGGAAGAAGAATATTATGCAAATTACAAATAGTCTGATCTTGGAGTAATGTGCCAATCAGGATTTATCTCTGTGCCAGATTTCTCATCTCTCTGAACATTGCTATAATTTTATTGGTCTATTGTTGGAAGTCTAAGCATTTCAATATTTCTATGTTTGAAAGAAAAATAATAATTTAAATACAAAAGTACAAATTTTATACTCATTAAATTAAAAGTTTAAATTAGCATTCTTTGGGGATTTTTTTCCCCTTTCAAACTGAAGATTGCTGGAGAAACAAAATGGAACACAATTATGGAGAAAAACATGTCACATTGGAATGCCTTTGAAATAAAAAGATTAGCTCATTCACATGTATTCAATATAATGATCACTTAACATTTAAAAAAGCAAAAGAAACTTCGATGGAGGTTTATAAACACTTTGATATTCTTCTAAATGGAAAGTTTGGGGAAAAATGGAATTTATAAGAAGTCATTGTTAGCATTAATTAATCCTATTGTTAAAAGAGATCATTTAGGATTTTCTGAAAATTCTTCCCTTTGTATGTCAATAAATCAAGAACAATCCCATCACGTTTGTTTGAGCAGATTGCTCAGTGTTGAATAGCAAATGTTAATTTGCACAAATGTTTCAGTGAGAAAGAGAATTAATTTCAAAATCTTGTCAAAAGAGATAAAGGACAATATATCAAAAATGTACATTTTTAAACAAAGTATCCAGGTATTCCAACAGGTTTTATAGCTAAGTACATGTTTTTATTGGCAATCCAGTTCCAAGTTGCTAAAATAGCCAAGTTTTAGATAAGCAGACATTTTGCTGGCTGAGTCTATGTTAAATTCAAATGCTCCAAATACGGGAGAGGATTTTGCAGAGAAGTTGTTCCCATTGACAGCAACTGCTTGAAATTATTTAGGATTATATTCTACTTTGTGGCAAGATTGCAACCATCTGCATAATAATCCTTTATATGCCTCAATTTATGCAAACAAAACAAAATACTTACCTCAAGTCTCTTTCCTGCCAAGGAAGTTAAGAAGTGATTAAGAACATGCCAGCAAAAGTAAGGGGAAAAATGTTTTGCTTTAGCAAACCGAGACTCTTTTTTTCTTGTTTTCTCTGTCTCTCCAACATCACAATCTTTGTGGTTTGTGGTATATCATGATTAACATTTCCACAAACATAATACCCACCACTGACTAGAGCTGAGATGTTTCATAGCTCTCTTAGATAAATGTGGTATGACTAAAGTTAAGTCAACCCACCCATGGTGTGAAAACACAAGCCAGGAGTTAATTCCTGTAGGATTACCTTTTCTAGTTTCCAACAAAGCTGGAGAAAGCCCTCACAAAGGTAGACATTGTCTCCTAAGAATTGTGTCACCATACCAGATCATATTAAGCTACTGTTTTGCCAACAGTATCTTGTGTGTGTTCAAGTTCAATTCAAAACAGGGGCTTTAATGCCCTGAATAAGGGATGCTTACTTGAAATAATCTGCTTATGGTCAAAGGTCTTTTTGGTAAGGGAGAGAGGAGAGCAAAGATCTTATAGAATACTTTTTGACAAAGGCTCTCATGGGACTTTGCTGCTAGTTTTAATCATGTGGATTACCTTAGTGCTTCCTTTTCATGTTGTATTTTCATGAGGGTTTTTTTTTTGTTTTAATGTGTGCATTTAACAGTTTTATTATAAAAGTGAGATGCCATGCAGTCTGCCAAAGAAAAAGGTATAAAGAATAGTAAAAAATAATTGGTAATTCTCTAAACACAATGCATTTTGGACTGTCTGTGGCTGAACTTTCCATCTTTAGGTTACTGGCAATGTTTAGAATTTACTAAGAGCTGAAGGAAGTGTAAGTGTTGTTGTAGTGTCTATCGTGGTAAAGAAAGAGAGAGAAGGAGGGAGAGAGGAAGGAAAGAAGGGAGAAAGGGTGGCTTTGGATTCCTGAATGATAGAAGCATACAGCAAAAGAAAAATGTTAAATAAATAAATAAATGTTTCTTACATCAGGGCTCAACTCTTGTTTTAGGAATGAAGCACGGTTAGAAAGCACAGTTGTAAAAAACCTGGGACACATTTCACCAGCCCATGTAGCATGCTGACAGGTAAATTTTTATTATGCCTACTCTAACTTGTTCTGGGAGCAGAAAAGGGCTGAACAGAAAGCATACATCATGATACAAAAGCTTTCAGATTTTTTTAAGCCACTATACTTGTTCCCAATTTTCTTTTCTTTTGCTTTAGTGGTTTGCAGTATACTGTATAGCAATCCTATATTCTGGAGGGTGGGGGGAGGGATAAATAAAGCTTTCAGCAACAGCTCCGTGTTTCAAACAATCTGTAATATAAGTGAATGAAAAGTGCCCTGATATACCTTAGATATGTTTATTGTCTTCTCTTTTGAGTTTCAATGGATCTTTTTCATTGGAAGAAAGAAGAGGAAAAGGGAAAAACTAACACTCTATTAATTTAATGGACACATTTATTTTTTTTCAGATTTTGGGTGTTGCAAATTGGATGACATCAGGTTTCTAGTTGTAATGTTGTTGTAGATGATTCAGAGAAAATGTCTCTCTATCATTCTTTGGTCCTAGACAAAATATGAAAGATTATCTTCCACTGGTTGTGGTGGGATACAGCCAACATTCCTATCACTTCTATAAACATTATCTCCACTTGTACCATGAATTGGGGAATCAGCCTGTTGGATCATTGGCCTATACCACAGCTGTCAAACTCCCAGCAAGCAAGATGCATCACGTTCTGGCCACGCCCACGCCCATGCCCAGTTTAGGGGAGGAGGGGGGAAAGTTCAGATATGTCACATGATGCCATCGTGACAACATGAGTTTGACACCCCTGGCCCCATAATAAACACTGTGAGGAGCAATGAGCAAAATATCTTGATCTTTGTCATCAGAGTCAACCTGTTATGTGGTTTTATTGCTTTTATACAAACATTCTTTTATTAGAGGAATTTAAAAACTATATTGATTTAACATCAATTCACTTCTAAAGAGAAATGAGAGACGAGAACAATCAGTGAGTCAATTTTAATGTCACAAAATAACTTGTTCTTGCTTGTTAATTAGACTCTGATTCTTGGGTGGATGGGTGGATGTTCCATACCTAAGATAGGTTTCTCTCATTTCACCTATCATTTGTTGTTTTTTAAAATTTGGATATGTGATTTTGAAATAATTGCTCCTGGACACAAAAATAAGGTTAGTCACTTCCGGTTTGGGCTTCTTTGGCGATGAACCGAAATCGCGATCGTCCGCGGTTTTGATCTGTGCTCACCGCTGGAACGCCCCGAGCCGCCCGGATTTGGGGCTGAAGCCACCCCATAGAGGTGGTGAAGAAGGGGGAGCTGTCAGCGGGGTTGAGAAGAACCACATCTCTCCTCCTCGGCTGGCCATTACTCCCTTTCCCAAAGGCGGTTGCAGCGGTGGTCAGAAATGGCCACCTCAAAGAAGAACCCGACTGGACAAGATTGTGCAGGAGGAAGTTTAAAGGAGAAAGTTTGACTGACCAGGTTGAATGGAGAACATCTATTTAAGGTACCTGGAACCTGAATTTTAAAGACTAATACTATTCCTAAAAAAGATTTTAAGCTGCAAAAGAGAAAGGGAAAGGAAACAGAATTGGCTTTTTTTCCTCTAACATTGACAGTTTTAACTAACTTGGAACATTAAGAAGAAGAGATTCAAATAAGAAATTGATACTAATCCACTTTGACATTAATAGGCTAATTCTAGCTGAAAATAAAGTGTCAAAGGGATAAAGATTCTAGGATAATTTAAAAACTTTCTTTAAAAAAAGAAAGAAAGCAGTGGAGGGAAAAAGGAAAAAAGAGGGTGGAATCTGGAAAATGGAGGAGACCACCTGGAACTTAAAAAAAATTGATAGTGGAATTTTAACAAGGCTTGCAAAAGATACATTGTAGCTGAAACTTTGTTATAAGATAACAAAGCCCCTGGAAAGAGAAAGTGAGAAAAGAAGCAAGAAACAGTTTTGGATTATTGGATGATTCCTGGAACTTTGAATGAAGGATCCTAATAAAATAAAATAAAATAAAATCAATTGGGGGTTGTTTAAATTTTTTTAAAATGGCATCAATCCTTGAAGAGTTAAAAATGAGACTTAAAGAACAAAAAGAAGAAGCACAAGATGGAAGAGGATCTTTTGGGTTCGTATTTCAATTTTTAGAAATGGAGATCTTGAACTATGAAAAACAACAAGAAACGCTGGCAGAACAAGAAGGGCGAGACAACGAAGAAGCCATATTTAATGACCAAGCAATTTTAAGCAGGGTAAAAAAGGGAAAGGGGGGAAAGGGAATTAAAAACTTAAGCACTGAAGCAACAACCGAAAAAAAGACAAGTAATCAAACAACCAAAAATTTGAAAAGTAATCATAATATCAGGAAGAAGCAGAAGGGAGAATCACAGAAGGGAGAATCAGATAGAAAAGGGAATAAAAAGGGGAGGGAGAAGAAGAGAGGGAAGAGGGAAAGGAAAAGAAGCTACAAAAGACAGAAACAAGATATAGAGGTACAGGAAAAACGTACAAGAATTAAAGGTATAAACCTATTTAAAAGACACAGAGACAATGGTTAAAATTTAACTTAAGAGGATTCTGCAAGGGTGCATGGGATAGCATTGTTATATTAGAAATAGAAAAGGGTTAGAAAATATGTTAAATGATTAAAGTAATAGAAAAAATTTCTATTGATGTGTAGTGGAATATTTGTTTGTAAAGAGAATAAGGCTCTCAATGATTAAAAAGAACGTTTAAAAAAAACTGAAAAGAAACATGGAAGATTTTTATCAGTTGACAATATGAACTTGAATAAGAATAATAACTTTATTGACTACTGTTAATAACTATTGTTTGGTTTTTTATTTAAAGACAGTAATAAGTAAAATATGAAATATAGATGATTAAAGTGAAAGACAATTGATATTACTAGGTAATGTTTGTTAAAAGAAATAGAAATGTAAAAGATTGTTATTAATATTAATGGCAGAGCTGTACTTGAATAGAATAATTATTTCATTTACTATTGTTATACATATATACACAGATATATATACATATATACTTTTTTCTTTTAAGAATTTAGTGTGTATTTTAAGGGAATGTACCAAGCAGAATTCAATGGAAAATAGGTTTGTGTTATAAAAGAGAGGTTAGAAAATGAATGTTATAACTGTAAAGATGTAACTTAAATTTTTAAATAAGATTTGAAAAAATATACAAAGGTGTTACACTCCAGTCTAGTAATTACAGGGGAAAATTTGTTTTATGAGAAAAGATAATATGAAATTGTAAACAGGACAGACTAAAGTATAAAAACATTGACTAGAAAGATTTTAAAAATTAGAACAAGATATGTAATTGAATTAAGAAAGGAATGAGATAATTTAAAATAAGGCTATAGGAAATAAGGAAAGGGAAAAGCTATTGAAAAAATTGGGAAAATAGTTATAAGATATGGATTAGAATGTATAAGATAAATATGTATTGAGTTTATGTCTGTATGGAGAAGTGATAACCCGGGGCCACACTGTTCTCAAAAAAAGATATTTTATTTGTATTTGTATGTTTTGTGAAAACTTAAATAAAACTTTTATTTAAAAAAATAAGGTTAGTCAAGCTCTATTTTGAGCATTTCTTCTTGTAGCACGCCTTATGGATCCACGTGTCTGTGTCTGTATGTATATTCTTGTGCATTTAGATTCTGTAAATGATTTTTTTTTCCTATTGTTTTCATTTTTTAAAAAAAATTCTGAATACCAGCTAGCTATAAATACAATAGAAAAGTAAAATTGCTGCTAGCAGAATATTTGCTGATTAACTATCAAACTGCCTCTTGCATGAAGCATAAATGGTTTATTCATGATAGTATAAAAATCTTACATGAAACTTTTCCTTAGAAACGGTGAAATTGGATGAATAATCATCAACAATATACCATTAGTATCTTTTAGTCTAAAAACTTTAACCTAGACAATTATGTTGCACTGTACAACAAAGTTATATTAATATACCATGATGGCTAGCTTGGTCTTCTGCTTGTCCCAGTCACAATGAAATACTTTTACAGTTGTAGCTAGTGTTAACACTGTAATTAAGATGATTTGGATCAGAATTTAGATGCTAGTTAAGGCTGTATATGACAAAATTAATGCAACAGAAATTAATACAATAGGAAAGCATTAGATCTTCAAATAAAGAAGCAAACAAACAGAATATACTGATCTTAGTTTTTTATACAGGTACTCATCTAGCCATCTACTCATCTAGCAATTTTAATTAGTACCAGCAGCTTGGATATTAAGTAAAGAAACCATGACTATGCTTACGATCTTATTTGAGATTTCCTTTGCTTTACAGACCTGCGAAAGTTGTAAATGCAAATTGTAAATGGTCATAAAGTTTATGATCACTGATTAACTATCAGTGAATGGTCGCTGTCCAAGACAGTCAGTGTACAAGGACTACCTATAAGCTGATAGATATAAGAATTGTAAGGACAAAATGTAAAATTCAAATTTAATGCAGGGGGTTCTATCAATGCAATGGAGAGAGGTCATTCCCACTCCTCTTGCACCATCCCGAGTACTCAAAGGATCTCTTTCAGAAAATTGGGGGGCTTTTTAATGTGGCAAGGATGTGAGAATTGCAGAAAAAGGAGAAAATGGCAAGTGCTTTTGCTTCTACAACATCAAATTCCATCTATTGGATCCATGTGAAATGAACACATGCATGGAGAACATTCCACAGAATCACATTTTTGTGGATTTTAGAGTCATACACCATTTGAGAATACTGGGGTATGACTGCAACCATGTTGCTGCCGTGGCATCCCCAGCAGAAAAAATCAGGAGAAATGTGTATGGTATGTTCAAATGTACTATCTTAGAGCAATTTTGTAACACTGTATTGTCTTGTCCACACTAACATTTCCTGTACATCAATTTTTCCTGAGATGTTGTGGATCAACTCTTGTCTTACTACCTGTCAACACACACCATGTACACAGGGAGGCGTACACAAACACACACTGACATTTAGACATTAAATCCAATACCCTGCTTATGGTGGGAATCCAATTTGGCTCTCTAGTCTCCATATGAGCCCATCCAGATAGGTAGCCAATTAGTTCATTGAGTAACTGATTCCACTACAGGAATGCTGTTACTTCTTTGGAACTTCCCCACATCTCTCCCAATATTGAATCAGGCTGTGTTTATGTAACTTAAATCCATCACTCAGTGTCTTGCACTCTGGAATTAGAAAGAGAGAACAGGTTTTGGCCTATCTATCTGACACCTTTCAGGAATTTGAAGAGTTTATATTCCCATTCTCTCACCTGCCTGAAGGCCAAAGAAATCAAACTCCTTCACCCTCTCTTTAGAGGATTCGGGTTCTTGTCCTGTAATGTTTTGTATTGTTCTCCTCTGAACCTGTTCCAGTTTTTATGAATCTTTCTGAAAGTGTATATACCCAGAACTGGAATTTGACCTAAGAAGAATAGAGCAGAATAATTACATCCTGTGATATGTAAATGTTACTTTTTTTTTTTGATGCTACCTAAAATTCTATTTGCCTTCTTGGCAACCACATCACAATGTCTCTCCCTGGGGAAAAACAAGCCAACAATAGTATCATGACTCGAAAATGTCTACATGCAGTCCTTTTGAAAACAATAATTTTCAGTCTTGACGCTATTGCAATTAGGTATGAAAAGTATCTGAAAGAAATTGGTATCTATTATGTTGCATAGCTGTGCATCAGTTTTAAATGCTTCCCTTTGAAAAGTTAATGAAGTGATTGCTATATTACATTGTAGATAGAGTGAGAAAATGCATAATGAAAAACCTCTAAATATGATGACCTTTTTCAAAAAGGAAATGAATCTCTTTTAAACATTCCCTTTGGCTATCAGGTGCCTATTGAACTCGTTGTATAGAGTAGATTGCTGATATTTTTAAATACTTTTCTTGCTTTCAGTAAATCATGTAGCCCCATTTCTCCACAGCATTTTTGTGAAATACTTTCAGCTTTTATCCATTAAGATTAAACAGAATGTAATTATATTCCTTTAAAAACCATTTCTCAACTCACTGCAAAAATGTGTAGCTGTTATCTGTCAAGTATACAAATCAACTTTGCCTTCAGGTAAGAACTGAGTGTCCTTTTAAATCTAATATAGAAGCGGTGCAGCATGCAAAACAAACCATATCTTTTCTTTATGTTTGAAAATTATATGTGGACCCTAAGTGATCATGCTTTTAGCAAAATAATATTTATTCCTTATTTGCATGGTTAATTTTTAAAATTATATTTATAATAAATCCTGTAATAAAAGTTCTGTAGGTAGATTATATAGGCTAAAACAGTATAGGATAAAACTAATAAACGGTAGTTGCTGTTGGAATAGCATTGTATTTATATAAATCATAATAGCAGCTAGATATTGTCTGGGACAAATAGTTTACCTCATCTTGAAACTGTATTGATGTAGAGGCCAAGTAGGCTTCCTTAAAGTGAGAATTTCATAATATTACCATTGTTGCA